>NC_048597.1:66128602-66441237 GCF_003668045.3 Cricetulus griseus | reverse complement strand
TATCGAAGAAGAACATATTCTATATGGGACCTATCCAAGACTAAACAATTTCAGAACAAATATGTCAGCAACAGAAAGGTACTTACAGTTATCAGACTGGAAATCTGGGACAAATTGTTCATCGTCAGGAACTTGAGCTGAAAAAGAGATTCCTGTTTTAGATCTTTGGGTTTTACTGAAAGGCACAGTAAAATGTTTTACATGGAGAATGGCATAGTAAAGAAACTTGCCTTCAGCTAACCAAGCCTCTTGAAGTTGACTAAGATCCTGGAACAACTCTGGAATTTAAAAAAAAAAAAAAAAAAAAAAAGAAGACTCAGCATGAGGATACTTCTTGTGGCAAGGAGAAAGCAGGTTGCACATTGGTGATCTGAGGAAGCCACAGCACACAGGGAAAGAGCCACTACCTTCAGAATCGTGAGCCAGATCCGTGTCCAAAAACTTCCTCTTTCTGTCAATCACAGGTCGTCCTCTACATTCCTCTGACCGAGATTTCTGAAAGAAGCCAACAAATGAAGGTTCAAATGCAGGAAAGAAGGTGCAGAGGGAGTCCACCCTCTTCTCCAGGAAGGAAGGGGAGGACTCAACACAAGGAGATCCAGGACAAAACGGCACAGGCACCAACTCACCCCTGGGACCATAAAAGGGACTTGCTGATCACAAAACCCATCCATGGTGCTTCCAAAGTGTCTGGAACCACGTTGAAAGGCTTCAGCATTGAGTAGTTTCTGGGGGGGTGTAGAGATCTCCTGTAACATGAATTTGGGAGATTTAAAGTGTGGGGAGGGGGGTGGAGTCTACTCTTCCCTCCTTGCCTGTGTCACCTCCCCTCTCTGAGAGCCCTAAAGCCTAGTCAAGGTGTAAACTTTCAGGATAAGTTTTGAAAGCTTACAAGGCACTCAGAACCAAATCTATTTACTTCATCATTAGGGGGATGTTGTCCAGTGGTAGAACACTTAACCAGCAACATATACAAAGTCCTAGGTTCAATCCCCAGTAGTGACAAAAAATTATATATAAAAAATTGCCTATCTACCACATAAACCAAAATCAAGCAACCAACAAAACCCCTCAAATAACTTTCATTGTGAAATGACCTTCCAGGACATATCTGTTGCAGGTTTTGTCTTGGTTTTTAAAGATAATTAAGTTTTTGATAGTACAGTAACAAGAACTAGAGAAACTGGGGTAAGTATTCCAAATTATTGGCAGTTAAGAAACTAAGATGCATGTGTTTCTCAAAAGTATTCTGTAGGTCTATTTATAGGTCTATGGTAAGAACACTAGGTGCAGTTCCAGAAACAAATTGATCAAAAGTATACTTTCTTCACACACAATTCTTTATTTAAAACCTAAGCCTTCTGTCCAAACAGGTGTGTATACCTGAAATGACATAAACATCTCCATGGCAACGTACAAAAATTACCTATTCAACTTCTAAAAGAATAAAACATCTACAAGAATAAGACATAAAGGAAATTCAATTCCACTTCATGTATTTATGCATCTCTTCCAAAGCTCCCCCCAACCAAAAAAAAAAAAAAAAAAACCTTCCAAAGCAAAAAGCTCCACAGAAAGAAAACACACTCTGCTGAATAGTGAAGTCAAATTTCCCAACAAAAACAATCAAACACTAGTAAGAGCTGGGCTTTGGAGAGGGCAACAAAAGAAGGAAGACACCTTTCTAAGGTGGAAGGAACTAATTAGCAAGTTGAGAAGGTGTGGCCTTCCTAAACACTTAATTTTCCAACTAAAAGCTCAGGTCAAGACTAGGGGGGTGGGGGTGGGGGACAATGATAATCTATTCACTCCAGTTCTAAATAAAAGAAAGTCCTAAATGGCAATTTCTTTTAACTTGTATACAAACTAGGGAACTTTGTTCACAGTAGCCCTTCCCATCTGATTTGTTTTTTATGCTGTGAACACCATATCAAATTTTCATAAGCGAGCAGGATACAAGAAAACCCTTCTCAGCCAGCTCTTGGCCCAAGTAATCAGATATTTTCAAAGTCAAATGAAAGAGAGTTCACAACTTCCTAGAAAAACACCCCTGCCAACTTTGCCTTCCACACAGTGCAAACATCGATCAGAGCGTGGCCTTTCTCTCTCTCTCTCTCCCGAATATCACCAACCAGTACCCAAATCTGAAAAACCTTAGTAGAGAAACATGAAAGAATTCTGTGTTGTATTTAAAAATCGGTCTGAATAAATTGTGGCTTCAGAAATTTTTAAATGTCTGTTGTGGGTAAAAGGACAGCGTGTAGGAAACCGGAGGGTAAAATATTTTTAGAATCTCATGATGCACAAAAATATCTTTTGAAAAAACTGGTAAAAGAAACTGCTCTAAGAGAATCCAAAAGCAGCACGTAGGATCTTCTAAGCAGCCCTCGGAGTTCAAGGGCTGGAAACACTCTGTTCAAAGTATCTTTTAAAAGCCTGCAGGGAAGGTTCCAGTTCATCCTGGAGTTTTAAACCACTTCCTTTGTGTCGTCGTCGCCCCCCCCAAAAAAATCTGGGTGCCCCCAGGAAAACTTTAACTCGGCGCAGCGACCGGATCGAGGCCCCTCCCCGTGGCGCGCAGCGGGCCTGGTTTTATGAATGGGAGAACCAGCCGCGGCCGCCACCGCAGGTAGAGGCTGTAACTGGATCCCTCGCGTCGGGCCCCATTCACAAAACAAGACACACTTCCACCCAATTCCCAGCCTTCCCATTCATGAAAACTTCAGCTGCGCCCCCGCCCCCACTCCCAACGCACGCCTAGCATCCGACGCAGGCCCCTCACCCCAGCGTTTTAGGGAGGAAAAAAAAAAAAAAAAGCTCAATGCTTCATTCACAAAAACCGGAGACGAAAAAAAAAAAAAAAAAAGCCTCAGGGTGCTCGGAGTCCACGAAAGAAACCTGCTTCATTCATAAAAGTCACCCACATTCAGAAAATGAAACGCGGCGCTGGGCGACACCAGCAGCCTCTAATTTACTCCCGACCCCAAACGCCTTCCTTCATCGCCCCCTACTCAACCGTCCCCCACCCCATGCAAGCCAGACCCCGAATCCTGCACGAGGCACCAGCATCACTCTCAGCCGGTTTGGCACCGGTTCTCTCCCCCGCAGGCCGCAGCTCAGGCGCCCCCCCCGGCACCCTCAGCCCCCAGAGGACGGAGTGGGGGGCTGGGGGCACGCTGCCCGGTCTGTAACTTGCCCGGCCCGCAGAAGTTCGGGCAGATCCCGCACCCGCAGGCTGCACATGTCGGTGTCATTTAACTCTCGGGGTTCTGGGGCAGCACCCCTGAAACTGATGCCCGCCCCCCTCCCACCCAAGAGTCACGGAGCATTTCTTCTCGCGAGCCTCCCAGGGCCCTCGGGGCCCCACAACTCCGCGCCCCGCACCCCGTTCTTGCATCCCGCTCGCTCCGCAGCCTGCGCCCCGCACCCCGCTCCCTGCACCCGCTCCAGCACCCCGGGTGCCTCCTCCGCGACGTACGGAAACCCTCTCTCCGCTCGCTCCGGAACCGCTAGCCGCCCCCGCCCGATGCCTCCCAGGAACCGAACCGAACCGGGCCTCGGGGGGAGGGGGCGACTAGCTTCGGGAGTCACCCTAGGCACGCCCGACTGAAGACTCGGAACCAGCCCGCACCTGAGCGGCCACTCTGCGCGCCCGCCTGCGCGCCTCGGTGGCGGGCTGGGCCGCAGCGATCAGGGATATGGACCGCTCCGCGCACCGGCCTCCGGACTCTGCGCCGCCCTGCAACCCGCTGCAGCACTGGCCCGGCCCCCGCCGGCTCCGCCCGCCGCCATTGGCCCGCAGCCCAGAGCAGACGCATCCTCATTGGTCGCCGGCCATCCCCCCGGCTGCCCATCACCTCTTGTTTACCCTGTCTTCAGGCAAATCCAGCTGGGCCGCCCCACCAACTGCGGTGCCCATTGGCTAACGGTCGTTCTCTCTCAACGCCCTCAGAGGTCTGTTTTACATAATTTATGCGCTGAGCGCCATTGACCAATCAGCACCGGCTTGTTTATATAATGAATGTAAGGACGTTTTTCATTCATAAAAAACGCGACCTGAGGGGGAGCTGAGCTGAGTCAGTGAAGCTCTTAAAGGGGCCACTCGCTAAGTTCTCCCCTGGCCTCTGCCTGCGCCGCTCCTCCCGCCACCCCCGCGCGGGGCCGCTTGGCGCCAGGCGTTCGCAGCTGCAGCAGCGAGCTAAGTTATCATTTTAGAACTCAGGCGAGAGGAATTCGTCATTCCACACACAGAAACTCGCTGACCCGCCTGGGCGTTCGGCCCATAGAAACACAGAAAACGGAAACCGAGCCCTCTAATCTTAGCTACCTTGAAGAGAAGAGGCCTTAATTTCTTTTAACCAGGTTTCCAGTGGAAAGACTAAGCATTTATCTTCCTTTTAAAACCTGAGCTCTTCCAGGTTTTAGTTGATGTTTCTTGTTGACAAAGCCTAAGGCCGGACTCGAGCTAATTGACTCTGGGCTCTGCAAGTTAGAGGCTTCAACCAGAAATCCGGTCCTTGGACCGCACACGGCACCAGTAGAGGGCCTTGGAAGCACAAATCCCTCTGAAACGTACGGCCAGAGTTAGACCGATTGCTTCCCTTCCGAGCTGCTTGTTTTCCATTTAAGTGTTGAATGCAAGATGGTGTATTTGCGAATTAGATCCCGTGCAGCTGGGAGCTGGGAGAAGCAGCGTTGCTTGCCAAAGGATCGGGCACTGACTGCAATCGCTGAGATTCTTAACAGGGTGTTCCAGGAAATAAATAAACAACCCTCTACCCTCCACCTCCTCGTCCCGCTCCTGAGACCGACACTGGCGGTTCTCCTCTCTTCCCAAGGATGCGAGGGCTCCTGTGAGGGAGTTCTGTTCTCTGCCAGCGTAGGAGCTGGATGACAAAGTTAGAAGAGCCTCAGCAATGGCTGTTAAACCGGACTCGGGTGCCGGGTGCCGAATCCCCCACAGTGGGAGATGCGGTGTGGGTTTCTAGGGTCCTCGGTCTTTCCACCTCTGCTTGTGTATCAGAGCCGGCACTTGGTGTGTTGATTGATCACAATCTTTGACCAGTCTGAATGCTGGGGGTGAAACCTGGTCCCAGGCCCAGCGGGCTAAGTTATCGGTTTTGCCAGAGACTTCGGGAGGGCACCAGTTGATGTGTGGGAAGGTGCTTTGAACTTTTAACGAGCAGTTCCTTGATATTTAATTTCCTGCTTGAGCACTGTGCTTCCCTTAGCACCAATTTTACTCGGTGACTGGAGATTCTGCCTTATTCTATTAGTGCTCCCAGCCTGTTTCCGACGTCCCTGGAGGCTTTGGATCCTGCTACTTGCAGGGCCAACATTACTTCCCAGATCCTCTCTTGCCATTTGGTCCACTCCCCGCCGCCATCCCGCCCTGTTCTCATCCCAGGGCAACCTCCTCTTGGTTGACTTTCTCTAAGAGTTTCCTAGTCCCCTTTGCTTAATTGTCTCAGGCCTCAGTCCTCCAAAAGCTCGGAGCTTGCTGTATAAGCTACTGGAAAACAGCGATCCCTTCCCGTTCCTCACTTGATGCCTTGAGTGTTGCTCTGGTGACCTTTGCCTCAGACCAAAGCTCTCCATTCCTCTTTGGGAAGAGGATGGGAAATTTATAGGTCGAGTAGCAACAAACAGAGGCTAATTGGGACAAGGGGGAGCGTTGTGTGTCATACTTCATTTATTTGTTGCTTTTTGAGACTATATCTAGATTGGCCTGAAACCCACTATGTGGCTCATCGCCTTGATTTCTCTGTTTTTCTCTTCTCCTAAATATTGGGATTGCAGTCCTGGGTAGTCACCATAATTTGGGAAGATAGCTTGTCATTGAGAACTTGCCTAGAAGGCACGGAGTCCAGGCTTATAGGCCTGGTACCACAGAACAGAAGAAAGCTGATAGAGTATACTATTCGAAGAATTATGCTGCATTAAAGCTATTGGCAATTAATAATTTGGTCATCCAGTAAACATTTAATTCATACCAAATATGCAGCCAGACCCTGTGCTAGTGAGAAAAAGAAAAAGAAAAATTACAGAAATGAATAAGATCCAGGAGAGCCCATTGTCACACAGTTCTCCACAGATTATCCGATTCCTCACAGTGAGTGAAGCAGTGAGAACTATTACTATCTCCATTCTACAAATGAGAAACTAAGGCACAGCACAGCACTAGTCTATCCATTGTTGAAAGTAGGTAAGACCAGATGTCACACTCCAGAGCCCCTACACCAGAGTCCCACCCGTGTCTGGGCTAAGCCAGCCACCCAGCAACAACATCTGAACAGAGTCCAGAGGCCAAAATGGGTTCTCCTCCTCTCTGGCTTTTCCAATCCGTTCCCACTCCAATCTCTTTCTCTCGTTATCTTTGCTGATACGAGAGTTAAGGTTAGTTTGGAGAAGTTCCTTGTCTAGTACATTGGATCTTTGCTCTTAAGAACATATTTACATAGGGGGATTTGTAGAACAAGTGCTCTAATTATCATTCCTTCTCCTCCAGGAGAGAAAACAAAAAGAGACCTGCCCCCTGGGACATTCATTTTGTGTCAATCTAGCCTTTGTCCTTGGGCAGTAACAAAACTCAGTCACAATGAAAAGCTAGACTCCTGTTCACATTCAGTTTACAGTGTCAGTTGACAGAAACAATAAGGGAGATGGGGAAAGGGATGAGAGGGGCCCCAAGCCTGGGGCTTACTTCCTTTTAGAGGTCTGCTTTTGCCAGGTACCCCCCCAAATGCCAAAGCCAGCTGGAGTGTAAAGCAAGCAACCTTGCTTTAAGCTGGTATCCAAAGTGATACAAGTGGTCATGTTGTCCCTTTGGGTTAACAGCAGGCTTCCTGTCCCAATTAGAAGTGCTATGGTGAGTGTGAGCCCTGGGGTGCAGGTACATAACTCCAGGTTTCTTTCTTCTTCTATAGTGTGGAAGAAAGGATTTGAAGACAAGGGCTAAATGGTGCGGAGGCATTTGCTTCAAAGGAAAGATCAAGAATTCTGTCTCCCTTTCTAAGATTTAGAAATAAGTGTCCCAAGACCTGAAGGAAGAAAAGAAAATATTACACGGTCAATGTTTCTTTAAACAGATAGGAATCCTGTAGCCTGCAGGGCTCCTTAGGACGGGGGAATAGTGAAATCAGATAGTTACTAAAAACTTCCCACCAGGCAACCTCCACTTAGTGCCACAAAAGCATCACCCCTCACTTTCTATAGGTGAGGAAGCCTCCGGCACAGAAAAGATCACAGGGCCAGCACTGAGCAGCACAGTGTTACAGTTTAAGTGGCTCCTGTCTTGAACAAGTGGTCCCTGGCTAGTGGCACTATTTTGAGGGCAGCAAGGAGGTGATAGAAGTAGTCTGGGTGGGGGTGGCAGTGAGGGTAGGGGTGGGGGTGGGGTAGGGGTGGGTTAAAGGTTACAGACTAGTCCCTGGCTCCAGGCACTCTCACTGTTTCTTGGTAGTATTCTATGTCAGCCATGGCAGAGCTGCCCTTCCTGCTCTGACAGCCTAGATCTCACTGAAACTGAAGGCCAAGGTAAATCTTCCCTCCCTTCAGTTGCTTCAGTGAGTTATTTTGGTCACAGCGACTCAAAAGTAACTAATACAGAGAGTGTATCACACAGGTTTTCCCAGAGCCTGCTATTAATCACCAGGTTGTACAGCCCAGTCCCTTAGAAGCTGTGTGCTTAAAATCAACAGCCAGCTCTGGAAAAGCCAGGCCCTACACAAAGGCTTTGCCTAAATTAACCGCTTGATCTTTCTATCAATCTCATGACATGTACGTAGGCCATCATTCTCCCATTTTCTACATGAGGAAAGTAAGGTATAAGGTTGGGGAATTTTTTCAAGGGTATGTAACTAGTAAGAGTTGGAGCCGGAGCGGAATGCAAATCCTGAACAGGTTCCATGTTCTCTGGCCCCCTGCTGTGATGCTGCAGTCTTGCCTGTGGGGTTCTGGCTCTTCATCTGCCACTCCAATAAAAGGAGTTTTCTGGGAACTTGCTCCAGAAACCCCACCTAGACTTCTGAATTATCCCAAGCCAGCAGGATACTCCTCCATGAAACCCACATCAGAAAAAGAAATTGTATTTACAGAGTATACACACACACACACACACACACACACACACACACACACACACACACACGTCTGAATGTCTGAGAAGTCAGGTTGAATGTGTGTTCCAGACCCTCCGACTGGGGTGCTGGGAGGAGCTCATATCCCTCTCCTGGCTTATTTCCGGAGACATCCTCCCTCCTGTCTCCTGCTAACGCTCCACTCTCAGATCTTATGAAACATCAACTATCAGGGGACTCTGGAGGAACGCGAGCAATTAAGATTTCTGATTGAAGAAGGATGTCCTCCTTAAGTCCCAAACCTCAAAAACAAACAAACAAAGAAACAAACAAATGGCTTCACGTTACCTTAGGAACCAGGACCCATTTTGAAACAGGATCTGCAGGGCAGCATCCTGTGACCCTGCAGTTTCTCCTGACCCCCTCCCCCACCTCCAGCTACAGACCTGCCTACTTGTGGAGCCAGTCACATGCCAAGTTTCCTGCTCTATCTCTGAGAGTCACAAGAATTGCCTGGCCCACATGAGGGACCCTCAGGCTACTTGTTTTTTGTGGGGAACCTGCCTCTTCTCTTTAGAGTTTCCCTGCTCATCTCTACCTTAGATTGGCTACCAGAATTTATAGGGGGTTAAAAACATGAATTCTCCAGCCACTCAACCCCTCTTGTCCACCTTAGTTTTCTGCCTCTGATCTGCCAGTGAAGAAACTCCAAGCCAAGTTTGGGAGGAAGTTCATGCTTGCAACCCCCATCCCTCTAGAAACGTAAATGAATTCGAGGTGGGTGTGGTAAGAATCCCCGGGGTTCTGAGTGGGTCCATTGTGCCTACTCCAGTGATTCTGTAGAGGAACTTGATGTGTGGACTTGGCAAAATCTATTTTGACCGACCTAGAGTCCTCTTTTTGCTTCCTTTTATGCCTTGGTGGTGAGCTTCAGACTAGCAGAGGCTGGCCTTTGCAGACTTTATTCCCCAAGCAAGAATCCTGTATCTCACAGTTTGTCTGCCTGGAGCTATGAAAGGTCTGGCTTTGGCGCCTCCCAACAGCACTACTACTGGAAGACAGGCTAAGGCATGGGAGGAGCTGGCTCACTTCAGTGTGGCAGCTGGAGGGCAGGTGGCAAGGCAAGCTGGTCTTTGGCTTTTGGCTTGGTCTATAAGCACCCACCTACACTGAGGCTCTGCCAGATTTACTGAGTGGGTTGTATATATTTTGAGTTGGACAAAGGGGAAATTAACCATGGCTGACTGGTAGTGGATCTCCAGATGGAATGCTCCATCTTTGGTTACTTCACTTGACATGGGGAAGATATCCAGCCTGTCTTTTTAGCCTGGGGTAGACTCCCCATCCACACAGTAAGTGTTTAGAAACACATACATACATATCTTATTCCCTCATCGTGTTTATGTCTGTCTGGGTGTGCTTTGGCTCTGGGAAGAAGATAGCATTCACTCAAACCACCTGAAAACCTCTCCTTACCTCTTGCTCCTGTCCTTCCTATACACCCCATTCCCATCAAGAAGTCAAACCAAGCCTGGTGTGATGGCACACACACCTTTAATCCCAGCACTTGGCAGGCAAAGGCAGACAGATCTCTGTGAGTATGAGGTCAGCCCAGGCCTAAAGAGGCAAAACATTAGAGAAGTCCATCCTGGGCCTGGCCTGGTGTCTAGAATTGTAGATGTGCTGAGTTCCCTGTTCCTTCTTCTCTGTTCTCTGGCTTTAGCTCATGGCAGGAACCAGGTGCAGATTCTTCACTGCATCCTGAAGAATCAGAGTTATCTTGGTCACCATGGCATGGCATTGCTGGATATCTAGGAGGCTGAAAGGATGGCATCTGACTTCCAAGGGGGATTTTCAACCTCTTAGAAGAGAAAGCTTAGGATTTTAGAGTTGGCCTATTTGACCTATATAACAATAAATCTTTCCGACAGGCTGCCTGAGCCCTGCTGCCATGTGGGCGCCCAAAATAACATACAGAGTCTTATATTAATTACAATGCTACTGGCCAATGACTAGGATTTCTTATATGCTTGCTCTGTCTTAAGTATCAACCATAGCCATTAATCTATATATTTATAAAGACTTATCTTATGGAGGATGCCAGCCGCATGCATCCTCTTCTCGGGATCACATAGCGACTCCACAAAGAAGAGAGGAGAAGGAAGAGAGCGATTTCCTGCTTGTCCCTGCTTATATTCTGAGTCTGTCTGCTATGTCATTTCCTGCCTGGATCACAAGACTTCTCTTTACATTTCCCAGAATCCTTCTCAATTCCTAGTCCCACCTATTTTGCTTCCCTATTGGCCAACAGCACTTTATTTATCAACCAATTAGGCAAACATATACACAGAAGGACCTCCCCCATCAGACCTATATACTTTTTATTAGGTATAGCATATACAGGAAAGTGCATGGATTGTTAACTGTGGACTAAATAAGTTTCCACAAAGTAGGGACCTCTGTGTTTGCTTTGTCCAGATGTCTTAGTTAGGTTCCTATTGCTGTGATAAAACACTATGATCAAAATCAATACAGGGAGGAAAGCAATTAATTGACTTACAAATCCTGAGTCACAGTCTACTGAGGGAAGCCAAGGTAGGAACTCAAGGCAAGAACTGAAGCAGAGGCCAAAGAGGAACCTGGCATACTGGCTTGGCCCCCTGGCTTGCTCAGCCTGCTTTCTTATACCACTCAGAATCAACTGTCCAGGAATGGCATGTAGGCATATTTTTCTGTCCCGCCTAGCCATCGCCCAAATGATCACACAGAGCCTAATTATTAGTTATAAATAGCTGAGACTTGTTACTAACTAGCTCTTACAACTTAAATTAACCCATATTTCTTATCTGCATTCTACCATGTGGCTTGGCACCTTTCCTCAGCATAGCATGTTCATCTTGCTCTTCCTGGAGTCTCCTCATGACTCCACCCTTCTTCATTGCAGCACTTTCTCCCTGTCTGCAAAGCCCGCCTAACCTCTTCCTGCTTAGCTGTTGGCCATTTAGCTCTTTATTAAGCCAATGGGACCAACACATCTTCACAATGTACGAAAAGTATTCCACAACAATGGCACCACCATCAGTGGGCTAAGCCCTCCCACATCAATGATTAATTAAGAAAATGTCTATCAACTTGCCTACAGACAATAAGAAGGGGACATTCTCTCAGTTGAGGTTCTTCCTCCTAGATAACTCTAGATTGGGTTGTGTTAACAAAAAACCAACCAGGACAGCAGACTAAGACACAAGACTTCACCAGTTAACCTCCTAGCCCCAACAGAAAGCCTCCCCACCACCAGGCAACAAACCCTCTTCCTGCCTTCCCACTGCCTCAGTAGCCACGTTCTTAGCTTCTAAAGTTTTATAGATCAGTTTTATATATTTTTATACTTCATATAAACAGAATCACCCAGCCCATATTTTTTTTCAGTGCATGATTATTGTTACCCTTAAAGACTTATTTTTGATTGGACTCAGACTTACAAGTAGAAGCTCTCAGCAAGGACAGCCTATGTCTCTTGGCGATCTGTTCCTGACAATTTTGGCTTCCTTCATTCTCTTGGCCCAAAGTTTAGCATATTCTGCAGCCTCCTCGTTTTTCTTTGTTCGTTGTTTCTTCAGAGCAACACACGTTTGTGTTGCAGGACATGTGGAATAACAAGATGCTGAATCTTGGGCACTCTGGTCCTGGGCTTCTTACCTTCTTTGTTTTAAGGTTTTCTCACAACATATTGGTGGACATCGTCTTCTTGAGAGAGACTAAAAAGCTTTCTGATTCTGCTAGTTCTTTTAGGTCCCAACCAACTAGGAACAGTAAGTAGTATCTGTCAGTCCAGGAATATCCTTCTCTCCTTTTTCCTTTTCTTTTTCTTTCTTTCTTTCTTACTTTCTTTCTTTTTTTTTTCTTTCACAATAACCAAGTTGAGAACACTCAGATTGACGTCCACGATGCATCCTCGAACAGACTTGCACTTCTCTCTCCTGTTCTCCTTGGTCTATAGCAAGAATGCCCCTTACTCAATTCTGTCATGGGTCAAAACGCCTTGCTTCATGGGAAAACCTTGTTTGTCATTCCCGCCACTAATTTGGATCACATAACCCTTCCACTCTTCAGCCAGAGCATCAGCAGCTACTTCTGTGGCCGTGTGCTTCTCAGAGAATGCACAAAGCTTGCCTTCGTCGTCCACTTCAATGAGTTTCTGGAAGTTGGTGGTGGGGAAGGAGATAGTCAGCTTCATCTTCACATAGCCGACAGCCTAGGAGGTACCACAAAAAAAAAAAAAAAAAAGAGCCCCAGCACGTATTTTTATGTCTGGCTTCTTCGCGTGGTGTCTAGGAGAGTCACCAATTTGTAGTTGTGCTTTGTTCATCTTCTTTGTAATGTAATATTCCATTGTATAAATAGCTTGCAGTTGCTCTAATCATCTTACTGTTAATGGACATACAGGTAGTTGTTACGCACATTCTGGTGAGACTCTAGCATATATGTTTTGGTTAACAAAAACAAAAACCTAGTTTTAATTGGTTTATTTAAAGTCTATTTACAGGATTCATTCTCATTTCTTATCTCTTTGAAATGATAGGGACTCCTGACAAAAATTTTATCATAAAAAAGACATAAAATGGAAATAAAAGCCCCCATGTTACCACCTTGCCTGTATTCAGTTTTCCCAAATCGCCCACTACTAACAATTTATTCTATACTATTGTGAGTATGTTCTGTTGTACAGACAACCACACTTAAATTTACACAATGGAACTGTTACAAACCTGTTATATTTTACTGTGCTGTATTCATGTCCCCTGGCCCTCTTCCCGTACTGTCTATAGAGCTCCAGCAGTAGGTGGCCATGGCAGGTTGATGGTCCCTCCTCTGTCAGAGGAGGCCATCACTATAACAAGTCCTCCCTAAGGTAAGGCATGGGCGTTTATAGAGCAGTAAATGTCATTTCCACTCACATTAACATCTGTTGAGCTGGCATCCTCAGCCTGGGGCTTGTCTGAGAAGAGCTAACAGTCTGCTAGTAGGTGGGAGAAAGGCACAGGAACAAATAGCTATTGTATGTTGGCCACAGGTATCATAAGAGAGGCGTGGAGATGGGTTCTGGTATTGCACATGAAATACTTCCTGTGAGGGTCAAGAAAGACTCCGGAGACAGCTGGCACATGGGCTGGCACTGGAGTTGCTTGATTCCTAGAACTTTACTGTACAGAGCAAGGCAGAAAGGGCTTTCCATGAGGAGGGCATAGCACACATAAGCACACACAAGCTGGGCAACAGTCGGTATGTCTCAAGACTGCCAACTGATTGCGCCTACATGTCTACCTAGTAGGATACTAGATAGTAGAGATATTTATATTAGAACTAGGAGGTCCATGGCTGAGACAGGGCTAGAATGAGAGTTTGGAGGACAGGACATCAGATCTCTTGTATGGTCATTGGAAGGAGGATCGTTCACATTTTGAAGTGATAGGCTACATTTCCTAGGTAAAAGCATCATCAAAAACCAGAACCGGCTCCGACTGCATCCTTTGACATGTTCCTGATCAGAGCACAGGGTAAAGCCATGGTGTTCAGGTTACAAATTCCTCTAATAAAGACCCTCTTAAAGTTTTGTCTGAACCTTGCAACTCCACCATGCAGTACTTTGTAGGTGGTCACCAAAGATTGAATGACTTTATGAGTAAATATTATGGGATATTTGTACACTGTGTGAAAATGTACAGCTGTGGCTGGAGTAATAAAAAGCGGAACGGCCAATAGCTAGACAGGAGTTATAGGCAGGATTTCCAGGGAGAGAAAGAAAGAAGAGGAGGAATCTAGGTGAAGGGGAGACATCCACGTGACATAAAGGGAATTGGACATAGAGAATGAAAGAAAGGTAAAAAGTTACATGGTTAAAATGTAGATTAACAAAAGCAGGTTAATTTAAATTAACTAAATTAGCTAGTGGGACAAGCCTAAGCTAAGGCCGAGCTTTCATAATAAATAATAAGTCTCTGTGTTATTATTTGTAAGCTGGTGGCTCCCCTAAAAATATCTGACTGCAAATAAACAAGCGATCTATGCTGCAGCAAAACACCATGCCTGAGAAAGGGGCAGCTAGCCGTCCTTTGTGGACTTAAATGTTTAACATACGCCTTTCTGGGCAGGTGTTCTGTTCTACCTGCCCATTGAGGAACATTCCAGTTGGGAGAATTTCATGCACCCCCTAACTGGAATCCCTTCTGGCTCTACCCCCACTTTCTGTGCTCCTTTCATAGCCTAATTACTCTCTATATTTATCTGAGTTTCATCTGGACTTCTCCTCTTAGGAATGTTTACTTGGAGTGTGGAGGCTCGCCTACCTCGGGGCCTGCTCTGACAGAGCTTACCAGTGTCATGATAGGATAGAAAAGCTAAATATGGTCTTCCTCTTCCTCCCTCCACGCTAAGCTGCTTTTAATGACAAGATGTAGTTTTTCATTACAAGATCCATGTTTTACCTGTTCTGGCCCACGCATTCCTGGCTAGAATGTGGATAGCATTCACTTACACTTATGTGTACACCTTGTAAATGTGAATGGTAAGTAAGTAGGTAATCCATATGGCAATATGGTAATAGCTCCACAGACTCATGTCTGGAGGAAGCGGGGAGGGTTGGAGTGTCTGCCATGGTTGTTGGCAGTGCTTTGGCTCACAGCAATCATGACTTTTAAGTGGATAATCATGGTATTTTTTTTATTTAATTTAATTTATTTATTTATTTATTTATTTATTTATTTTTGGTTTTTGTTTCTTCAATTATCACTGAGGGCTGGAGGGATGACTCAGAGGTTAAGAACACTTGCTGTTCTTCCAGAGGATCGGAGTTCAGTTCCCAACACCCACAGCAGGCAGCTCACAGCCACCTGTAACTCCAGCCCCAGGGGAATCTAATACTCTCTTCTGGCCTCTGCAGGCAGGCACCCAAACATACATGCTATCCATTCACACAGACACACGCATGCAAATAAGATTGAACATCACCATGCTGGGGGTGGGGTGGGGGGGTGGCGCATGCCTTTAATCCCAGAACTCAGTAGGCAGAGGCAGGCGGATCTCTGTGAGTTCAAGACCAGCCTGGTCTACAAGAGCTAGTTCCAGGACAGCCTCCAAAGCCACAGAGAAACCCTGTCTCGAAAAACAAAACAAAACAAAACAAAACAAAAAAAAGATTGAACATCACGAAAGTATGCAGCAGATATTACACAAACCAAGAACAACTGAACTAATAGAAATTGGGAATGTAGAAGTGCCTAAAAAGCCACAGCCATGAGCAAATGTCTGTGAAATGTACAAGCCATGGGAGGACATGTGTTGGGCTGTCCCTGGAGCTTTCTGTGGTTATTCACTCAGGACTTGTTCATTCGATTGGCCATCTGTGAGTTCTCACAGGAGATAGGCAAAGCTGCGGGTGCCAAAGGTTTAACAAAAATTGACGGGGAAAATTTAAGATTGAGAAAATCATATCTTTGAGCACAAGTTGGACAAGATCCCATCGTTCTATTTTAGCAAAGGAACATTTATTTCCAGCCCATGGAACATGTGTGAACCAATGAGGAACTGTCTGCTGGACCAGGAGGACTGGACTGGAGTAGTAGGGCAGGCAGTGGAAGGAATGCTGGACAGGCGCCATGTACTGAAGAGCTGGAAGATCTGCAGCCCTCTTTGAGCAGGAGAGAGCCTCAAGTAGTTCTGGAGGGGGTGAGTGACAAGAGGTAACGGGGCTCAGGTGCAATGGGCAAAGACAACTTTACTTCCCATAAAGGTGTTAACGACAGCAGAGCAGAGTGTGAGAGAGCAGACACAGATTTGACCTGGATAGACAGAGAAACTACTGTTCTGGCCTGGAACTTGCCCTGTAGACCAGGCTGGCCTCGAACTCAGAGATCGGCCTGCCTCTGCCTTCTTAGTGCTGGGATTAAAGGCATGTACCAAAAGATCCAGCAATAATCTCACTTTTTAAGGTGGGTGTAATCCCCCAATTTTTTGTTTTGTTAGATTTATTTATTGATGTTGCAGTACTGGATCACGGACAAAGGGCCCTGATGTGGTAGGCGGGCCCGCTGTACCAGCTCCATCCTGAGACCATGTCATTTTCTTTATTCAATCTTTTTAACCCAGACAGAGCATTTGTCTTTGAAAACAGGTCATATTAGCAAACACAATTTGCAATATAATATACAAACTATAATACAATGTTAATTGCAAAGTACGTATGTGTTATGTACAATTAGGGAGACTTTTAAAAAGATTAAAAATAAGCCAGCAAGCATCCATCATCTTAGAAATGAATACAGTTAACATTTGAACATATTTCCTCCTTCTTTCACAACTGCTTTACATAATGGAAATATTTTTTTAATATATAACTTCACATTTTGCCTCACATTTTATCAGGCATATCTCCAGGATATTAAATATTCTTTATAAACTTCATTTTAAAGACTTACCTAATATGTCTTGTACTGGTTCTATTTTCTTAATTGTTCTCCTAGTGTAGAGGATTAGTCTTGCTATCCTGAATTTCTCTCTCCCTCTTTTATCAATTCACATGTCCATGTATGTTTGCTAGGATAGATACCGCTGTGGTAGATCTGGCCAGACCCTGCTGCCCATTTTAGATGAAGGTAAGATTGTCCTCTTGCCATTGTAAATGAATGCTGTCAGTCAAAGGGAAGACTGCCCCAGACACTTTCAGTGTGGCTTCTGGGAGTGGAGATAGCACTGGCTTTAATCTAGGAGACCCTCTTTTTCAGAGAGAGACACAGAGAGAATGCCAGTACAAACGTGGAGGTCAAATGACAACTCTCAGGAGTCGATGCTGTCCTTCCAGCTTTATGTGGGTTGTGATGAGTTAGGTCCTCAGGCGTGGCATCAAGTATCTCTTCCTGATGAGCCATCTCATCGGCCCCCCAAAGTTTTTTGAATTCACCAAATGAGTATTGTGTAGCTTCAAAATTAAATTACACAGGATAAACAAAAATGGTGTGTTTAATGAAAGTAGGGAATAGCAGTTATGATTAAGTTGAATAACAAGCTAGTTGGAATGTAGTCTGTAAATTTCTGTTCAGGTTGGCATCCTTTGTAGAACAGTTCCCCAGGGTAGCAGAAGGTGGGGTCAGTCATCTTGGGCAAGACATTTGGCTTCTCCGAGCTTCCATTGCTCACTTATGAAATAAAAGTGGCAATGTTAATATTTCTCACTTATTGAGTGGATTCAAACAGAATAAGGGTCACGATAGAACCTAAATCGGCTTGTTCTTAAGCCAGGTTCTCAGCAATGTCCCTATCCCAG
Organism: Cricetulus griseus; assembly: GCF_003668045.3. Classification (NCBI taxonomy): domain Eukaryota; kingdom Metazoa; phylum Chordata; class Mammalia; order Rodentia; family Cricetidae; genus Cricetulus; species Cricetulus griseus. The sequence continues at coordinate 66,423,840 of NC_048597.1, read as the reverse complement.
AACCCAGTCGACTGGAGCTTCTGAAACAGAGATTGAAGGGAGCTCTAGGCTACATTTTCAGAAGCCATTGCAGGGATCCTAAGGCTTCGCCGTCCTCCTTGGCCGTTGGATAAACAATTTAATTTGCACACTGGCTTTCCTTAACAGACAGCTAGCATAGTCTTTGTACCAGGTGGGGAGAAGGGCCAGAGATGGGATAAGGGAACATTGAGTTTGAAAACCCTGCCATCAAGCCCAACACCTGATTTAGAAACAAGTGTATCCAATGACAGTGTATTACCTTACCAATGGTTCTAAACTCCTAAGAATTCCCTAGTAGGAAACAAGCAAAATTTATCAAAGATCTCCCTAATTGTCTGTGACTAGGAGTTGTTTCTTCTTCCTGACTTCTCCAGCTGTTGTGCATGCTTGTTAATGAGCAGTCACACAAGATCCAGGGACACCACAGAAACCCCAGTGGGAGCGTGTACTGCAAGTCAACAGCATCAAGGTAGGGTTCAGTTCACCAAGGTAGGGTGTCTGATAGATGGACTTCCTCCTCTTTAAATGAAACTAAGGTCTCTCTGTCTCTCTCTGTCTCTCTGTCTGTCTCTGTCTCTGTCTCTGTCTCTGTCTCTCTCTCTCTCTCTCTCTCTCTGTGTGTGTGTATGTGTGTGTGTGTGTGTGTGTGTGTGTGTGTGTGTGTGTGTGTGTGTGTGCCCATCTGTCTGTCTGTTCTTAAATTCCAGCTTTGGCACTTCTGAGTATGTAGAGTGATGGGAAAGAGAAGCCTGTGGTGGCCAGGATCCCAGCAGGCCTACAGCAGGCGTTATTTACAACTGGCCAACGGGACGCTTATCATCCAGTCTTCATTTGCCCTTTTCCCTGAGAAGGAAAGAGGCACATTCCCCCACCCCACTGTGGACGTTCTATTTTCACAGTTCTTTGAAGTGCTCTCGAGATCTAAGCGTCAGGCTGAAAGCTGCCCTGTGTATCTTTGCAACAGATTAGAACATATTCACATTTTATTTGCTCACAGAACAAATATTTCCCTTGGAATGAGGCCGAGGCAGCAGAACAGGACCAGACAAGGCCGGCCATCAGGATGGCCTCCTGAACCCCAAGGCCACATGGAGCTGTTCTCCCCCATCTCTTCATCACTTCATTCAGTCCTGCACACACCTGTGTCTGTACGTTGAGCCATTGATTCACTTTGAGATACATACATAGAGCTCTGACTGCATACAGAACACTACGCGGGCCAGAAACGAGAAACTAAGCAGCCCAAGTAGAGAGATAAGTGTCTTTGGTATTAATGACTCTAATCAAGGCAGCAGTCTTCAAAACTCAGGAGAAAAGGGTGCTTTGAGGTAGGTAATAATTCTGTTCATGTTTTGTGGGCATGTAGGAGGGAAAGTATGGGTTGTACTATGGGGGGAATTTGCCTCTGTGTGAGGAATACGTGCCTGGGGGGTTCGTGTGGTAGTGCTTGTCTGAAAATGGTAAGTCTTGACGGTGAGCAAGTGTGTAGACGGTGTGTGTATGTACACATGTCTGTAGTAGGACAGTTAGAAAGGAGGTAGGGAACTCTTACCGACAGGAAAGATGGGTAAAGATAGACTGGTGTGTTTGATGTATGGTAGGACATGTGTGTATGTGTGCATATACTTGTGAATGTATGTGCACGAATAGCTTTACGGTTGCATATGAATAATGTATGAAAACCTTCCTGTTGATGACAGGGAGGCACAGTGCTCCAGGGTGGTTGGAGGTCCCAGTTGACAGAGGACAAGGTGACAAAGGAAAACTCCAGTGGGAAGGTGCGAGGGAAAGGGTGAAGAAGGAAGGGACTTTACATTCTGGTAGGTATTTTCTGATGAGGACAATGATGGCCATCTACTCTCCTGTTTCCTTTCTTCCTTCCCTTCTCCTCCTCATCTTCTTCCTCCTCATCTTCTTCCTCTTCTTCTTTTTCCAACATAGGGTTTCTCTGTGTAGCCCTGCTGTCCTGGAACTCACTTTCTAGATCAGGCTGGCCTTGAACTCACAGGAATCCGCCTGCCTCTGCCTCCTGAGTGCTGAAATCAAAGGCGTGCTCAAGCACCGTCTAATTTACACTCCTGTTTCTTGCACTTATGTGAGGATCTTGGTTAAACAGATCTTTTCTTTCTCTCAGGATCAAAGCCCAGAGTGGAGTGGACTGTGGTCTGTCTCATGTCCCTGAATGTTTGAACATTTACTAAGCCCTCCTTCTGGACCGAAGCTTCTGTACCTGGCTTGGTTGAGAGCTTCCAGCCTCGATAGCTGTCAATGTGGGGCACATTAACATGGCAGAATCTGAGAGGCAGAGGTTGGAAGCAGTTGCAGCATGCACCTCTCTAGGCAAGTAAGGGGATCTTTGGACTATGCACAATGCCTGGCTACCCTGGCTCCTCCGGCATGCTGTGGGATAGGAAGGCAGCTGTCCGGAGGCACCTTGTCTCCCATTTTGGTTTGCTTTATGTGACTAGATAGGTTCAAAGCTGTCTCATAATCAACCTTGGTCCTCAAAGGAACTATTTATTTGTTTCATTAAACAGAGAGAGGAAACCAACATTTACAGAAGGTATGTTTGCAAGACACTGAACTGATCATATCATTTCATGTCCATCTTTGTAGTCCTCTTTAGGAAACAAATCACCATTTTACAAATGCAGAGATTAAGGCCAAGAGAGAGAATGTAGCCAAACCTCTCTAATAATCCCAGCAGTGAATTCTATCACTGGTCACTCACTGAAATATGAACCCACGTCTGTTTGCCCTGAAGATCATGCCTTTTCCTTATGGCTGTGGGAAGTTCAGGAGGCTACCTGGGACAGGAAATGAAGAATGGATTCTATCGTCAGCCAGGCTGAGGTTCAGATCCAAGCTCTGTCCTGTGCTTGGATGTCCCTGGATGGGACTATTGCCTCCATGTCAAGTTCTGCACACAGTTCACCAATAGTCCTTGTCCTTCCATGGCCAGTGTGGTGGACCCTGCAGATCAGGAAGCAGTACAGTGCAGTGTGAAGTGCTGTGAGGAGTAAGACCCGATGCCAGCCATCTCCTGTGAATGATATCAGTGGGCCAGCATTGCAAGCATCAATTCATGCTCGGTTTTAAAGGCCTACTACAAAAACAACAATGCCATATCTCCATAATATCCTATACTGATTACATGTTGAAATTGATAGTATTTAAAATACGTTGCTTCAAAATACTCTGTAAGAATTCATCTCATCTGCTCCTTAATTTACTCCTTGTATGTGATTATCAGACATTTACATTCATGCATGGACTCACCTTGGCTTCCACTGGACAGTGCTGTTCCAGAGCAATGAAAACACGATTCTGTGGTGCACTGATCAGAGAGTGTTGATCCTCTGACCTCCACAGGAAAGCACACAAGAAACGCTAACGTGCAGGAATTTTGTTTGCTACACACATCATTGTCTACTGTTGAGAAGATTGAGTGGCTGCTGGCTTTGGTACTGTGGAGAAGGTATCATATGACGTGGCTATAGAATTCCATGTGCCTGCTATTGAAGGGTCGTTACTCCCTGGGCCCCAACTCCTATTAGGGGATTTTTGTCCTCAGTGTAGTGGTGATGAGGCTGTGGTCCAGTGGGAGGCGGAGAGATGGTTGTGGTTGCTGCCCATCATATTTGCAGGCATTTCCAAGGAAGAGTCTTCTCCTTCCTGTTTATTGCTTACCTAACCTTGGGAAGGGGGCTCTCAGAGCCTTGTCAGTTGTGAGTTTCTCTAGCCTCCTGAATTACATAAGCTTCTTGTGTTTTGGTTGTTTCCTGCTTCCCTCTTCCCTCTACGAAGGAATGATTCAATATAGAGAAAATCACTACATTGAATTGCCCAAAAGAAATTAAGGAACATCAGGGGCTGGTTTGTTTCTGAAAAAGAGAGTTGCTATAATAGAGGGACCTTGATCCTGGAATCTATGTCACCAAGTGATGTTCTCCAGATATACTCCTACTATTGTGATGCTATTGTCTATGAGAATCTAAGAGAAGCTGGTGACACACTGTTGAGAGTCTAGAGCTGTTTGACATCAAAGACAATGTGTTTTCTTTTTTCTTTCTTCCTCCCTCCTCCCCTCCCTCCCTCCTTTCCTCCATCCCTTCCTTCCTTTCCTCTCTTTTTTCTTTCTTTTTTTTTTTGAGGCAGGGTTTCTCTGTAACAGCCTTGGCTGTTCTGGAACTCACTCTGTAGACCAGGCTGACCTTGAACTCACAGAGATATGACTGCCTCTACCTCCCAAGTGCTGGGATTCAAGGTGTCACCCACCCAGGGACAACATGTTTTCTTTATAAGCAGTCAGTTTCAAAAATGTTGTTACAGCAATGGAAAACTGATTAAGACATCAGTGGCAGTTATTACCATTCATAAGAAGCTAAGAGATTTTGTTACAGTGAGATCAAAGTGAATTAGTCAGGTCATGTGATTGCTACAAAAAGCCAAAGCAGTAATCCAAGCAAAGGATGCAGCTCTGTGATTGTTCACGTTTCTAGGGTACTGGTGTGGCCGTCAGTTTTAAAATAAGCTCAAGAAGGACTTTGACAAACTATTGCTATTTCAGAAAAGGTTGCAGGAATAATAGGGACTGAGACTTGCAATGTATAAGGCTTGATTTAAGAATCTGGAGGATGTACCACACAGAGACAAAATATATACATACATGCATGCATACATAATTCATACATACATAATACATGCAAACATACATACATACATATGTACATGCACACAGTTAGCTGTGATTTGTAGTGCTTCCCAAGCATCTGGAAGCTGCCCTTCATAAGGGATGGAAGACTTACTCAGTGTTCCAATGGTGAGAGCTCCTGGGATGTTTTGGGTACAACTGGACCCTATCTAAGGCTCAGAGAGCTGCTTTCATGGGGATGCCCTGAGAAGGTAGTGAGCTGTCCATCAACAGGTGTCTCCAAGCAGAGGCTCTGCCTATGGGTGTTTAAGCAAGGCTTGCTTTGGGCCAGAGGTTGGGTCAAATGCTCTCTGTGATGCCTTCACTCCTGAGGCCACAAAGGGGTTCCCTCTGATCTTTCTGGTCTGCTTCTCTTACAGTTACTGGAGCCTTTGTTGACTTGCTGTTCCTTCTACAAATGGCTGTACGATTTTGAGATTGAGAACTATTTCCGTAATAATTGATAGTTTGACTTAATGGCAAGTAGGAGGGAGGGGCATTTGAAAACAAAGGCAGTTTTGTTGCTTGGAAGGGCGCACAGTAACCTGCTCAGAGGGGAGGGACAGGAACGTGGTGGTTGTCTGTGTTAGGCCCATAAATGCTTCAGCAAGTGGACAGGCACCATTTGTTTTCAGCTCTGGTTTAAAATGCAAGCACAACGGCTACCAAGCCTTTGTTCTTCAACCGATTGTTGTTTTCCTCATTCGCACAGATTTTGGGTAGCTACATAGATTCAAGCAAATTCCTACTTTAACTTCTTTTTTTTTTAAATCAAGAGCAACCTTTCAGATTCCAAATTGAAATTATTTACTGAGTTGGTTACACCAAATTCTGTTCAGGAGTGTTTTACTAGGTTTGTGACTTCAGAAAGCCATTTTCTGCAGGAAAATATTTTTCATGCCTACTTAGTGTTACCACTGGTGAAGATGGTAGCTGAGCCTCTGTATGAGTGGGCTGCCTAGTTATTTCTAGTGTTCTGTTTATGCCCTTGAGTAGTAACTATGCATCTGTCTTCCAGTGAGCCACCTCAGACACCCAACCATCATTTCAGAAAACCCCACCTAGGCTCTGAGGCACAAAATAGAAATGGGCAGATCCAGGAGGCAGAAGACAGGAAAGGGTGTCACAGAATGCTATCTTAGTCAGTGTCCTTAGCTCGGTATCCTTGCCTGTCTGAGAATGATAGAAGGGACATGGGATAGACTGAGGATTCAGGGCATACGGACCTTTGCTGCTCGATTGTGGCATCAGGAGATTGGAGAGACGACAGTGGCTCTCTGGTTAGGTCATACTGGACAGAGAGGTGGGTGGCAGTTATGGATCATCCATGGCTACCCCTCCCACCCCCCATGCACACCAAACTGTTGCTACACTGCAGGACAGGCCCTAAGTCCCCACCTCCTTTGTAGCCCTATGCAGGTATAAACTTGAACTTTTGGCTCAGGACAGCCTCAGCCTAGAGATAAATGTGTATTTGTTCCCAGGTCTGGATTCTGGGGACAGGGACCAGCCATCTGTGAAGTGAAGCCAACAGCTTTGCCTCTTTTCTTCCATGTCAGACCTGCCTCCTTACCAGCTCTTCTCTACCCAAGCAAGCATGCGTCTCTGCGTGGAGCTAGGCTGAAGCCCTGAAATTCTCCAGGCTGCCCTCCATGACGGGTCAATGCAGTAGGACTCCCAGCTTCCAGAAGCATGGGAGTCTATCTGCAGCTGCAGCTTGTAAAAGATCAGATTTCAGAGTGGAGCTCTTGGAGAACATAATTAAGGAGGTCCACATGAGGCCCAGGAATCTGGAATCCAGGCATTCTGCACATACATGGTGCATGGGCCACCCTTGGGAAAAATACTGGTTTCAAGAAAAGAACATGAATCAGGATATTATGAGGAGGGGGAGAGAGGGGGAGAGAGGAGGGGTGGAAGAGAGAGAGAGAGAGAGAGAGAGAGAACTCAGTAGCTCACTGTTACTTGTTGATCACTCACCATTTTCTGAGCCCTTCTGCTTAATACTTTATAAAATGCTGACCACTTCACAGAAGTTTTTAGAGTCAAGTCAATAATGTATGTAACCTGTTTGGCTGGGCATGATGAATAGGGCTTTGGATTTCCCTTCCTCTCCTCCAACACCAGGCAACTGGGAAAAGAGAATTTCAATTTCTCCCAGCCCAGCATATCAGACGTACCTTCTTGGCAGTAGGCAACTTCCAAAAGGTTCCAGAAGATTCTCATGGAGAATATACATCCCCAGCGCTACAGGGCTGGTCAGACTGCCCAGCTTCTCTTGTAATGACATACAAAGAAACTCCCGGAATGTTCGGGTTCAGCTACCTGCTGCCATTTTTATTTGCAACGAACTACAAAGTCAGGACACACACAGAAACAGTGCAGTATAAAACAAGTCCCCAGCATTCTACCCTCTCTTCTGGAGGCAAAGAGGAAAGACCTGCTTTGCCAAAACAAGGCAGATGCCAGTGCGCAGAGAGACCCAGCCTGCCATCAGAACCTTCAAGAATTGCCAAGAGTGTTTGTATAAGATCCAGTGAGCACACATGTTTTCAAGACCAGCAGCAGCTCCTGGGCTTCAGGGCCTGGGTGAGGCTGGAGGAGGGAGCTGAGAAGAGATGTTGTTGTCTTCCAAAGAGGGTAACCCCAGAGGAAGATATGTGCCTACATTAAGAATGATGAAAGCAACTTTTGTTTGTGTGCTAGTCATCAAAGACCTACATCCCTCATTGCATCAGTATCAGTGAAGGGAAAGGTGATGCTTGATCTTGGGAACCCGGTGGTGGGGGAGGGGAGGTAGTGTTTAAATGAATCAAAGGCATGCTTTTGTGCATTTGGAGTATGAACTGGAAATAGTTCCTCATGATGTGTGAGCAGCCACAGGGGTGCTGAGTTAGGTCCGCTATGCACAGGCTGATTTGGAATCTGCCCCTCGGTCTCTAATTGTTATTACTAACTGGGTTAAGCTCAAATGGGGAACTCATTGACTGTGCAGACTGAGTCTTTTGGATCCTCCTGCCACTCAAATCACCCGTTTGTTTTTTGTGTGGCTCAGATCAGTTGACCAGTAGAACTTAGCAAGCAAATTAACCAAATGTCCCACTCACCATATTACAGCATCTGTGGCCAGTCCCTGCCCCAACCCTAGTCGCGTCAAAAGCAAGTTGGAAGATGGCCGCTTTTCTTCCATTTTAATCATTGAAAAACAATCTCTTGAGGCAACGATTTTCAATCTCAGACGCTCTCTCAGGGGCTGACACACTTCTAGGTTAGTTGTGTCTCGGTGGAGGGGCAGGGAGCTGTCTGTATGTCTCGACAGCTTGCCCTCCTCCCCAAATCTGGTTTCTTAGTCTTTACAAGGTGGGGCAATGTCTGTTTTTATATGAATATAGGAATCTTCAAGTGTGGATGTCCTATTGTTTTTACCTCTTCAAAATAATATTCCCAGCCTCCCTACAACTAATACTTTAAACATTTTTTGTTTGTTCGTTAAAAAAATAAGAACATGGTTTTCTTTAAGACATATTTCTAATTCTTCTCAGGGTTTTGCATATTTCTCTTGGTATCATTGGTGTGTATAACATCCCCAATTTAATATCATCTGAGAATGCCGTTTGCATTCCTCTTTCCAATTGACCAAAAATGTTTGAATACAGCAAAGACCTTTGGCTTCAGTCAAAACTTCCTCCTTGTGGGAGATAACAGTGATGTCCTCATTCATTTTTTTTTTTATCTGGAGAGTAACTGGATTCATTCATCTAGAAAACAATGGAGCTCATTTGTATGTGCAAGGTCTCGAATCTTCCTCTGGCAGTGTGAACAGTGTCTGCAATCTGTAGTTCTTAAGAAAGACCCCCTGATGATGTGTGCTTAAGTGTTTGGCTTTAAGATGTTGAAATCATGGCTTTAAGGGATTTCAGGGCCTGCATATGGCTATGACAGAATTTTAACATTATTAAGTCTAGATCATAGGTCCATGCTTGCACACTGCACTCATGGCCACAGTATATGTGAATATTTTCATAGAGCATGAAATGATTCCCCGGTGCTCTAATTCCAAGAAGTGTGGGTAACCTCTGAGGCCTTTAGGAGGCAGAGAGGGGCAGGAAGGGGTATCTTGCCTAAGCACTCTCCCCTCCTCTTTCCTGGAACTCAAACTCAGAGATTCATTTGCCTGCCTTGTCTCCCAAGTGCTGGGATTAAAGGCCTACGCCACCTCTAGCTGGCTTTTGCCTAAGCCTCTCAGATTTACCATCCTCAGTACCTTGTATCAGGTGCCAGCAGGTTGGGCTGATAGCAAACCCCAGCAGGTCCACGACACTCCATCATTCCTGCTGGCACCTCCCAAACTGAGATCCGGTACCCACCCCTTTACCTCAGGGATGTTGAGGAGAGAGGAAATATTTACTGGGAAAACCATTTTTATTTTGTTTTCTTGAGACAAAACCTCACCGTGAAACCCAGGATGGTCTTGAACTTGTGTCCCTCCTGCTCAGTCTGCTGAGACAGGATGAGGGTGTGTACCATGAAGCCCAACTACTACTTTCTCTTTCCTCAAGACTGTGCAGTTTTATGGCTTCCATTTGCTACCTCTAGCTATCTGTCTCTACGTCTGTGTATGTATGTATGTACGCATGTATGGTATGTATGTATGTATGTATCATCTGTGTATGTATCTATGTATCTATGTGTCTATGTATATATGTATGTATATTTGTATGTATGTAGCTATATTTGTGTCTATGTATCTATCATCTACATTATTTTCTTTCAAAAGGGAAAAAGAGGAAAAAAAACACGTTCAATACTTACTTGAAAGTGCTGCTATGTAGTTGCACAACAGAAAACACAGACTTTTGGGGCTTTTATTGATTGCTACTTTTATGTTGGTGTAAAATTCCTTCCTCTTCTGCCATCAAAGGTAACAAGAACTTCCATTTTAATTACCCCTCACTTTGCAATCCTTCCTAAGATTCCATTTTAAAAATAATTTTATGCTATGGAAAGGAAAATATTCAGTTGATTCTATCATTCTCGAGGCAATATGCATCTAAATTATGATTTGCCCAGTAGATTTTTTTAAAGGACACATTGATTCTCCATTCTTTCAATGATTGAACCAGTATCTAGCCTCATTCCTCCCACCTTTGTCTTGACTGTGGTCTCTATGTATCTTTTAAAATGACCTTTAGTATGGTGTGAGGACTTTGATCTGGTTGAGGTCTGCACCATTCTTGGCTGGTTTTTTTTTTTTTTTTTTTTTTTTTTTTTTTTTTTTTTTTTTTCCTGGATTAGAGTCTTAGGACAAAGACCAGCTGGTGCCTTGGAGTCAGGACCTGAGAGGGAGGAGGAGAAGGTACATGTCAGCTTTTTGCTACCCAGACTCTGTCCTGTGCCCACACACGATCTACAGAAGAGGGAGGAGCAGGATTGTGTGTTCGTTTTGGAAAGCAAGAATGCCATACACACGGCTGGTTTGGGGGTAGTAAATCACCATTCCTGTGTCTGAAGTTCCAAGGAGCTCTCAGTGGCACTGTGAGTGGGGAGTGGCTTTAAAGGCGGATCCTGAGACATCTGAATCCTGGATGTACTGTGAGATTTTGCTGTTTCTCAGTTTCCTTGTTGTCAAGAGATGGTCTAACTTTGTATGGTCCTTGTTAAGTTCAAAAGGAATAGACTTTGGACTAAATGATAGAAGGTGATTGTTATTTAATAACAATTCCATTAATTCCTGGGTTCCTCTGTGAGTTGGCCCTCGCTCCATCTTCCCTCCCTTGCTTTGGGATTCCTAAGTCCTTTCCTTCAGTTTTGGAGACTGTTCAGGTTCAGATCCCTTGCCCAGGCCGATAGTCTGAAACAGTCTAGTTCTCTCTCTCCATGTCACGAATCTGTATTTTATCCTATTGGTCTCTTCCTGCGTTTTAAGTCTACCTCAGTGCTGCCTTTTGTCCTTTGTCACTTCTGATTTGATATCTAAGAAGTAGATTGCAAGCATTTATGCCCCCTGCACGAGCTGAATTTCATATTTTCTGAATCATGAAGCTGCCCTCCATGTGACCCAGAAAGCCCTTTGATGATCCATATTTAGCTATATCCATCACTCAACAGATGTCTGGGTAAAGGCCCCATGAGCTCCCTCTACATCCTGTGGTTTCAAGTTCCTGCTGTTGGTTAGAAAGCTTTCATCCCCCTGCCCTCTACCCACTCTAGAACAGAAGGACAAATCCACGTTAGCTGTTCACTTATTTATGAAAAGATAGCTACTCATTGCCTCTACAAGCTTGATGCTGGGCTGGATAATTTTCTCCTTGCTTCCAGATTTCTCCACTTGACTCACACATGTTCTCCATACATCCTGATCATTCTTCTAGAATTACAGCTCTCACTTAATTAATACCTCCCAGCTAGTCTTTTTTGACGTCCATGAGACTTGGAGTCTTGGACCTGCTTTTTGCACCTTCATGTTTCAGGATAAAACAGGTTCATCATGGCTCTGTCCAAGGGACTAAGGCTAGCAGACGAGCCTGCAGGTCTCTGTTGTCTTGTACCACAGATGAAGAATGAGGAGGTAGCAATGTCAGACTGCCCAGTAGGTTAAGTAGGTGATTACCCAAACCCCTTGGCCTTCTGCATCCCTGCCTCCTGTAGAGATGCCCACAAGGAAAGCTATTTCTCTGCTTCCTGAGCACTTTGGATCTTCCCATTAGATCTCTTGGCATCTGAAAGGCAGTCTGCCATTCTGTTCCCGAGGAACACAGATGGCTCAGCCCACACCTATCACTAATGAGGATCACACACAGAGCCTCTTTTGGGGAGGCTCTCTTAACAACCCAGCACTCGCTCCCTGTGCTGGCTGGTCACTGTTGACTGTGACATTTAAGCCTGAAAAGACTGTTTGCTGTTCTCCAGACACAGAGCAGAACAAAAGCATATTAGGTGGCTTCTGGGTCTCACTCTGGTAGAACCTGAAGACACAAAGGATTAAGGGATGGATGTCAGTTGGATAGTAAGGACGGGGTGTGGGGATCTAGCTGTCCATGAGGGTGGATAGGACTAGAGGTGAGATTATTCAGTAGACTATGATTAGATGGCTATACAGAGATTGAATAGATAGGATATCAGCCTTTCAATGCTGTGTCACTTCATTCAGGGTACTAGTTGAGTTGAAAACTCTTTGGTAAGAATGATAGGGCCACAAAAACCCTTGGGAAAGCATATGTTATGATGACGATAGACAAATTCTTTTTTTTTTTTTTTGATGCAAACTGCATGAGGCTTTATTATAGTTGTTTAACGAGCTAACCCCATGTTAGCTCGGGTCTTTCATCCACCCACCATGACGGATGGCTAGGAAAGACAGCTTGAAGAGTCTGCATAGAGATCTTATAGGGCAGCGTAAGGGGAGTGTCTAGGGATACGCACAGGCTCACGATTGGTGTGCCTCCAGGCTTGGAGGGTTTGCCCTGTGTTGATTGGTCAACTGGTTGTTATGGCCCATAGGCCCTCCCAGGGTGGTTGCTATGCTCTGCGAGTCATTGCTGTGCACCTGTCCATAAAGCACACCCAGAGCCGTAAAGCATAGCACCACCAGCTAACTTCTGATTGGTGATAGACAAGTTCTTGCTCTGCTGCTATCTGTGGGAAAAGCAGTTTTCCTTCCTATGCATAATTCTCTTTTCTGTGAATTCAGTCTGAGGCCCACATTCTGGATGACTTTGAGGATTAGAAGGGATAACAGTGAAAAGACCTTGATGTAGTAACAGGCAGCTAGTGAGGTAATAGATAGGAGTTTCCTTTTTATAAAATAGCCATTTTGTTTTTTTCTTCTCTGAATGGAGTGTGAAAATATTTACTCCAATATGGTGGGACATCAAGGAAAACTAAAAACCAATGGCTCCTGTGGTTCTGCTCTCTGGTTTAAAACTTGATTATGGGCCAGCCAGATGGCTCAATGGGCGAAAGTCTTTGCCATGCAAGCCTCATACTGTGAGTTTGATCTCTAGAGCTCAAGATGGAGGGAGAGAACTGACTCCTGGAAGCTGTCCTCTGAGATTCATGTGCTCACCACCCCCCACTCCCCACCCCCCAGCTCCCACCCCCGAGTAGGATCGCAGCTTTTACTTGTTATCATGGTCCAACACAGGTCTTACTAGGAAACTTTCAAACTACTAATTTCCCCTATGGACAGCTACAATCTTTAGAGGTGGTTTTGTTCTCTGGAGTTACACAGGTGATGGCAGCTCCTGTGTTTCCTTTTCATTCGTTCCCCTTTTTAAAACTCCTTTCTAGTACCTTCCATGCTTGAGAGGCAAAGAGTCCAGAACCTTGATTCTTGCTTAAAGGTGTGTATAGAATTGCAGTAAAAAATGGGTACTCTCGTAGAAGAAACAAGAGCTTCTCACTTGGTACCCTCTCCTCCCAGTGACTCAGGAGGCTGAGCCAGGAAGGTCATTTGAACCGGTTTAAGGCAAGTCTTGGCACCATGGTAAGAATCACCCTACACCTCCAAGTCAAAAAAAAAGAAAAAAGAAAAAAAAACTGTTTATAAACAAAAACAAAAAACCATTTTAAAGACAGAGGCTTCTTTACTAGGAATTAATTTTGGGGCAATTCTTTCAGAAAATGGTTGCTTCCATGTTCATCTGAGAACAATACAAACTGGTTTTCTTAGGGGACAGAAAACTCCATGTTATCTATCTATTTATTGTCTGTTTAATATATGAGTGTTGTGGTGGTTTGAATGAAAATGGCCCCCACAGGCCCCGAAGTTTGAATGCTGAGTCCCCAGTTGGTAGAACTGTTTGCAAAGCATTAGGAGGTGTAGCCTTGTTGAAGGAGGTGTGGCTTTAATGAAGGAGTTGTTGCCTTGTTGGGGCAAGTCTGTCACTGGGGGTGGGCTTTGAGGTTTCAAAAGCCTAGTCAGTGAGTCTGTCTGTCTTTCTGCCTCCAACTTGCAGATCAGATGTAAGCTCTCAGCCCCCGTACCTTGTCCGCCTCCTGCCATGTTCTGCCATTGGGTTATAGAGTCAACGGCGGAAACGATAGGCAAAACCTCAGTGAAACGCTCTCTTCTGTAAGCTGCCTTTGTCATGGTGTCTCTTCACAGGACCAGAGAAGTAATCCAAGTGTGCTGCCTGTGTGACTACCACCTTCATGCTTTGTGCCCTTAGGGTCAGCTGAGGGAGATGGATCCCCTAGCACTGGAGTTATGGACAGTTGTGAGCTGCTGGGAACTGAACCTGGCTCCTCTGCAAGAGTAGCAGATGTCTTAACTGCTGAGTCATCTCTCTATGATTTCCCCCTCCATATTTCCCTCTAAGCCTCTCTATGTATTTCTTAGAATGTATCTAGTACTTGAACAGAAAACTCTATTCCCCCTATGATGGGATATTAAAATAATTATTACTATTGTGTACATTCATGTGCTGTGTGTGTGCATACGTGCAAGCCATAAGGTTCATGTGTGTGTGTGTGTGTAGGGGGGGGTCAGAGGACAACTCTGTGGAGTCAGTTTTCTCTCTTTACCTTTATGTGGGTTCCATGGATCGAACTCAGGCAGCAAGTTTGCACAGCAAGTGTTTTTTTTTTTTTTCCATTGAACAATCTCCTTAGCCCTTTCATGAAACATTTCAGGAACACTAGTGTTTTGTGAGTCATACTCTAGAAAGTTATGGTTTCAGATAGGGTGTAAAGTCTTAGACTAGAAATGTGAGATAATTTCAATTTTCACTAAACATTTGAAGTTATGTCCTCACTCATTCCTATTGGACCCTAGAGCTGGTAACTCAACATGACTTGGTGGTTTCATCCTCAGAGAGATGGTAGGTTCTCTCTTCCTTCCCTCCCTACCCTCTCCCTTCCTTTAATGTTGACACCCACCCACCTGCTTGAGAAAGTTGAGGTGTAGGCCTCTGACATAGGGAATCTGGAAGTCTAGACCCTGCTTATCCCCAGGACTCTCTATTTTTGTAGATCCTGATTGTGGTAGTATTGCATGGAAGGTATAGCCTAGCTTGGACAGAAGGTAACTGAGGGTTTTGGCTAAGAGAAGAGGGGGCTAGAGATGGGAAAAGTTGATGAAATTATTTTTGGCAGGAGTTGGAACCAAAGCAGCAGGAGAGAGTAAGTTTTAAGACTTTCTGGCAAAGAAACTTCCTAATCTGTCACTGAGTATGTGTAAAAAAGTGATTAGTAGGTCTCTATATTTATCATGATTACTCACAAATACGTAATTTACATAATATATACAGCACATTAAGTACTATGTCACCTTATATAATGTGCACATGTATAATATATATATGCATGTTATATAACGCCAGTCTGGAGGCTCTTACAGGTTCTGCCAAGTATTTCCTAATTTATTTGGCAATTTTAACGTATTTTTTCCATCTGTAGAATGAACTCTCCTGAGAGGGGTTGGTCTGTGACCTGAATATAATCGTCCTACGAAGTCTGTCTCTGCTCTCAACTCACTGGGGAAACCCCATGAAAACTATGCCATACTGAGCTACGATACCTAGCCCATCAGCCCAGCAACAACAAGGTGCACTGAAGGTTTCTGGTTTCATTGTTTTTATTGCTAGTGGGGTGGAAGCATGAAGGCAGGTGAGAACATGTCTGCAGCGTGGAAAGAATCCGAGCAGGATAGCACATAAAAGACCAGGCTCTCCCCTGACTGTGTAGCTTTAAGAAGCCACCAAAACACCAGAAAGCCCCATTCTCAGTAGGATGGAGATGATAGTATTTGTTGGCTAAGAGCTTGGAGTAGGGGTCACTAGGATGATGCACTACACAATAAGAAACCCCAGTCGGGGTGTTTAAAAGATGACTTGTAAGGTAAGATTAAACAGCAACACAAGACTTACTAAGATTAGCAAATCAGAAATGCAATGCCATGATGTTTTTTACTCTGTGCCTCTTAAAGTATTGGGCCGTGTCTCTCAGGTAACATTCAACCTCTGCAGGGCCCTTTCACAAGACTTGGGTGTCTCTGGGAATCCATTTTGTCTATCGATGGTGCTGTTTCAACCTGCAATCTTGGGGGATCAGAGCTGAAACACATACAAACACTTCTGTAAATGTCTTCGAATCAATGGTCCTGAAGCTGAACCTATGTCATCTTCAGAATCAAGCATCTTCCAAAATAATATCTGCTGCCATTGGGGAGCGTGTTGGTCACATCACCAAGCATCCCATCAGTATGTTCTTTAGGTGGCCTGGGTTTCTGCTTGCTCAACAGAAGCATGTTAGGTTGAGCAAGGCGGTCCCAAGTCTCAGCTCTCGATTCTAGATGATGGCTTCCTTCAGAGGTGGTACACATTCGATTTGTACACATTCTTCTTGTTTCCTTCTGTGTCCATTGCAAGATTAGCGGCAGCTCAGTGGAGTGATGTCAGTTGGGCCTATGTTTTCTCTTGAGAAATCTGAGACAGAGATGAAGGCTCAGTTGAGCCTTCATTGATGCTCTGTGTAGAGGTACCCTCCATAGAGGAGGGGGATGCTGACAGGAGCTGAATGAAGCCCACTGAGCATGACTAAGGCTGTTCTGTCCTGGTTGTCAACATCCTACAGAAGGAAATTCTTTACTGAAGTCGTATCTGTAGCCAGGAATGTTTCCAAGGCAAGATGATCTGGTGACCATGATGAGATGACATGAGAATTCAATCAGATGATCTGTCTGGGGCCTTCAACTTCAGGCCAACTTCTCTCCATGTAGGACAAGCCATAGAGAACTTGGGAAGTAGCCTAAGTGTGGGCTTGTCCCATCCATGCACAGGCTATATGATGGTTCTTCCCTGACAGCCTGGATCCAAGTGCAACCACTTCTTGGTGACCAGAAATGACCCTATTCCCAGATGAGGGTCCTTTTGTGTATTAATGATCTTAGTAACGTTCACAGTCAAACCTCATTAGCCAGGATACCATAAAGAAGCTTTTAACTTTTCCACAATTCAGCTTTCTTATCAATCAATGGGGGAATGAGCCTTGAACAGCATGTGTTACATGGTTGTTCCCAGGATGTAGATCATTCCTGTCTACCTTGTAACCAGCCAGGGAAATATGTCTCTACAATCAAATGATGGTGGGAGAGTAGGGACCTTCTGTTTTCTTTCCCATTTTCAGTTCCCACAATATCTATGTTTACTTCTAGTAAGGAAAAGTCCAGCAGTAAATAAATATTTATATATTATATATAAACATATATGCTACATATGTACATATATAAGACCCTCAGGTCATTCTGTCACACTGTGAGAGTGAGAAGTGCAAAGAAACAGGCAATCTCCTGATGGGCTAGCTTGTAGTTTTCCCAGCAAAGCCCCTCCCTCTCATCATCTTTGCCACTAGGGCTTGGGATTCAAATGAGAGACACACTTTGGCTTGTGTGGTAGTGAGGGGTGGGAAGTATTGGGAGTGTTTTCTTTTCTTTCCTTTTTACATAATATTATGACATCAATTTGAAAAATAAAGTCCACGTTCTCTGCTTTCCCTCCCAGGTGTTTATAGGAACTATGAAAATAAATACCACATCTAAAGTATGCTGCCCAGGCAGCCTTGTTTGTTCTCTGAGCAAACAGCCACCAAGAGATGCTTCATGAAGCGAACAAGTGCCCATGGACAGCAGAGAGAACCAAGAATGGAAACAGCTTTCTGTGGCTTCTTGGCTTTCCTCAGCAAGTGAGGGGAGGAGCTGCTGCTTGAAGGACAAGGAAGAAACCATCGTGTGCTTGCTGAGCCCTGCCAAGGGTTTTGCTTGGAGAGCTAGAGGCTGTTTTGTTTCCATACAGAAGGACTTTTGTGCAAAATTTCTGGGTTGGAGCTCTTTCCCTTGACCACATCCGATCTCACTGTAGGCAGGAAACCTACAGCCTGAAACCTTACAGGAGTGGTGAAGAAGAAAGCAGATTTCTCCTTCGGGCTCAGTCTAACCAAGGCCTGTGGGAATGTGGAAGTTGCTGTAGGAGCCAACCCATCCTGGTGGGCCCTGAGTCCATTCAAAATATTTCATGGATATCGGCTCTGTTAAGAGAGGATCCGTTTTCAAAATAGGTAGACACTATGGCAGGATGACACTTTCCTCTGGAAGGGTGGCTTTGCTCCCTCTGGTTACAGGTGTGTGTGTGTGTGTGTGTGTGTGTGTGTGTGTGTGTGTGTGTGTGTCTATAGATTCTGCTTTCTCTTCTTGGTGGAGCTGGTGTTTGTTTGGCACACTGTTTAGTCTTTTGAACGGCTTTTCCTCCTCAATGAGAAGAAACTGCTCTTCTGGGGAGGCCCCATCATCATAGGTGCCTGGTTTTTGTGAGTGATTTTAATCTGAAATAAAGAAACAGAGTTAAATTAGTGGGAGAGTGAGTTGTGGAGAAAGAAGGCGGCCAGCTTTGGACTCAAAGGAGCCCCATGCAGAAGGACAACTGTCCTTGAACAGTTTCAAAATTGGCAACTTGACCCTGACTGGGCCTGGAGTTTGGCACTGCTGGAAGTGAGGGGCGGAAACACCGGGGAGAGACAGGTGTGAGCTTCCCACGTGGCCATCAGCTCGCACCTGTCTTGTGCCCTTGCTATTCATAGATTGTCAGAATGTCACAGCCAGAGGAGACCTCAGGAACCTTCCCATTCACCCCTCTGTAGCATGGATAAGGAAGAGGAGCCCAGAGCTCTGTGGGGGACTTAGCCTAAGGTCACATGGAGGAGTGGGGGTGGGGGCAGGAGAGCCACAATGCAGTTCTCTGTGATCCCAGTACCAACGCAGCCCAGGCAGCAGACATAGTCAACCAGCTAACCTGAAGGCTTCAGTTAGCCTCCGGCCAAGCAACCTCATATGGGCCGTTCCTAAATGAGTCCCGTAGGCATAGACCATTTTCTTAGACTCTAAGACAACCCTATTTTCTTGTATAAGCTTTATATTATTATTATTATTTTTAGTTTTAAGGCTTATGATTTTATTCTATAAAACATTCCGTTAATTATAGGCATGGTTTCAAAATGCTTAATTCCTATTTGAATGTGGCCTGGTGACACTCCCACACTAATAATCTGCATTATCATTCCATCGACACTTATCAAGTATGATAGATGTTCAGAGTGGGTGGTTGGTACGGGAACAGGAGGTACTTAGGATTCAAAGACTCGGGCGTGGGGCCGTGTACGTCTATTTCCTTGGTGCAGAACTTTGGACAAATAATTTATCATTCAGAGAACAGTGCTTGCCAAACTTCAAAGTGAGGATAACATTGATACTATTTCTTTACACAAAGATCATATGACACTGTCAATGAAAGCCCATTGTAAACTGCAAAACGGAAGGGAACGACTAGGTGTTATATTGGAGAGAAAGAGAATAGATGCCAAAGGAAACAGAACCTGGAAGCTCATAACTCTATGAACCTAATCTTGCTGTTTTGCATCATACTATTGAGAATGACAGTGTGACCATGGAGAAAAAGAAAATAGAATTATTGAAGAGCAACCCATCATCAATTTTAAGTTAATGTAGGATTAACACCAAGGGGTGTTAAAAAAGAAATTAAGTAAGAAACAAGAAAGGTCTGATGAGAACAGAGAGGCCCCCTTACAATTTGAAGGTGAGGAAAAGGAAAAAGAGAGGGCATGGGATAAAGAAACCATGTCTGAACAGTCTAAACTGAGGGCAAAGGTCTGGGAAGTTGGTTGATAATAGGGCTTCAAAAGGGCATTTCGAGCCTGGGTTCCTGTGAGGTAATCACAAAGTATGAACCATGGCGGAAAACTAAGATGAACGAAAAGGACTGGGCAATTATTCAACAGCTGTCATCAGAGTGAGTTAGGGTGGAAATGTCTGGCTACGAAGAGTACTGTAAGGCTCACATTTAGAAGGCCCCAAGAACGGGAAAGAAGAGGACGGACGTGAAAGACACTGGACAATCAGCATAGCCTGGTGATAGAGCTGAAATGACCGCCCTGCTGGCTTCCATCAGCCTGGGGATGGTGAAGAGAGGAGTCTGATTTTCTGCCAGAGGAGGGGATCAAAAATCCATCCAACAATATTTTGTATTGTGTGCCATATCGCAGCTGTTACGTTTGTTCCAGCCCTGATGCAGGTGAGGCATGGAAGGCAACTCTAGCAGCACCTCCATGGCCTGCTCTCTAGCATGCTCAGCCGCTAGAGATTTGTGACACAGGCTTTGGGATAAGCCTTCTTGCACTGCTGAGCTCAGATGTTCACTTAGATATCCCTAAACTAAGGGGATGTTTGCTGGGAGAACGTGCTGGGGAAGAGGAACCAGGCCAGAGAAAAGAGCATTTTCCTGGCATTCAAGGTGGCTACGTTTGGGGAAGCAGGTGGCAGCTGCACGCAGCTGGCTGTATTACAAGAGAAGGCCCTTGCTTCTTTCTCTGCCTCTAACTGAACTAAGACTTGCCTGTTAGCACCTCCAAAGCTAACAGAGGAAGCGAGATTCAAATCTGTTTCGCAACTTTATTATTATTATTATTATTATTATTATTATTATTATTATTATTATTATTATTATTATTTTAAGATGGGCTCACTGTGTAGCCTGGCTGGTCTAGAACTCTCTTATGTAGCCCAGGTTGGCCTCAAATTCAGGGTGATCCTCCTTCAACTCCATCCTGAGAGCTGGGATTCTAAGTAGGCTCTGCCACATCCAGGCTTCTCCACAATTTTAACAAATGTGCCAGTAGGGTAGGTGTTTGGAATGTCTCCTTAACATGATAATGTGGTCATGTTTGAGGGGTTGATTGCTGCAGATAACTGAGGGAGGCAAGAAATCATATCCTCATTTTGAGTAAAAAAGGATAGCAGTCCTTTATCCCCAAGTCAGAAGGGCATGAGGAGGCAGTTTGATTTAGGTAAGACCACTGTCAATCCTGAAAACATAGGAAGAGTATCCTATATTTCTTAGTCGAAGCTTATCCTTGCTTGCTAACTGAGCTGGAATCTAAGTCTGAGAGGGAGGGGAGAAGGGAAGGGGGGAGGAGAGAGAGAGAGAGAGAGAGAGAGAGAGAGAGAGAGAGAGAGAGAGAGAGAGAGAGAGAGAGAGAGAGAGGCTCCATTGTTAGTGTTCTGCTTAGTTACAACTGATCCAGTACTCCTGTGTCATAGTTCCAAATTCATAGCTTGTGGGTTCTCGTTTTTTCCCTTTTTCCTTTTTTTTTGTTTTGTTTTGTTTCTGTTTTTGTTTTTTGAGACAGGGTTTCTCTGTGTGGCCCTGGCTGACCTGGAACTCACTCTGTAGACCAGGTGGGTCTCAAGCAGAGATCTGCCTGCCTCTGCCTCCCATGTGCCACCACTGCCTGGATGGGTCCTCCTTTAAATGGAATAAAATGCTAAGCTTCACTCCAGTTACAGATTGCCTTTGCAGTTCTAGTCTCTGAAAATCAATGCATTTTATGACTTAAGGGAAGCAATAAAGCGAGGGCTCCTGGATTTTGCCATCTGAGAGCAAATGCTTTAGAACTGGAACACTACCCATGCTGTGAGTTCAAAGCCTGCCCTGGTCACTGCAGTGCCAAAGGGCACAGATTCAAAAGGTCTGAAATGCTCTCAGTGACATTTGAGAAATTAAGGTAATTTTCTTTCTTAAAGTCATCATAGAAGAGGGCAGGGGCTTCTAATAAAAGATCTGGTATCATCTTTTAAATCTTCGATATTTCTGCCAGGGGTGGCACACCTTTAATCCCAGTGGGAGGCAGAGGCAGGCAGATCTCTGTGAGTTCGAGGCCAGCCTGGCCTATAGCATGAGTTCTAGGACAGCCAGGGCTGCTACACAGAGAAACCCTGTCCCAACAAACAAACAAACAAACAAACAAACAAACTTAGCTATTTCTGGGTTCTCCAAGATCTTGGAATCCTCTTTCAGGAACGTTTTCTAACACAAGAGGCCTTTGTGACAGTGAGTGATCTACTTGGCAGAATTCAGAATCATCGTAGCCTGACTATGTTAACTATAGAGGTAAGACCTGCATATTATGGCACCACAGTCTAGCTGCCACCCTGGACTATGTCAGTGGGGAAAGGGAGCGGGCAGGAGAGTGCATTCATCTCTCTCTTTTTCCTCACTGTGGATGCCACGTGACCAGTTGTTTCATGTTCCTGTTGCCTTGACTGTACCCTTGAATTGTGAACCAGAAGTTGATTTTATTAAAATCCTGTAAGTTGATTTTGTTAAAACATTTCATAGCAACAGAAAAACAAACCAAGACAGGCTCCAAATGTAGTAGGGACAGCCAGGCTATGCAAGAGTGAAGCTGACTGACGAGTGGGGGGTTTAACTACTTCAGTGGTTCTCAAACGTTGGTCCTCGAAACTACAGCATCAACATCACCCTGGAATTTGTCAGGAAGCCCAATTCTTGGACATCAAGAACAACTAGAATAGAACTCTGAGAAGTGTTCCAGTCACATACATTTTAACTCCCACCTCAGCCTCACATTTACTCAAGTTTGGAAGCCACCGAACTGAGTAACTGTGCTCATTTTCAACTTAATGATTTAACTGTTATCCAGCTTTAGAAGGAGACTCTTTATGTTTTACTTTGTGAGACAGAGTCTCATGTATCCCAGGTTGGCCTTCCACTCATTACATAGCTGATGATGGCCTCAGACTTGTGATTCTCTTGTCTCCAGCTCCCTGGTGCTAGGATTATAGTGTGAACAATGATGGTGAAGCATGGGATAATATTTCACAGCACTGTGTAAGGCAAACATTCTTAATAAATATATATTTTACATATGTATATATGTTCCTACATATAAACAGATATCTGGTCATTTTTAAGAATTTGTAAAACAATTTAAAAGTTTAAAAATCCTACAGATAACAACTTGCTTTAATTTATTTCTATGCTTGCATGTCTTGACTAAAATTGAAATCAGCATCTAAAACTGCTGTGTTTTCTTTGATATTATTTTGCCAGTGCTTTAATGTCCTCAATATTTAATTTTAAAATGAAAGTGTATTTCTAATTAATTAATTTAACTTACTCAGTTCTGGAGATCCAATCCTGGGCCTTGTATATGTTAGAAAAGCATTTGCCCACTGCACTATATCTCCAGACCGTAACATTTTATTAAATTGTACCTTCAGTGTCTAAAAATTATTCCATCTGATGAATATCATGTAGCTTTTAAAAAACTTGTCAGGGCTGGTGAGATGGCTCAGTGGTTATGAACACTGGTTCTCTTTGCAGAGGACTTGGGTTCAGTTTCCCGAACCCACACAGTGGCTCACAACTCTCTATAACTCCAGTTCCAGGGGATCTGGTACCCTTTTCTGCCCTCCAAGGATATCAGGCACACACACAGTGCACATCCAGATAAAACATTCACACACACAAAATACATTTCACAAAAGTTTCTAAAAACCTACCTCCTCACTAAATGTTGGGCTTTGTGAAAATTCCATATTGTTGTTGTTGTTATGGTGTGAGAAACAGAAATTGATATTCTTATGCATCTATGTTTATATTTTTATTTTATGTTTACAGGAGTTTTGCCTGCATGTCTGTGCACCATGTACATGCCACGTCCACAAAGGTGAGTAGAAGGCACTGGATCCCCAGGAACTGGAGCTATAGATATATGGGAGCCACCATGTGGGTGATGGGAACCGAACCTGCGTCCTCTGCAAGAAAGTGATCTTAACCACTGAGCCACATGGCTCTTCCTGACACATGGTTCAAGATGCATCCCAGAAAAGCTGGGCCAGTTCATTGTCCTGTCTTACTGAGTGTGAGGCGCTACCACATCTGTGACAGAAGCAAGCTTTTCCTTAAACTCACTTAGCATGTGAAGAATTAATTACATGGTGTCTTAATTTGAAAAATTGGTTCCTTTTTAAAAATCGTGTTATCGCAGGTTAATAGCCCTTGTCCTCTTATCTGCAAATCGTCTGTCCATTCTTACATTGTTAGTACTTTTTCCTATTGGATTCCAAGGGTTGGTTTCTTTTTACATCTTAGGAGCTAGCTTTTGTACTGCTCTTTTGTACTGCTATTGTAAGCAGCTTGCCCTTAGGCTTTAAATATTTAAATTAATTTCCTTTTTTGTTTTATTTTGTTGTTGTTTCTGTTGATGTCTCTCTTGTACCCTAGGCTGTCCTCAGACTCACTCTGTAGACAAGGATGGCCTTGAACTGCTGACCTCACTGTCTCCACTTTCTGAGTGCTGGATTTATGTCATGCTGGGGACCGAACTCAGGGCTTTGTTCATTTACCACCCTTCAAACTGAGCTACATTTCCAACTCCTCTATAGTGATTCTTGACTTGTAGAGCTTAACATTTTCTATTAATAAAAAAGTCACTTTGTCAATAGAAAGGTTCTGCCTATAGGATAACTAAAACAAATCTATTTTCCCCATATATAATAACATTTCATTTTAAATTTGAGTCTTGTTGAATAGTGCTTATTTACCCAAATAAGTAAGTTTTTAGGCACCCTATGTACCCTGAGATTTCTTAGGACTCTATCCTGTACTATTGATTTACTTATTTAGTACTGTAATAAGAGAATATTATTGAAATTATTGTGACTTTATAATTATTTTAGTATCTTGTGGACAGTCTTTTCTTCTCCCCTCCTACTGTAATAGTGTCAAGATTGAAAACTCTTAAAGTTCTTTTATTAGATCAGTTCTCTAGGAATTGCATTGTTTTGTCAGGTTAAAAGTTTGCATGGGGATTCTGCCATCCCTAATTAGGACATGGGGTATCTTTGTGATTGCCAGGTTTTATTGATTTGATATAGTCCAGAATCATCGTCTGGGAATAAGGTTTCAGTGAGGGATTGTCTGGGTCAGGTTGGCATGTGGAGGAGTGTCTTGTTTACATAAACAGAGGTGAGAAGACCCGCCCACTCTGACAACATTCCCCAGGCCCAGGGATCTTGGCAAGCTGAGCATACCTCTGCTCTTGACTGCAGATGCAATGTGACCAGTTCACTCAAACTCCTACCTCTGTGACTTTGTCGGTAGGATGGACTGTACCCTGGAACTGCCAGCAAGACAAACCCTTTCTTCCTTAAGTTGCTCATGTCAGGGTGTTTTATCACAGCAATGGGAAAAGAAACCAAGATGATTTACAGATTCAAATTTTAAAACTGTTTACATCTTACGGGCATCCTTATTAATTTCCCACAATTCAGCTGTGAATTGTATATCTTGTGGCTACTATTGTAGTATGTGTTTATTTTCCTAGTAGATTTGTTGGATTGGTTACTGCTGGTATATAGGAATGCTATTATTTTTTTTTTTTTGTCTACTTTCCTATAAGATGTCCCTGAAATAATTTATGTTGTGAGGTTTTTCCACTGACTGGTGAGTTTTCTATGGTCATCATCCCTTACAATAGTGACAGTTTTGACGTTTCCCAAATATTTATGTTTATTTTCTATTTCATATATATATCACTGGCTAGAACTGCTAAGTAGTATTAGCATTTATTTCTTGTCTGCGATTTTAATAGGACTTTTCTGAAATTTTAGTATTAAGTAAAATATCTGTTACTGGTTTAACAGAAAATTTTCATTATTTTGACAGAGTTTCTTTCTAGTAACTTTTTTTTTTTTTTTTTTAAAGACAAAGGGTTTTTCTGTATATCTCCAGCTGTCCTGGATCTTGCTCTGTAGACCAGGCTAGCCTCCAACTCATAGATCCTTCTGCCTCTGCCTCCCAAGTGCTGGGATTAAAGGTGTACACCACCACTGCCCAGCAGTCATTGTATTCTCTGAATCTCTCTAAAAATAAGACATGTTTTCTAGGCATGGTCACTCACACCTTCAATCCCAGCTCTTAGGAGGTAGAGGCAGGCTCAGCTCGGTGAGTCTGAGGCCAGCCTGGTCTATAGAGAAGTACTGGGTCAGCCATGGTTACACAAGGAGACTTTGTCTCAAAACAAGGCAATACAAAATAAATAAGCAAACAAACAAACAAACAAAAAATGCTGGGTTGAAGTGATGGCTTCTTGTTCTTGCAGAGGATCCCAGTTCTGTCCCCAGCACCCACACTGGGCAGCTCACAACCACCTGAACTTGAGCCCCAGGGGATCCAATGTTCTCTTCTAGCCTGTGTGGGCACCTATACTCATATGCACATATACACATAGAGATACACACATACACATAATTAAAATTAATCTTGAAAGTGTAAAAGTGTTGAATGTAATTGAATTATTTTGATCATTTATTTATATGATTGTTTTTTCTCTAAACCAATGATAGCAGGTTTCTGTTTTCATTCCTATGACATGTCCTAAGGGTTGAATGATCCGTTCAATATATTTTACTGACCTATCTATATGTTGGCTTGAGTTTTCATATCATATTCATATTAGAGTCATATTGCTCTATAGTTTTCTATTTTTATGTATAATTTTCAGTCACTTCAGTTCTTTTGTGTATGTGGGATTTATGTGTATGTGTGATGTATAGTACACATGTGTGCACATATGTTTGTAGTGTGTATACATATGTTTACTCATGCCTGTGGAGGCCCAAAGTTGATATCAGGTATTTTGTATCACTCCCTATCATAACTTGTTGAGACAGAGTCTGTCCCTGAGTCCACAGCTTACTGGTTGGCTGGGTAGAGAGTTCTAGGGTCCACTTGTCTCTGATTCCCCAGCATCAGAGCTACAGACATGCATTACAATGTCAGGTTTTACATAGGTGTCAGGGATTTAAACTCAGGTCCTGATGCTGTGTAGCAGGCACTTTCCTGACTGACTCCTGTCCCAAGCCCCTCATTATGACATTTCCATATATGTGTGCAATATACTTTTCCCCACAATATATAGTCACCCCACAACCCCCTCTTGTCCTCTCTCAGTCTCACTGATCTTTGTCTAACTAGTTTACCTTCTACTTTTGTTTTGTTGGACATCGGGTCTCCAACTGGACTCCTTACTGGAGCATAAGTGAGGAGCTACAGGAGCACAGACAACTGACCATCAATTACACCACAGGAGAAAATGTCTTGCCTCACCCTGGAAACCATAAAACTGTATATAGATCCTCAGGGCCTCATGTGTCCCCTCCCTGCTAAGTTCATCTGTTTTTCGGTCACTTTGTTTATCTGTCTTTGAAAGCATTTTCTGTTTCATTAGTGGCTGGATTCCCTTCATTTTTTGTTTGAGTTTATTAGAACCAAAATTACATATTGTTTTACAATTAAATAATGCCATTGCCCACATACATTAAGACTACATTACATTTGCTAATTTTTTTTGAGCTTTAATATTCCTGATACCAGCTTTTCTCTTGTAAAGTGAAATTTTCAAACACTTGCCTTGTTGAAAAAAAAAAGTCCTAGATTTTACCGTGTTTAAAGTTATTTACTTTGTCTTTTATTATTTTTTTCATTTGATTTGTTATACTTGGTAGAGGATAGTGTTCAGCTTCTCTATATAATATTATATATAACACATATTGTTGTGGAATAATCTTTTTGTACACTGTGAACATTTGTCATTCGGATTGGTTTAATAAAAAGCTGAACAGGTAATAGCTAGGTGGGATTTTCAGCATAGAGAGGATGCTGGGAAGAAGAGGAGAGGTGGAGTCATGAGGAGACGCCATGAGATGCAGAGAAAGCAGGATGTGCATGAGGAGAGGTTACAAGCCATAAGCCATGCAACAGTACATACATTAATAGAAACGGGTGAATTTAAGTTACAAGAACTAATTAGAAACAAGTCTAAGCTATCAGCTAAGCTTTCATAATTAATAAGAAGTCTCCATGTGTTTTGTTGTTGTTGTTGTTGTTGTTTTTTATGGGTGGGGAGCTGGCCTGGAGAGACAGAAAAATCCACCTACAACATATATGTTATAAATAGTATATATCCTTTTGTTTCAGGTGTATCTTTTAAGAAACATCTAACCTGTAACCAGCTGCCTTCCTGCTGTATCCTTTCAAGGCTGTTCCTCTGTGTGTGTGTTCTTGTGTCTCTTCCTCTTTGTATAAGGACATGGGTTTGATGGACTCAAACCACCAGAAACCAGCCCTGTGAAGACTTTGATTTTGGGTTCTGGCCTCCCAAAGGGCTGGAAACACACTTCAGCTTTTTTTTTTTTTTTAAATACTTTATTTAACTTTATTTTATGTGCATTGGTGTAAGGATACCAGATCCCCTGGAACTGGAGTTACAGACAGGAATGAGCTGCCATGTGGGTGCCGGAAATAGAACCCGGGTCCTCTTGAAGAGCAGCCACTGCTTTTATCCACTGAGCCAGCTCTCCAGCCCCCACACTTCAGTTTTTAAACCACCAGTGTGGAACTGACATGGTTTTGTGGGCAGCCTATGTCTAGAACCCTCTGGAGACAGAGGTGGGACTATGAGTTCATGGTCAACCTGAACTACACAGAAAGCCCTTATCTCAGAAAAACAAACAAACAAACAAACAAAAAAACCCAAAGGTTGGGAGTAGCTCAGTGGTAGGGCGGCGCTCACCCTGCTGGGCATAGCTCAGTGCTAGGACACTTGCCTTACATGTGCAAGGCCCTGAGCTTAGTGCTCAGAGGGAAACCAAACCAACCCAAAACATCCCCTCCCAGCTTGCCACTCTGATTCATTGTTACATCCAGGCTAACACATCTTTACATATGAGATTCTGTACTCAGTATTTTTCACAGTGACTTGTAGCTTTTGAAGAGTAACACTGTGCAAGTAAGTGTCTGGTGAGGATGTGGGAAGGATTTACCTTTTTTTTTTTTTTTTAAATCAGTGTTTGGACATAAATGAATGGCAGCCTCTGTCTTTGGATTCACTGAGCCATGGGGGGAAAAGCATTTCATTTCTTCCAGCCATTTTTAAAAATGACTCATTTTAATATTGTGTGTGTGTGTGTGTGTGTGTGTGTGTGTGTGTGTGTGTGTGTGTGTATGCAACTGAGTGCAGGCATCCAAGGAAACTGTTGTATTTCCTTGAAGTTGGAGTGATAGACAGTCCTGGGCCACCTGGCATGGGTGGGACCCTAACTGAGAGTCCTCTGCAAGACAGTGGCTTATGAATGCGGACCATCACCAAAGTACGACCCTCTCTCCCTCCCTCCCTCTTGGTTTTTCAAGACAGGATTTCTCTGTGTAGCTTTTTAGACCAGGTGGATCTCGAATTCACAGAGATCTGCCTACCTCTGCCTCTCCAGGGCTGGGATTAAAAGCATGCGACACCACCGCCCAGCTTGCCCTCTCTCTCTCTCTCTCTCTCTCTCTCTCTCTCTCTCTCTCTCTCTCCACAGGAGAAAACTAGATAGATTTTCCTCAGCCCAGCTTCACCAGAGTAATAAGCAGGAGAGAGATTCCCTCCATCCCGCCTAATGCCAGCAACAGAATACTATTGTTAGTTTTTAAAAAATATTTTTATTATACCTGAGAGAGAGAGAGAGAGAGAGAGAGAGAGAGAGAGAGACAGAGTTTTGTGTGTAGGTGCCCCCAGCATGCTGCCTTCTGAAGTTGGTTCTCTCTTATTACATGTGGGTCCTGATGATTGGCTGGCAGGAAGAAGAGCCTTTACCTACTTAGCCATTTCACTAGTTTTTGTTACAGTGTGTTTTTAATTTTTCATGTTTTTTAACCCTTCCATAAGGTTATGGTAAGAATTTGTAAAGAAATTTCTACCTTTGATTTTTATAGAAGATGTCAATTCCGGCATTCAAGAAACCGCAAAAGACAGCTTGATACTTGAAGGGTCGCTAAAGAGAATACAACTGAGGAAGAGTGGGAGATGCTCAGAAAGACAACTTCTGTCTCTTTTGAGATTATATATTTGCTGTCATATTGGGGGCATCACTCATGAAGTACCCCAGTGGATTCCCTGAAAGCAGGACAATACCATAATGTTCCTAGCTGGGCTCTTAAGGGGGAACAAATAAGTGAGGAGACCTAATTATCGTAGCAGCACTGACTGGAACTAATGTAGGTACAGCTAGAAAGGACGGCAGAGATTCTATTTATCTTATATTTTTGTTCACATGTGTTTGTGCACCTGCATGAGTTTATGTGCACCACATGCCTGCAGGTGTCTGTGGAGGCCAAAGGATGTCAGATCCCCTTGGTGTAATCAGACTTTTTTTTGGCAGGACCGTTGGCTCCCGAATAATGACGTGGAGACTTATTAATTATGAAAGCTTAGCCAATAGCTTACATTTGTTTCTAACTAGCTCTTATAACTTAAATTAACTCATTTCTTTCTTTCTTTTTCTTTTTTTTTCTTTCTTTCTTTTTTTTTTTTTTTTCTTTTCGAGACAGGGTTTCTCTGTATTGTTTTGGAGCCTGTCCTGGAACTCTCTCGGTAGAGCAGGCTGGCTTTGAACTCACAGAGATCCATCCACCTGCCTCTGCCTCCCAAATGCTGGGATTAAAGGCATGCGCCACCAACGCCCAGCCAAATTAACCCATTTCTATTCATCTATGTACTGCCACATGACTTGTGGCTTTTACCTCTCCTCCTGTTTGTCTGTTCCCTCTGTGTCCACTGGTGACTCCATGTTTTTCTTCCCAGCTTTCTCTCTGCCTGGGAATCTTGCTCCACTATTGGCTGTTTAGCTTTTTTATTAAACCACTCAGAGTGACACACGTTCATTCACAATGTACAAAAAGATTATTCCACAACAAAGTGGACCTGGAGTTAGAGGCAGTGAGAGCTGCCTGAGGTGGGTGCTGGTCACTGAACCTTGGTTCTGTGAAAGAATAGCTCTCAACTGCTTATCTATCTCTCCAGTCCCTGTTTGTTTGAGGCAGGGTCTCTCTATGTAATCCTGGTCTGTCTTGAACTTACTCTAGCTCAGGTTAGCCTTGAACTCATAAATCCTCCTGCCTCAGCTGGTGCAACTGTACATTCCCTGTCCCATGCCCTTCATTCATTTGCTGATGGCATTCTAGGGTTGTCATTACAAGTTTGGTACCATGTTTAGTGCTCTGGTGCCATACCAAAGCAGATAACCAACCTGTCCTTTCTGTGGAGTTTCCAGTGAGGTCTTCAAGGCTGTGGGTGTACCAAGGAAAGTGTGTTTATGTACTGGGTAGTACTTGGGGTGTGTAGGCTTGGCTTCCAGATAGGGAAGCACTCTCTAACATCTGGACTTGCTCCTCAGCAGGACAGTCTTACTTTAGACTCTGCCACTTGGATAGGTTTAAGTTGAGGCTGTTAAGGTACCACGGATGAAGTCTCAGGACAAAGTGGAAAGGGACTATTTAGACAATCTTCCTGGGTGCAGTGATTTTATATCAAGTTAGTGTCTTCAAGCAGTAAAACAAAATCATGCTTCTCATGCTCACCTCCAAGACCAGCAAACTTACCGTGCAACGCGGCTGCATCCAGGGCTCTCCATCTACTTGCATTGGCAGAAGCTTGTTAGTCCTGGAACCCCCCCAAAGCAAAAAACAACAGTGAGGCCCTCAGACTTGGAAAGTCATCATCACTCCCACCAAAGAGAGAGAGAGTGGGAAGACCTCACTTGCTCACATAGGAGAGGTTCATCGAGACCAAAGAAACTTTCTGAAAACAATCTTCAGTCTATCTCAGGGACTGGACTTGGCAGGTCTGGATGCAGGCCTAGGAATCTGTGCTTTAATAGTTATTATAGGAATTTCCCCGGCTTCAGTCTTCATATTCCACTTTGAGAAACTGTCATGGGCACACTGAAAGCCACGTCACCTGGAAAACTGGCCAGCAAACATGGCAGCCCCACTGCTGAGCAGTCCCAGCAACCAGCCAGAGGGGAAAGCGGCTCATGCTGAGCTCTGCTCTGGAGTAGGAAGAGGCCTGCACTCCTGACTGAATGAGTGGTTGCAACATACCCAAGAGGTAATGTCTCTAAGCTACAGAGCTCATCACCACAAGCACTCAACTCCAAAAGGCAGGAGGATACTATGGTTTAGTATTCATTGTGGCTGTGCTGGGACAGTGTCATCCAGGGACAGTCTAAATGTAGGAGGAGAAGTGAAGAGAAAGTGCTGCCCTCTTGCTTTTTTTTTTTTTGCATATGGGCTTTGTAGACTCTAACTTGTCCTCCGATACCTTGGGAGGAAGTTAGTCCTCTGGCCAGGGGCATGTGAACAGTCACCACCCACTGGACAGGAAGTCCTTACCTGAGCTTGGTAGCTTCCCTATTTCTGAAACTACAAAATGGGAGGGAAAGTACGATTTTGATACAATAATCCTCTGGTGGACTCTGAGTCTATTTCATACTAAAAGCAATAAATCTAATAATAAAAAAAACATATCAGCAGAAAGGAGGCCTTTGCATACTTAGGGATAGAGAAGTATCTCAGGACTGCCTACTGGGATGGGGCTTTTAGCTCACCCCTGCTCCCATCTGGAAATAGATCTGGTGACTACTGGAAAAAGCCCCCCCCCCCCATACTCAAGTTCTCAGACTCACTGGCAGTCAGGACACTGTGTTCTCTGTAATCTACAAAAGCCACAGCTGTGATATTCTACTGACAAACTGGCCCCATAAGTATTAGAGCTCTGGGCAAGGGCTGCCGAGGCTGGTCTGGAAAACAAGGGTCCTATCACAGTGATGGCTCCCAAAGAAAGGGGGTATGGTGTTAGGAACAGAAGAAACAGATGATCCATAGATAGGAAATGACAAAGGGTTAGTGGAACAGACCCTCGGGGGCCCACAGGAGGGATCTGACTGAGGGATTATGGAAGGGCCAAGAACAGATTCCTCAACTGTGCTCCTGCTGACACTTGCCCAAGGGTTTCTGGGAGAAAGCCTTCTTTAGTCAAATGCCTCTGGGAAACCCTTTAACCCATAGCCCTTCTAGGAGATTCCCCAAGGCAAACCAACAGATATGATCTGTAACAAGAGAGAAAAAGGAAAGGAATGAAGACATCTGAAACAGCCATGTTGGGTAAGAAGCTGAGAGGAAAAATGTAACTAGAGGGAGCTGAATTGGAGAAGCCTTATCAGACCCCACAGCATCTACACCTGCAGAAGCTGCCTGTGTCATCCATGTCCCTCCAAAAAACCAAAACTGCTACCCTCTTGGTCAGTACAGGAAGTTCATTGTTGTTAATGGTTGAGCATATGAAGGTATCCTGTACACAGAAGAGCAGTTGTGACCCCTGACATACATCTAATGCTTTACAATTATAAAGAGAAAAGGACAAAAGAATTAGACCCCAGGTGCCCTGGACTTTATAGTATGTGCTGTTTATATCACCAGGTATTTTAAGAGGATAGGTTATGATGGACCTTCTAGCTGATGATAGCATTATATCCTGTTGAAAAATAATAGCCCCGACACAACTCCTCCACCTGAGGCTCAGGGGTCACAGCAGGAGAAGAGGCAGAACAATTTTAAGAGAGGGGCAGGGAGTTTGCTGTGGAGATCATGTCTCTTGGAAATGACAGAGAAGCTGCAGCCATGAAACATCACCAACTGGCTGCCTAAATATGACTAAAACAAGGATGACACCAACAGACGTGCTGTCATGGATGGGGGTGGGAAAAGGAAGGGGGAAACTCATGGGGTATCAAGCCTACACCAAGAACTGCAGGCAAGGAATGCTAAGAGCAGGAGAAATTGTCCCCTATGGAAGGGCACACTGAGTGGTTATTCAGTACCAAGTGGTCATCCCTGAAATCATATACATACAAATAGCCATAAGGCCTGAGCAGATATTTGGGGAAAATACATATATAGTATATATAATATAGCCAAAGTATTCTTTATAAATATTGTCAAGCTTCTTTCACCAATTTGCAGTAGCTCCTAGTTAGTTTATTATTTGCCTGAGTGTTCAAGGAGGTAGGGAGCCCCTGAAGATGCTGGGTGACAGGAGACTTACCTAATAATGACAGAGGAGCACTGGGCCAGCCTCCTACCCGCACTCTTCAAGCCAGTATAGATCTGTCCCATTTCCATGGCTCCTTCTAGACCCACCACTTCAAGGAGCTGGTCGCTGAGGTCTGCAGAGTGAAAACAAAGACTGTGCACACTCTTCTCTTTTACTCAGCATAGTCTGTCCAGAAGTGCTGGTCCCTTGGTGGCCAACCTGGTCTATCTGTCATCTTCCACCAAGAGTGTTTTCATTTACCGAACCAGACATTTTCCTCAAAAAAGAAATAGATGCACCTTTTCGTGAGTGGAAGCCAAGTTATAGGTTTTTGTTTTTGTTTTTTTAAGCTTTGATTTAGATGATTAATATGTCTCCAGTGAATAGGCTGACATCAAGAAGCTTCTTCAAATATAGACTATCATAAGTGACAAACCAGCTGTTTCTGAAATACACTCACCTAGCTGCTAGAGACATATTGGTTTGGGCCTAGGATAAGAAGGAATGTTGATGAGTCTATAACTATTCTTAATATCAGAGCAACATGTTGGCTCTGCTAACGATGACTGACGGTTGGTTAGCCTCCAATTTGGCCTGTGCTTAGCTGCTAGTGAGCCATCCTCCATGGACATCCTAAGGAAGGTTGGGAGCCTTCTTCAGCACACCCCATGCCTAAGTCAGGCAAAGGAGAAGAGTATTTCACCTGCATCAGACCACCGTGGCTCACTGTGGAAAAGGAGGTAGAAAAACTCGAATCCCAGGCTTTGTATCACAGCACCAATGGCCTGGAATGGTGGCAATGGCTTTCTGATTCCCAGCTTGGGAGGAGTGATCCATGTTGCTTGGATGTGTGCCTCCATTTTCCACTGTGAGAGTGATGGCAGGGGTAATGTTGGGTACTGGGTCCAGTACTCACTCTAAAATGCAACTGTTTGTGCAGTTAGAGCTGAAGCAAAATTAAGATACAGAGTTCAAGGAACAGTCTATTCCCTTTGCTAGCAGAGCAAAGAGTACATTTTCTCAGACTGAGGCGGCTAGTTACTACTATTCCATTAATAGCCACAATCGAGGAAAACTGTGTCAAGACTTTTGGTTTGTTCATCAAATGGCTCTGGCCTCTAAAGATGGGCTGTTTAAGATCAGTGAAGAAGTATTTATTCTTTTGTTTAGAATGTGGTTGTTTAAAAAACACTCCATTGATGGGTATGTATCTAATGGAGGCAGTTAACCAAGGCACTGGACTGACCGTGAACATGTCAACACTGAAGTCTAAACGGATGACCATTGAGAAACATTAGCTGCCAAGAGAAGAATACATCTGTGAAAAGCACACAGCTTCCCCCTCTGCATCCATCCACACTTGACTCCCTTCCTTAAGTTTCCCTTTCTTTACATCTCTGAAAAGATACTGTCTCTCCTTAAGCTCTCCATCTCATTTGGACTCGGGACAAGAAGCCATAAAAGGGTAAGGTTTGTTTAGGAGAATGCTCCAGGCACTCTGAAGGAGTTTGGAGCTAATCAACAATGAATGTCTAAATCTCCAGTCACTTAATTAGTTCCCTTACCATAGAGGGTTGAATAATCATTGCAGAGTCTTAGCTTATTGTGCTGGTTTACTAGTGTCCATGAAAACAGCATAGGCTATGGGAGGCAGGGGAGGGAGGGAGGGAGGGAGGAAGCAAGAGAAGAAGATGCAGAAGATGAGGAGGAAGGAGAGATCTTCCAGGGATGAGGACAGGGGAGCTGTGTTGTGATAGGAGAGAAGAGAAGAAAATAAAGACACAAGTTTTTACAAGTGCCTCTGCATTGGGCAGAAGCAGATACCTTAGAAAATGTTGCTCTTTGTGCCAGGCTTTGGTATCTGACAGAGCTCAATGGTTCAGTGTTTTCCCTCCTTGAAACATGCCCTGGTAACAAAATGTTCTAAGAAGCAGGGGACTTAATAGACTCAAGTGTTTCAGCTTTACAATGTCTCTGTCTTTTAACAAATTTTCCCGTTGAATGGCTTTAAAGTTGTTATCACTTCCCACACATTACCTTGCAGCTATCACTTCCCACACATTACCTTGCTTCCTGGCTCTAGAAGAGCTGTAATGAAGGCTGATCTCACCAGCAGGAGTGGGCAGGTGGGGGAGGGGCTGGCACAGATGTGGGACTGAGGAGGTGTGTGCAGAGAAAGGGACTAGGGGCTTATTACCCTTTTGCCATCTCACTTTTGAATATGTACTCTCTCTTCTCAGGCATAACAAAGGTGACTCCTGTCTGTCATCCTAGCACTAACCCTAACCCTGACCCCTGACTCCAGGACTTAGCTGCTTTTTGCCCTCTCTACTATTGCCTAATTATCTTTCAACTTTCTAGAAAGCCTACTGAGAAAGTCTTAAAGAAATCCGTTTTACATTCTTTCCTAAAGTAACTAAACATCAAAACCCTTCTTTTGTGTGATAACTATAAATAACCCATGGTTTCAGTTTTCTTTGTGTCACACTTAAAGAGTTCTGTCATCACCTAACCCCTCTTTCCTTCCTCTACCACAGAGTTACTTATGTATACATTAAGTTCTTACTAAAACAAAGGAGAACAGAATGTAAGTCAATGTCTAGGCACAAACAACAGCGAATGTTTAGATTCTGTGTTTAGAACACAAAATCCAGGTTTGGGACATCTGGTATACCAGGTGTCTGTTTTACCATGGGTACCAATGATTCAGAGTCAGTTTGGCAATTGTGTCATGATCATACTGTCTTTATACTCTTCCACTCATTAATGTTTAAGATAGAATAGCTGTGCACCTTAGTTAATCAGGATTCATTTGCTCAGTCACAGAATTGCTACTGAGTTAGCAACAACATTATGGCACTGTGTTAGGAATTGGCAATATAAAGTATTCTGTTGCTGAAGGGGTCTTGTCTAAGAGAGAAACAGAATTTGGTGAAGATGCTCAAATTGAACTGTGAGGTCAGGAATGTCTAAGTAGCTAGTGCTGAGTGGGAAAGGGGCAGTAGATGGTTGTGTAGAACACACCAAGATTGCTGAATGCCAAGCTGTATTTTTGCGATGGGGAGAGAGGAAGATAGGAGAACATTCCAGGGACAGAGAAGGTCATATACTATACGGGGTTGACAG
Source organism: Cricetulus griseus (assembly GCF_003668045.3). Lineage (NCBI taxonomy): Eukaryota > Metazoa > Chordata > Mammalia > Rodentia > Cricetidae > Cricetulus > Cricetulus griseus. The sequence goes on along the minus strand of NC_048597.1, from coordinate 66,387,218 downwards.
GCACAGGACAGAGGGAAAAGTTAATTCAGCAATAAACCCACTTGGAAATTTCATGGAACTATAGTATTTGGTAGTTTTCCTTAGAGAGATTTATTATTTATTATTATTCAGAAACTTGTCCAAAACCTCCTCCAAGAGGAGGAGATCTTTGGGCTAGGCACAAGTTTGTGTAGCTTGTAAGCCAGACATTCCAGCCCTGCTCTTTCTATTTCTTGGTGACAAGGCTTTGTGCACACAGGTGTGAACACCAACCACCTAACATTTGCATTCTAGGAAAGAAGAAAGAGGTGGTGTGGGGAAATAGTGAGGGGAGAATGTGGAAGTAAGGGGTAGGGCAACAAGGACAACAACACATCAGTTCTAACTTGTTCAACCTCCAGCATTCAGGTTTATAAATGCACAGCTGACCATGTCACCCCCAGACTGGCAATCCTTGGTGGCACCAAGCAAAACACCAAGGGCTTGGCAAAAGAAGATGCAGTATGTGTTCCTTCACACCCAAGATGTAACAAGGAGAAAAAGTTTTGAAAATAATTTGCCAGTTGTAATAAGTCTGAAGGTTTTACGTTGTTTCTTCTGTTACTTTCTTGGGATTGTGTGAGAAATCATGGACAGAACCCAAGTTCATAAAAAACATATGCATTGTAGCATCGTTTATAAAAGTAACCCCACTGTCACATTTCTTCTGGCCTGGGAATAATTAAACAAACAATATGGTGGCCACATGATGGAAATTTTTGCTGCCATTAAAATATTTACAAGCCATGTGTGGGAGATCCTGCTCATAATCTCAGCACCCAGGCGCCTGGGGGAGGAAGACTGTGGTAAATTCAAGGCCAGCCTAGACTACAGAGTGAGTTCCAGCCAGCCTGGGCTACTATGTGAGACTTTGTTTTAAAATCACAACACACATATTTAATACTAAGCACATTTTTATGATGATAATTTAACTTTATGTGATTAATTATTATGTCAAGATATAAGCTTATTTATGTAGCATGCTCTCAACCAGGTAAGATGATACACATTAAAAAAAAAAGGACAAAAACTCAGCAAAAGCTTGGCAACAGTGAGACCCAGATAATTAAATTAATGCTAATTTCTACTTCTTCTTTATGCTTTTCTGAGTGTTTCTTTAAGTGCATACCTGTGTTATAACCAAAAAGTAATGGTTAAGAAAACAAAAACAAAACAAAACCTGTTAGTTTCTACTCATGGCAAGAAAGACCAAGCATTAGTTCCAGAAAGTTCTCTTCCTTTAGTTTGATTTAGATGGTCCTCAAGTTCTTCCACACAGACACAGTCGATGAGAAGGGGATGGGGTTATGTCCACAGTTGGCAGGCTACAACTCCAGTTACTGTAGCACAAAGCTGGGTTGATGGGGAAAGAGATGAAGGAATGGCAGAAAAAAGGAGGCAAATAAGAGATGTGGGAAGTTCTAGCAAAGCTGTTTTGAGACGAGGGAGTAAAATGTGGATGAGGTGCTATGAGGGGTACTGGTCAGTGGAAGATTACCTGTGGCCTCAGTAATGTCCACTCAGCTGGAGTGGACAATGGTGATAAAAATTAAAGGGGAATCTGGCTATGTCTGTGGATCCCAAACTTGGTTGTATGTTAGCCTTACCTGGAGAGCTTTCAAAAGCAATGGTACCCAGGACACTATCTATCAGTTAAATTAAGATGCATGGGCATGTTAACCAGGCATCACATTTATTCTGAAACAGTCCTCAGTGATTCCAAAGGGCATCACAGTTTGCTATCTGGTGGGCTAAGTTTTTGAATCCACTGGCCAGTGGTTCCCAGAGCATGGCCTTAAACTAGCAGTCTTTCCATTACTTGGGAACTTGTTAGAAATGCACATCCTTGGGCCCCAGGTCTTCGAAATCAGACATTCTGGAGGTTGTGTCTAGCAGCCTGTGTTCTAACAAGCCCTCTGGAAGATTCCAGGACACACTCAAAGAGTTTGAGATGCTGAGCTTGAGGTAATAAAAGTGCCCATGGGAGTTCAGGTGAAGATAGAAGCAAGCTGTTTCCTGACTGCTTTGATCTGGAACTTTCTCAGGTAAAAACTAGGGATGATAATGTCCACCCAGAAGTGTATGAAAGTGCCTGGCTGAGAGGGGGGGTGCTTAAAATATGACTGTTTCACTTTCTCTTTTCTCCCTACAACTTCTAAGCATTCACCTGTATGGTTTCTTAGAGCTGTCTTCAAACCACAACATTAGACCCCCAAACAACATATCAAATCATGATCCCCACTGTCTCATCTCCATGCAGAGGCCAGAAACCAGCTTTGGACGAAGAGGGCATCTTACCATCTTTTATGCCTTTACTCTCTACCCAGACTCTACTTTCCTTCCGACTTTTTAATCTCAACCCCAGTTTGCTTTTATTTATTTAGTTCTAACAACGGTCAGGAGAAGGGACCAGATCTCAACACGGACAGGTAAAAGCTGGCAGAACCCTGGTATCTAAGGGGACATGACTCCAGACTTCCCAGTAGCTCTGGAAGCCAGAGGGATCATGCCCAGGTCTAACCTCTGAAACTATAAGCCAGCCCCAATTAAATGTTTTCCTTATAAGACTTGCTGTATTCATGGTATTTCTTTACAGCAATAGCAACTCTAACTAATACAGTTGGCTTTTCCTGAAGCCTTTCCTTGGATTACAGATCACTGCTGTCTTGGCCACACAGATCTCTTTCTGTGCACACACATACTTGTTGCCTCTGTGGCTCCAAAATTTATATTATAAGAGGACAGCAATAAGATTAGATCACACCTCATCTTAACAGCCTCATATTCACTTAATCACATTCTGAAAGGCTCGGTTTCTAGAAGGCAAAATAAAAACTAGAACTATCACCATATGACCCAACTATAACACACACATGCATGTATGCACGCATACCTTATATAATATATATATATACATGTATGTGTATACATACACACATATACACACAAACATTTTATATATTATATACATGCACATATATGTATGCACGCATATACACACATTATATAATATATATACATACATACATACATATACACACACACATATGATGCCAAGCCAGCATGCCATAGAGATATAGGCACACTCATGGTCTTAGTGGCTCTAGTCACTACAGCCAAGAAATGAAACCAGCCAAGATATCTATCAACAGGTGAATGGATAAAGAAAATGTGGTGCATACACAATTGCACTCATATTTAGCTTTAAATATAAATGAAATTATGCCATTTGCAGGAAAATGGATGAAACTGGAGATTATTTTGTTAAGGCAAGTAGGCCAGAGTTAGGAAGACAAATAACACATGCTTCTTGTACATACAGACCCCAAATTTAATTTTTTGCATGTATCTGTGTGTTCACACACAGGTCATGAAAGGAGAAAGGGAGGAAGCAATCTTAATGGAAGAGGGAAGAAAAGACAGTTATGATTACATATAATATGGATGCAGAAAGGAGGACAATTTAGGAACCAGCGGGGGGGGGGGGGCAAGGTGATAGGGAGGAGGGAAATAAAACCTCTATTAATTTATATGCTAACTTGACAAAAAAGAGTCTGTATCAAATTTAATGACATTCTTAGATACCACAGTTTAGGGCTTTCAACTGTAATTTAGAAAGTGATCAATTCTGCCTAAAGGAGGGGTAATAGTAAAACCTGCCTTGATGTGTTAAGAGAATATGAAGGTAAACAGCAAAGCTCCTTGTCATTGTGCCTACATTGTGTACTCTAGGTTCTAGGACCTTCTTCCCCCTGCAAAAAGAAAAGACATGGCCTAGTTCTGCTTGGCAGAGGGACAAGGTCAGTCCCACAGTCTAGACAGGTGAGTGGAAGCTGGCAAGCCTTCCTACACACTCAACCACCAAGGCTGAGGCAGGTGTTGCCTGGAGCACCTCTCTTGCCTCTGTATTTCCAAGGAGATGGTCTGTGTATCCTCAGTAGCTCAATGCTAATGCCCAACAAAGCTAGACACTGATCAGCTCACCTGAGCCCCAACTGTGCAGCACAACTCCTGGTGAAGGCATCTCAAAGCAAGTATACAAGTACTCCAATCCGAAAGGCAGGGCTTGGCCTGGAGAAAGCCCTGGAGACCTGTCCTGGTCTTCTGCAAGTGACACTGCTGGGTACAGAGGTCCTCACAGCCCTCTTGTTCTCAGCCTTAGGAGCTGATGTAGAACAAGAGCACCAGACACTTGGGTCTGAACCCTGTGACTTAATCACTCGCTTCTCCTTGGGGACTTGGTGTGCGCCCTCTCGAAGGTAGACATGACATCGTCCTGGCAGGCCAGTGAGTACTCTGTACAAATCTCATCTCATTGGAGCAGTACAAGGAAACCCTCAGGAAGCAGTCACTGTCACTATGATGCGTGTTTCCTTAGAAAGGGTTTTCTTAGCTCTCTGTAGTGGGAGATGCTCTCCCATGTCTGTTTTCTTTATGTCATAAAGGGCCTCAGGTATACTAACCATGACTGCGGTGCCCCCGCCCCCATTTTCTTGTGTGTTCATGAGAGAGTGAGAGAGAGGAGAGGAGGGAGAGAGCAAATGAGAGAGAGGAAGAGAGAGGGAGGAGAGAGAGAGAGAGAGAGAGAGAGAGAGAGAGAGAGAGAGAGAGAGAGAGATCTAGTTTGTCTTCTTGTCCCTGGTTCTCCAGGAGCTTAAGAGCATGGACTTGACATTCATTCCTGCAGGGCACCCCTTCTTTTGCACCATGTGCTTGATACATTGGTCCTTAGGCTTCTACTTTTCACTCAGTCAACTCAATCAAGGCACAAAGGAAGCCAGAAGGCAGTCAGTTTTGACCTGGACTGAGGCAGGAAAAGGGTAAGAAGAAAAAACTAGGTTCTGTGAAGAAAGGCATGGCAAGCTGTGGGGGAGGGGAGGTGCTGGTCTCACAGGTGGGAGATGGAATGCTGTTTTGTTTGTGCTCTGTCAAGTAGTACAACCTCAGGCAAATTGTGTCACCTCCCAGGGCCTCGGTTTCCCTCAATTGGGGTGATGCATCAATCTTTAAGCATATTTGAGCTCTCCTGCCAATGTAAAGACCAGATTACTGACTGGTCAACAGTAGATATGCCTCAGTCTTCACCTGTCACCACCATACAGAACACAGAATATCTAGTACAAGTGTTGGTGAGCCAAGAGAAGGCATAGCAACAGGGACACACATGGCTGCTTCTGGGTTCAACAGGCCTGCCTGTGTCAGCAACAACATGAGAAAATGGCCTCCTTCACTCTGTGGCTGAATCTTCTGGGCTTAGCCAGAGCTTTGATGAAGGTGCTGCATGGGGTAAGGATGGCTTCTGAACCTCTGTGAAGAGGGACAGGTGCTTTAGAAGGACAGAGACCATATACCCATAGTGGTGTAGAGAGCAGGGGGTGGGGCAGGATTTCTCAGGAAGAAAGGGAGCCCTAGGGGGAAAAATGGCAGCGGTCTGATATCACCAGGAGGCTAAGGTGAGATTGTGTAATAAGAAGTGATCCAATGATCATTCCAGCCTGGCGGTGGTGCACGCCTTTAATCCCAGCACTCGGGAGGCAGAGGCAGGTGGATTGCTGTGAGTTCGAGGCCAGCCTGGTCCCCAGAGCGAGTGCCAGGATAGGCTCCAAAGCTACACAGAGAAACCTTGTCTCGAAAAACCAAAAAAAAAAAAAAAAAAATCCTTCCATCTTGGACATCCCAGCTTCCTGAGCTGTGGTCTATGACACCGAGTCACAGCTGAAGAAAATGGACCAAGGCAGGAGCACTATAGGGAATTAAAATGAGATGACGAATGGAAAATATTTTTAGCATATGGTGCTAAATATAACGAGATGCATAACAAATGTTGGGTGAACTGACCTGAACATGGGAAGAAATCTGAGTTGGCAGTGTTCTGGGAGAAATATGGGTCTCTGCTTACAGTATCCATTCTGCTACCAGAAGCCTCTGCTCAGAAAGAGGCTAGGGTACAGCGGAGGCAGGCTGTGGAGGCTGAGCTTGTGCATAGAAGAAGCAGGGAATTGTGGTTGTTTATAGAGAGGGTGGCGGGGGAGACATCTATAAAGAAAGGATGGTAGTAGCATCCTGTGTCTACCCACCACTACTCTTGGTTTTGCTCATTACTTCTCTTCAGCCACTCTCTCCCAAATCAAGGCCTTACAGTTGCAAACCCATATTCTGCATTAGCTCATGTTCTCTTTCCCTCATTCTCTGTCTCTTCAAATCCTTGCCAGCGTCTAGGACCAGCACACACCCGTTCTATCTTGTTCACTTGTTCTTTCAGTCAGTCATTGAATTCTTGATCACCTGCTATGTGCATGGCATAGAGCTGAGTCACTAAGGATCAGGATGGTAAGGAGACATCTTCTCTTTCTTGTGTCCCACACTTTTGTGGTACCCACTGACTCTGCTATTCCATGATATTTGCCCGTTATGCTAGTATTGACATGGTTGTTAGGTACCTCTTGGCCCATTGTATATCAAAAACGCCATGCCGGTGGCATTGTGGACTGAGGGCTGTCTTTCTACTGCAGCCTCTGCAGTATCTGGATCTTCTTAAGTACCTGAAGCCAGGTGTGAGTCCAGCTTTATTATGCATTGTTGATGTGATTTCACCCTAGTCTTTTAACCCTGCGGGGCTTCAGTTTCCTCAGACATAAAATTAAATAATGAAATATAGGACTCTTTTATCTCCTAAGTAGGGATTCACTAAATGACAGGCTGACATGTTATTTGTGAGTTGACGAAGAGTTAACACTGAGGGTTGAGTGCTCACGGCAGTAAACCTAGCATTTAGAGAACCCTGAGCCAACCTGGACTACACGGTGAGACTGTCAAAAAAACCCCAAAAAACAAAAACAAACAACAACAAAAAAAACATCACCAACAAAACAAAACTCCAAAACAACAAACAACAACACAAACGTCTGTGTCTGTCCCCCACCCCCACCTGCAAGCCAGGAGGTGGAACCCTACCAGGAACAGGGACCAAATCGCCTGGTGTCTTGATGTTGCACTTGTCAGCCTCCTTAAGTATGAGAAAGAAATTTCTGCTGTTTAATGCACTCAGCTTATTGTATTCTATTACAGCCGCCCCAACCGACTAAGACGTACACAGTTCTTGCACAAAACAGAAAGTAGTCAAGAATTCTGAATAACTGTCTGGGCAAGTGGCCAGCATGGTGCTTTGCTGTGGGGGGTGGGGTCTCAGGAAGTGCCTGGTATTGAATTGCTTAAATGGTGCTGCAAAAGAACAGGGACAGGTTTGAAAACCAAAATGGTGTAATGATGAAAAAACAACAAGGCGCTTAGTCCTGTCAAAGACCCTGGAGTAGCAGCTACACCTGCATGTAAAAGGTGACGTTTCCCTAGCCTCTCTTTTATTTTGAGAGGCAGACCTCTGGAGGTGGGGATTCAGCTAGCGTGCAGCTCCAGTTTGAACCTGTGAGGGCAGGTTTCCCTCTGCAGATGGTGAGCAGACTCCCTGGTGTGTTTCCACCTCATCAGCCCCTCCCAGGTCTCAGGAGATGGGGGTGGGTGGGAGGAGCCCCAGCTGGAGTCCTCTCTGCTCCAAAGTCAGCCAAGGAAGAAAGGCCAGTTGCATCCCTTGGATTTCTAGCGACTTTCACTGGGTCAGGTCCAGCCCAAAGTGATGGGACTAGATCTAGGGCGGGTTACTTGGTGTGTGGCAGCCTGTGTTTGGAATGCTAGAACTTGGATTCTAGTTCCAGACCCACCAGTTGACGGGGGTAGGGGGTGCGGTGGGGGGGCAGGTTGTTTAACCTACCCACACCTCATTTTTCTAGTCTATAAAACTTCATCATGACATTCTTTGAGGGGATCCGCCAGGCCAACCAGAAGAACTCTTCTCACACATGACTGGAGAGGCCGTGGGAATGCAGACTCCGTTCCAGCATGTCTGTGTGGGCCTTGAGAGTCTGCATTGCATTCAAGTGATGCTCATCCTCTTGGTTCATGGACCATTTGAACGTTTAGAGTACAGACTGGCTAATCACAGCATGACGGCCAAATATAGTCTATTTGTTTTGTTGATAAAGTTTTATTAGAACATAGACCCACACACCAGGGATGCTTTCATGCTAGGTGAACTGAATTGGGAAGTTGCATCGGAGACTCTGGCACACAAAGCCTAGTTACATGTCTTATTACAGAAAAGTATTTGCTGCCCCTAGGAGATTGAGGAGGAGTCAAGATTTTTCTCTGTGGGCTAAGAGACCTATATTTCAATCCAGGTTTGACCAAGGGCAAGTCAATTCCCCTTGCTATTTCTTTTCCCTTATCTAGAGGACAAAATGATTACTAAAATTTTAAGAGATCTGTGATTTCAGAGTTTCAAGACTACATGGAAAAGTCAGTTTCTACTGAAGCAGGCATCCAAGAACCACACTGTGTGGCAAAAAACAAAAACCAAAACAAAAACCAAAAAACAACAACAAAAAACCCAAAAACCAACCAACCAAACAAACAAACAAAAAACCCCCAAAACAAAACAGGCACCAGGCCTTACCTGCAGAATCTAGAAGGACAACTCCTGGTGGTCACTGTGAGTTTCCCCTGACCCCAGTTCCTGCCTGACAGAGTCAACTGGGAATAGAGAGCTTAGAAGGAAGATCTGTCAGAGGCAGGCTTCCCAAGCTGCTACACAAGCTGTCACTGGCAGAGGAATCCTGGGACCTTGTGTGGCAGATTATTCACAGAGACCCCATTTTGCTGATAGACCAACTTGAAAAGAGACAGCCCCCTAGCTCACCACTCTATGTGTCCCGGCTCTGGGTGCAAAAATTTGGCCATTCAGGACTCAGAAGCTCCTCTGAAGACTCAGAGACTCTGCCAGGCATGGGGACTGTGATATCAGGAGCTCCCTGTCTGGTGAGGGAGATGCCCTGTGATGCAAGAATCACAGCAGAGTCTGTAGCTTTGAGGGGAAATGCAGGGCTCTTAGGTATCTATCTGGCTTGGGTACCAGGTGAGACACTAACCAGGCAGGTGCCATGTGGTTGTGGGGCGGCTATGTGCTTGAGGAGAGGAGAAGGTGACGGGTACAAGGGGAAGATAATGACTAGTTTGGGGTTTGTTGATGCCAGCGTGGGCTGCTAGAAGAGTGAATGGCAGAGCTGTGATTTCCTGTGCACGGCAGAGTCAAATCTTTCTGCAGGCCTGCAAACATTTAACAAGATGACACATGTTGCCATGGTAATTTTCCAGCACAGAGAAGAGTCCCACTGCACACACCTAGTACTCCCTAGGCCCTTTTAGAGTTCACATGCCTCCTCCTCTGACAACCACAGGAGAGATCTTCCATGCTAGTTAGTTTTTGTCAACTTGACACAAACTAGAGTCTCCTGGGAAGAGGGACCTCAATTGAGGAATTGCTTCCATTAGAGTGGACCATTGGCACATCAACTGGGCATTTTCCTGGTTAATGATTGATATGGAAGGGCCCAGCCCATGGTGGATAATCAGGGCAGGTGGTTCTGAGTTCTATAATAAAGCAAGCTGGTCAAGACATGGGGAGCAAGCCAGCGAGCAGCTTTTCTCTGTGGTTCTGCTTCAGTTTCTGCCTTGGCTTCCCTTAATGAGGGACAGTAACCTGTAAACCAAGCAAGCTCTTTCCGTCCTCAAGTTCATTTTTGGTCAGTGTTTTATCACATAAACAGAAAGTAAGTAATATACCCCTGTGAAATGTACAATTTTTAGGACGGTTAGGGAAAACCTTGGCCAGCTCTGAACCTATTGGGTCCTACTCTGTTAGGACATTTTTATAAAGTGGAAAGAAAGTCACAAGAAACCATAAACCTATGCTCACCATTATTTTTGAGTCACAATTGAGTTATGGTTTCCTGCTTGCAAGCATCAGCCTTTGAGATGGCTGGCTGCTATCTGTGTCCTGGCTTTAGAATTCAGGGCACTCTTCATGCAGTTGGTGAAAACCCATAGGCACCATGCAGAGGTGAGCAAGCCATTCATGCTTGAGAGAGTAGCAGAGTCAAAGGGGCAGAAGAGGCCTGTGATCTTGTATGCCTGGGGTGGGTTGTACTAGGGTTTGCTTCCCTTTCCTAGAGACAGCCTCTGAATCTAGGAGAGCAGGGATGATGCACATGGGCTTGGAGGCTGCTTATGTCAGAAGAGTCAAGTACCAGGCTAGAGAAGCCATGGGTGGACCTGTGAATGTTACACTGGCTGGCTGGACTCATCCAGACCTGGGAGCCATGCAGCTCTTAGAACTTTACACAGTTTTATATGTCTCATTGTAGGGTTATCTTAGCGAGGCCATGCTGTGCCAGTCCCTTGAGGCTGGGGAAGTCATTATTTCCCATAATTCTCTAGTGCCTGATGCTTGGCAGGTGCATCTGCATGTATATTGAATGATCTGACAGAAAGCCAGTCGTAATGCTGTAAGAACAACTCGAAGTAAACTCTCTACCAGAAATGTCTGACCCTTGGTTTGTTGACTGGCAGAAGTTATTACCTGATGATAGTCTAGAGAGAATTTGGCTTAGAACTTTGTCTAGAACACTCTATTTGTGGTTCAAGTGGGACTGATAGAGAAACCACATGTGAGGTAGCCAGAGGGTCCAGTGGGGGTAACTTAGCCCCACTCCACTATTGGCTCCGGCCTGAAGACTGGAGGAGGGTTAGGAGAAAGTATGTAGGAAGTCTCCCGTTTATATCTTGGGCTGGTGCCAGAGGGAATGGCAGAACTCCAAGGGCTCTGCTTTCCCAACTTCACTGACTCACCCAGACTTGTACTTCACTTGGCTACCAGGCTCCTGTCCTTCCCCCTGCTTGACTGGACAGCAGTCTGCTCAGGTGTCGTCCTAAGCCCTCCAGCGACAGACAAAAGCACTTAAGCATAGTCCCAACAATAACCCAAGAAGTACGGATTGTTAGAGTCACGGATAGTTTAAGGGAAATCTTGGCCAAATTTCTGAAGAGGTCAAGAGAGAGGTTCTAAATTGGCCCTTTTCTGTCACTTAACACTAAGCAGTGACAGTGATGACTGCTGGTGAAGGCCTCATCAAGTTCTAGGTGCTGCTATGTGTCCTACAAGGATGCTCCAGTTCTGCCCTTGCAACAATCTGGAGGGAAGGAGCCCATCACTGCTCTGTTTGGTGAAGTGTGGAAATGGAGGCTTGGAGAGGTTATAAGTCTCACGAGTGAAGGTGAGGAGGCCTGAGGTTTTTTTTTTCCTTCAGTAGTTCGTCACTCCACACAGTTTCTCACTTGCAAGTCCTTTAAGCTGTATTGGAACTACTTATTTAAAAGTGGCTAGTACATCTCACTTGTCAAATGGATGTTTAATCATTCCCATATTCACATATAATGCTTTCAAAGACTTTCTCTTCATTTTTGCCTCTAGCCTGACCCTGTCCTCCTGTAGAGTCTGTTACCAACTGTGCTGGACTGAAGATTCCTTCCTCTCTCTATAGAACACGCTACACCTTTGTGGGTAGTAGGCTGTGAAAAGGATACAAAGGTTGTTGGAACACAGTCCCAGAACGGACCGGTGTGGGAATTCTGAGTGCTTGTGAGAAAACTCGAAGAAAACAAGACTAGTCTTGTGACCTCAGTGTCTTCAAAACCCAAAATTGTTCTTGGAATGTGTCTTTGTGCTCCTCCCAGGTGTATCGGATAGGAGTCAGTTAACTTCATGGACCTTTATGGAAAACATGATTTTGTCATGCACAGCTTTCACTTTGTGACCGTACACAGCTGGAGCCCACAAGAATGTTATTCAGGTGACCTTTTGTAACCCTCAGGGTACAAACTGTCCAATAAAATTGGCTATCGAATGAGACTTTAACCTGCCTCCCTTTTAGGTCCCACTCTCCCAGGTTCATGCCACCAACTAGAGCGGTAAACAAAAGGTGACTGTGGAACATATGCCCCTTGTTTTCCAAGACAGACAGGGGAAGAGATGCTAAGGACATACAGCCTGTGATTCTGGGGAAGCTACAGCCAGTTTTCTAGTGAGACTGAGGGAATTCAGAGCTGATCTCTCTCCTGGGGGCTCTATAGGGGTGAGTCATTAAGGGGAGGAGCAGAGTGTCACCAAGTAGATTGGATTCTCTCATTGGACTATATCTACCTGTCACCCATGCTGTGAAAGCTGGGCTTGTACAACACACACAGAAGTCTCCTCAGAACATTTTCTATATGGACACATCCTTTAAGGGCTGCTTTAGAATCATGGACACAAGTCTTGGCTCCAGGGCTATTTCTGGATACAAACTGACCAGTTTTTTTTTTTTTCCAACTATAAAGTAGGAATATTTGGCTAGGTACATAACCTTTTTCATGGACTTTTGGTTAGAATTATATTCATTCACATAAAATTACTTGCAGGCTACAGTGGAATATAAAAATGAAAGACTATTTCTGAACATTCTTGTTACAAATACTAGTAACAACTGATGACGTGAGTTTCTTGTTTATCTAATGCTTTTTGTTTTTCAAGCTTATATTTTCTTATTATTTTGAAGTCTATGCCCGTGTATCTGTGTACAGCTGAGTGCTGGAGCCTGCCGAGGTCAGAGGTGTGAGGTCCCCTGGACCTGGAGTTACAAATGGTTGGTTATAAGTCACCTGATATGAGTGCTGGGAATTGAAAGAGCATCATTATGTACTCTTAATTGCTCAATCTTCTGTCCAGTCCCTTGTTTTTTATTTTTTGATACTTGGGGAAAGATAGTAGGGCTTCAGAGATTCCTAGTCCCCAGCCTCTGTCCTTGGAACCCAAGAAGTCTAGGGAGGGGTCTGGTAGGTACAGTTGCTTGTGTGAGTTTTCTGTGCTGGGACAAGGCTGAGCAGAACTCTGTAGGAGCTTTGCTCTTCTCATTGGTGGTTCATGCTGCAGACAGAAGTGTCAAAACCAGACTCTGACTTGCATGCTCCGAAGAGGACAGAGGGTGGTTATCTAAGTTTGAGCTCATACTGTGTCTAGGCACTGTTATGCCCACCATCTTCTTAACAAACTAGCGATCTAGGTATCTGTATGTCTAGTTTATAGACGAGGATGCTGAGGGGGGTGGGATTGTTTTCAAATTTTAATAAAACTGAAAAATAGAAATGCAAAATTTAAACCCACGTTATCTACCTGCAAGGTTCCTGCAGCCCTGTTGCCTTCTCAGCAGGCTGCGTTCTTATAGCACTAACGCCATGTTAATCCTGATCAACCTTCTTACTTGGGTCACTTTTCCCAGGAGAAAGGTTGGTGTATGATGAGAGATTTTGCATTAGCCTTCTATCTCTCTTCCTTCTTACACTTCTTATGATGAGACTCTTCTCTCCTACCTTCTGCCCTGATTTCTCGCTCTCTCTTCAAGTCTCAAAGAAAGCCCAAGGAGTCAAGAATCTCAATAATTGAAGAGCCTGCAGACAGTCCCTGCCCCCTTAGATACTGGCCCAGAAATCCTGGGACAAAACACACAGAAGAAAAAAATATACATATAATTCTGCTCAAGCAGGCCACATAGACCAAACTACAACTATCAATTTTTAGAGATGTTAGAAGTCTCAAAATAGCCAGATGGTGCTGGCGCATGCCTTTAATCCCAGCACTCGGGAGACAGAGGCAGTTGGATCTCTGTGAGTTTGAGGCCAGCCTGCTCTACAGAGCGAGTTCCAGGACAGTCTCCAAAGCTACAGAGAAACCTTGTCTCAAAAAACAAACAAAAAGTCTCAAACTGTGATTTCCAGATTGCTTGTTTTATAGCTAAGAAAAACGGAGAGGCAAGAATATGAAGGGACATCCACAATGCCACATACCAGTGAGAGGCAGAGTGTGGGCCAGAGACCAAATTTCCTAAGGGAAATCTTTAGCTTTTCCTGCTGTGAACTCAACTTTATGGGATGACTCTCTCTGGAGGGAGGCTCCGAGTAGAGATCTATGAAAAGTCCTGAAGCCAGGGCCTCTCCTTGGCCTCTGCTTTGATCTGCTCACACTCCTGTTAAAGAACAGGAAGTGCTTCATCTTTCAGCTCTGAAAGTGCATTTTGGGGATGGGAAAGGGGGGTTGGGGAGAGGATTCCCATGCAAGATGGCTAAGAGCGATCAACAGTTTACTCTTGCTTAAAGAATAGAAAGATGTAACATCAGACATTTAAGGAAAAGATTCAAGCAGAATGTGACCTCAGCAAGAGCATCCTCAAGCCCCAGGGTGGATATTGGAGAGGATTCTTTCTTCTCCACCAGTTCCTTCTCTGTTCTGATAGAGCTGGATGCCAGGAGGTGAGAGTGGGAACATGGGGGAGGGGTGTCAGGACTTTATACAACCTCACTATGCTAGCACCCACAGCTTCCCCTGATAAGGGAGGAAGGAGGAATGAATTACTCAGTTTAATAATTCATATAAGTTGAAAAATTTACTGTGTGAAATAAAGGGGCCATAAGAGGGCAAAAGAGAAAAATATTCCTGAGTCCTCTTAGAAAGGACAGAGGTATGAAGAGGATGTTTCTTTATTACCTTGCTCTAGAATGCAGATAGATGATCCATGTGAAATAAGCAAGTAACCCCTCCAATGATAGGTAGCCCCTCCCTCCAATGGTAGGTAGCCCCCTCCCTCCCTTCAATGGTAGGTAGCTCAGATTCCAGGAATCTTTTTCACAAAGCAGGTCTGGTTTAAGAATCAATCCTCTTATTCAACCTCATCTACCCAGCTAGCAAGATTTTACCTGAAAAGCTGGTTTTACAGCAAAGAAAACTGAGGTGGAAAAAAAAAAAGAAAAGAAAAAAGAAAAAAAAGAAAGGAAAAATAGATACGGGTAGGTAGCAATACCTACACTAGAATCCAATCCTCTCCTGCTGGCATAGTACCCATGGCAATGTCCTCATCCCAGCTTCTCACCCCTCCACTCTCCAGGCAATTGAGATTCCATGATAGCCAAACCATCCTTGGAGGACTCAGCAGCCAAGAGCTTTGACTGAGTCCTTGGCTGATAAGGGGTTGGGATGAAGGTCATTTAAGGGCATCTCAGAAGGCTGTCTTCTGTATCCTTGCACATTATAAGCTGAGGGCCTCTTAGACACACTACGTGGCTGTTTTGTAAAGGACTGGTTGGTTCATGCAAACTGCAGTACAAGTCACAGAAGCAGAGTTCGTGAAGGGGAGAGTCCATGCAGAAGATGAGAGGTCCAGGAGCTAGCTGAAGGCTAGATGCCACGAGCCTCCAGATCACGCTAAGACCTTTGGCTTTTTCCTTGGAGTCAGTACTGGATTTGGTCCGTGGCATAGTAGGACATCTTCTCAGGGGTCTTTCTAAGTGTGGTTGAGAATAGACTGTTTTGGAAGGTTGTTCTAGGTGTATAGCCTAGGTTGGCCTCACACTCCTGCTTCTGCCTCTCAAGTGCTGGCATTACAGGCACACACCACCACACTTGGTGAGAACACATTATATATAGCACAGGCAGAAGAAGGAATCCAGAGAGAAGGGTTTTTAGTAATTCAGAAGAAAGAAGATAGTGGCTTAGATGCAGGCAATCAGAAAGCAGGTGATAAGAAGCGGTTGGATTCTGAATTTTTCTTTTAATAGTTAACTGGCCAGAGAGAAAAGACCCTGAGTAGTGAACATCAGCATGACCAAGAGAACAGGGAGCCAGTAAAGTTCTAGAAGTCATGAGGATAAAGAGTTCCTGGAGCGGGGGGAGGAGGGGAGGGAGAAGTCATGAGTGGGGTCTGATATTGTCTGGGAGTTGAGAGCAGGTTGAAAACTGTTGGATGTAGACAGTGGAAGACATTGGTACCCATGGCAGGAGCAGCACTTGACACCTAGCCTCATGGAGCCCTGGTTTGCCTACCGACTGTTGTCTAGGGGTCCTTTATTGTGACCCTTGCCTTCCCAATTAGATTGTAAACTTGGAACCACAGGGATGATGAGTCAGCCTGTTCCCAGAGCACCAGGTCGTTGGCAGCTGTGGGGTCCTCATCAAGCCTGCTGTAGGTTCTGTGTGGCTTGCCAGCTCACTCTGTCACTGGCTCTGGGGCAATGGCTAGAGCAATTATCCTCATGCTCGCTTACCTTGGACACAGCATTTCAGTTCCTTTGGGTCTGTGACGCTCTTCCTGCTTTCCCGGATCACAGCCCGGTTCTTCTTGGTTTCTCCCCAGAGATTGGTGCCTCCGTACATGCTGGGAATGTTCAGAATGGCAATGCCTTCCAGGAAGATATTGCTCAGGTCCACCTCAACTCCGTCACACTGTGAAGCAAGGAGAAAGCAGATCACAATGGGGCCGAGTGTGGCGGGCTTCTTAAAGGGTGTGGCAGGTCCTCAGCCATCCCACCACTGTCATTTAGAAGCTGGATATCTGGCAGCTTCTCAGACGTAAGAAATGTAGTGAGATGGAGCCATCTAGTCCTACTGGCTCCAGGAAAGACAGCACAAAACTTCCAAAGGGCCAGAAAGACTTGTGGATGCAATTTAGACCAAGGCAGTTGCTAAACTCATGCCCTCAGTTTGGATTCTTGCTAATCACAATGTAGGTCTGCTGTGTCACTGGGTCCAGAAACCAATATTAGGTAGGTTCTTAACAAATGAAAATTTTCATTTTATCCCTTTATTTTATCCTTTCCCCTGCCTGATGAGAAGCGCAAGACTTTCAGCTTTGGGAGAGCTTCCAGTTTGCTTGTCTCTCAGAGCTTTGTAAGTGTTGCTCTGGCACACACCCTTGCTGACAGAGCTGAGTTTCTTTATCTAGTTTCTACCACCCTCCACCCCCCACCCCCACGGGGTTTGAAAGGTCAGAAAGCTTGAGTCTGTGTGCTTCACCTAGCTGTAAATCCTATATTGGCACAATGCTTACCAACACAGCAAGAACAAACAAACAAAAACCCACTAGCTTTGATTCTGGGTCCTTGGGATTAGTAGTTAATTTATTTCAATTACAGAAGAACAAAGGGGACCCAACGAGATATCCTATATTACCCAAGAATGCACAGGTAAACTGGACATTTGTGGAATTTGACTATAAACTCCATGGCTTTTTAGCTTGCTTCTTTCACGAAAGGCAAGCAACTGAGATTGAGCAGTAATGACTTACTGCCACCTGGGTTGTCTACTGCTGTGGTCTGGAGGCCTCCATCAAATTCATGGTGGGTTAATTCCATTGTCACAGTATTACAAGGTGGGGCCTAATTAGGATTAGATGGGAATGGAGCCCCATGATCTTATTAGCTTTGTCAGAAGGGGAGGGAAAGCACAATGTAATGTGCCTTTGCTGCCTCCAGACTGCAGTGTCCCTGGGAGCAAAAGGCCCTACCACATGCAGTCCCTTGTCCCTGAACCTGAATGGTGGGGACTAAACTTTTGTTACTTTTCACCCAGTTTGTGGTATTCAGGGACAACAGAAAATGACCTAAAGTACCCAGAAATCAAACGTTCAGAGTCTTCACCAGAGGAGGAAGAAAGATTTGGAGCTCGTTACCATTCACAGTGACTCACCGCCTGATTTCTTTGAAGTTCCTAATCAGTATTGTCACCTTATGACTTGTTCCCAACCACAGAACAAGAATACAGTGAGCTTTTCTGGTAACTGGTAACTCATTTCTCCACTGGGGAGTTTGGATCCTCTGAAAGTTCTCTCAGGTGGGTATGGATTCTTGCTTCCAGTTTCCTCCATTGGTCCTAGCCTCCCTCGTGGAGCTAAGTGGCATGGCCTTCCTCCTCCTTGCATGCAGCCAGTCCAGTCAGTGCACCACGGAGAGGGGATTGTCATTACTGTGGTGTTTATGGGGTCTGTAGCTGGGGCTCGGTGAGCAGTATGTTAACCTAACATGCACAAAACCACCCCTACTAGTGCATACACTGGGCCCATGGCACAGTGCTTGGGAGGTAGAGGCAGGAGGATCAGAAGTTCAAGGACATTCTTAGCTACATAGTGAGTTCAAGGTCAGTGTGGGATACATTAGACCCTGTCTCAAAACTAACAAACAAGCAAACAAGAAAACTACTACCACCACTACCAACAGAAAACCCATTCAAACAGAACCTAAAAGAAACCCAAATCCAAAGAAACTCATTGACTATGGCCACACCATCCCGTCGGTTAGGATGGCTACTTTCCTTTGTATCTGGGAGAACTGAGGCACAGAGGAAGCAGAGTCCCTTGTCCGGCATCACATGCTGTATAGGCAGAAGCACACAGACTTCAAGCAAGCAGTTAAGAGTCTTAGACTTAACCATTCTCTCTTCCCCCATTCATCTGGCTGTGCAGCCTCTGGCCTGATTATGACCAATGCTTCGGACCTCCTTTCCAGATGTTTCTTATTTTGACTGTTCTACTTTGCACACACCACAGTTTATTACCTGGCTCATTGGTATCATCCCTGGCATTGAAAACAATAGCACTGACAGCATTCCGTGGGATAGGTGGCAATCACACCACAGTTTCTTGGGGGCTGCAATTCTATCACATTATCATGGTCATAAAACAAGACATGTGCAAAGCACCTGGAAGGATGTAACATGTTACCTACCACTGTCCTCCTTGCTAATGCGGTATGAGCCTTATTAGCTCTTTGGTGTAAAGCTGAACGGTGACATTGCCATTTCCACTGGCATGAGTTCATCTCAGCTACCTTATTCTCACCTTATCATGTGTTTCTCTCTCTTGAACTTATGCAGGATTGAAAAATATATATAGCTTAGACACAGGACTTTCCATTTATGTTCATTTCTTTCATCAGGTTCTCGGTCCGAGCCTCCTCTAGTCTAATCAGATCATAGTCCTGTGACCTTTGTCACAACTCTTCCATCATTTGGGGATTAAGTTATATAATTGCAAAACCAAGGAACAAGTCTCCCCTTGGTCAGTGTAACATGGGAGACATGGTGTGGTAGCAACCTTAGCGTGGAGGTGCTTTACTGCCGTGGTGTCTTCAGGATCCTGGTCCTAACCAGCCTATTTGCATTTTAAGGTGGCATCATGGAGCTTTAGATGAGATGGACCTAAGAGAACATACCTCACCTTGGAGCTAGATGGAAATCCAGGTATGCAGACCCCAGTCCTATGTTTTGTTTTTTCTTTTTCTTTCTTTCTTTTTTTTTTCTTTTGGCCAAAACAGAAAACACTATGCTATGTTCACACTGAATTTTCTAAATGATTTCCTGACAACCTCTATCAGAAAAGTAATAAAAGAATCTATCTGAAGTCAACCATATTACCCATGCATGGGTGTCAACCATCAACTCTCGTTTCCAGGGACTACAAAAACAAATGTAGTTTTCATAGTATACCCCTTTGTCTCTGGGAAACTGGTGTGACATTTGTTTCTGCCTCTCATTGGATAGTTTCTCCTGTCTTCTACATGGATCAGAGTGACTTCTGAATGATATCTAGAGGATTATGAACAACTTGGACTCAAGGGTGTGTGAGATTTCCAAGGCCATTATGCTCCCCATTGTTCTACCTTGGACATGGTGGGGACTTCAGCATCCTTTTCCCCACTTTTAACTTAGGACCTGTTGCAGTTCACTACTCTGTTGCTGTGATAAACACTGACCAAAACTGAGCCCGGGAGGAAAGAGTTCACTTGGCTTATACATCCCAGGTCACAGTCCATCACTGAAAGAATCCAGGGCAGGAACTCAAGTCAGAAACCGGGAAGTAGGAACTGAATCAGAGGCCATGGAAGGGTGCTGCTTCCTGGGTTGTTGCCCAGGGCTTGCTCAGCCTGCCTTCTTAAATAATTCAGACCATCTGCTTAGGGGTGGTACCACCCACAAAGTGCTGGGTCCTCCTACATCAACCGTCAGTCCAGACCAAAACCCACAGACCAGTCCAAAGGCCAATCTGATGGAGGCAATTTCTCTATTTTGGGTTCTCCTTTTCCCAGGTGCCTCAAGTTTGTGTCAAGTTTATAGACATCACCGGTAGAGAGTCGCCAGTGAAGACAACATCTAGAATGGTGGAGCCCTACTGAACTACGCTTCCCATGTCTTGTTCTGCTCTTTTGTGTTGTTTTGCACACCATGTAATGTTCTCAGCTGCAGTCTTCCTGGAGCCAGACTTGTAGGTCGGAGGTGTTCTTTGGGAAGTTACTCCTGGGCAAGGCTAGATGCTGCCTTTGTGTCTCTGTGCATAGTCCTCCTTAATGCATGGGCTCATCCTGGCCTCCCTGTTGCTGTCACAGTGACTTGGAAACAAGAGCCCCTTTCCCTTTCCCTTCTCAATGTGTTTAATGATCTGTTAGGAGTTTATCTTGGGAAGTGTTCTTATTGGTCCACCCTTCCTCTGCTATTACTAATTAGGAATGTATGCTCTGGTTCACTGTGCCAAAACTTGTCTGTACTTCAAGATGAACTTCCCTCAACTCTGTGGCTGGAATTGTCCCCTTTCCTGTACGTCTTCCTAGATCAGATGGCTTTTTCTCTTCCTGGCTGGAGTAGCTTCCACAGCACCTCAATTTATTCTTTTTTTTTTTTTTGTCTCTTCCCTTCTGAGAAGTAGTAACAGGTACAGCCACCCTTGGCCAGACCTCCTTCACCTACATCACCTTTTAGGTTCCTGGTAGTGAGGGAGACGACACTGCTGTCCCAATGGGTGGTGATGGTGCTGGCTCAAGGTCACCACACAGATGCAGATGGAGGTTGCCAACACAGGCACTGGATGCCAGATTCCACTCAAGATGAGGTGGTGAAGCTGATGCTGGATTTACAGCAAAATTTAGCTTGCAGCTGTTGTTTGAATAATTGAATCTCCCACTGCCATTCTATCTTATAAGGGCTTAGACGTTAGTGTTATTAAATCCCATCTCTAGGCCAGATTTGTTTAAAAAACAACATCCCACAAAACCAAAGAACAATACCACCAGCACTCTCCCTGACAGTCACCTTCCTTGCTGGCAGCCTTAAAGTGTCCTGTCTATCTGTACCCATAACCTGTTAGGAGTGTTAACTGTTGCTGTCTCTTTTAGAAGAGCAATCCTGTCTGCTCTTGGTGGACTGCCTCTCCCATTCTCTAGCCAGTGTAGAGTGGGGCAAATAGGAGAAGTAGGAGGACCCTGGGGTGTTTGACACTGAACTCTCCACACACTTGGGCTTGGAGACAGAGGATGTAAATCCTGGCTCTGCTGTGATTCTGGGTTGGTCCTTGATATCTCTGGGCTTTAAGTGGTCACCTGGAAAATGAGGGCGGGGATGAGCAAGTTTTGGTGGGAGCAAGGCAATCCCTAACTCCTGCATTACTTGAGTCATCTGTGCGTAGTCGTCCCCAGCCCCTCCCCCCTCCGGTTTTGGCTGGAGCACTTCAATGCAGCCCCTCCTCCACACACCTGCCTCCTAGCCGCTGTCTCCATTTCCTTCGGAACTCCCTGAAGATGCAAGGCTTGCTGTTCTGAGTCTGAGAAAGTGGAGCCAGGGGTGGAGCACTGCAAGCCTAACTGGAATACAGGACACACAGCCTGTTCCCCAGCTAAATCCTCCGTGTTCCATGACGTCATCCAGCCCCCTCCCTGGTCCCCATCCGGGTGGCTCTAGGGAGAGCCTGGAGGCCTTTTCATGAGGCCCTGAGCTAGGTTGGAGCTGGCAGACTTGGCTCAGAGCCCTGGTTGAGCTGCCCCCACCCCGTTCACAGCCAGGCATGCGGCTCAAAGTCGGTGCTTGTGAGCGCGCACAAGCCCCAGATCCCTCCTGCATGGCTGCTGCCACCAGCTGCAGATGTGACAGGGGCACCGAGGTCTGCCCTGGGGTGAATCTAGGCCCCGGTTGTCGGTTGTGGTCCACAGCGGCTTCAGCACCCATAATTCTGGCTTCTTCAGAGCGGGGATGGTTCTTTTGGATAGAAGGTGGATATGTAGGTAACCAGAGCCTAGGTTAGGAGGCCACAGGCCTTGACGAGCAAATGACTAAAGCGTTCAGGATTAGGGTTCACCCCTCCCTCACCCGATGCTTTGGATCTCTGCAATTCGGGCGGACCCAGTCTCCCAGCTCTTGTCTTTGCTGAGGGGGTCGACAGCCTTAGAGAGGAGGGAGGCAGAGCAGCGTGAACCCTGTAGCAGGCCCTCGTCTCTGACCTGAAAAGGGGTGGTAGGGCTCCTGCATCCCAGCCCTGCCGGCCCTTTTATGCAGGTCCTCAGGGATAGAGATTCTATTTATTTGACGACCTGTTTCAGTTTTTAGACTGGTTATCCTTAACCTGGATTCTCCACACCACCGGCAGGCAGATTGTTTTTGTATCGAAGCTCCACCCACCACTGGGCTGGGTCGGCTGGGGGAGCAAGGAGGTGGAGCTCAGGCCAGAAGAGCTCTGGGGGCTTCCTCTGGCTCTCAGCTTCCGATTCCCTGGAGAATTCCTTTTCCAGGGTGCTCTGCGGCTGCATTATTCTGATACGCCCCTCCCTTTCACTTTGTTTTAATTTTTTTTATTATGGGTATTTCTAAAGGTGCAGGAAAATAGAGGGAAAAAGAAAGACCCAGCATAGAGGTTACATCTGGCTGCCAATCTTGTTCAGGGTCCACATGCACGTCGAATTGTTCTACAACAAACCCAATTCTCCCTTTTTGTCCGTAAATACTGTGTGTCTTTACAATTACTTCAGCCACCATCATTCTTCATTGGCAATCATAATTCCTTAACTTTCTCAACAGTCCCCTATTTTTCTAATTGCCGGTTTGTCCGAAGGTGTTAAACTGGGTTTAATTGGGGTTTTGGTGGGGGCAGTGATCTATAAATTTCCGGTACTTTTCTTCTTTGGAGGCAGGGTCTAAGGACGAGACTGAGGGTTTTCCCAGTGAGTGACCCAACCCAGGGAAGGAGCTCTCCTGCTGAGCCAGAAATACTAGGCTGTGTCTATAGAAAAGGTCTTTCAATTACAGTGTGGAGGGAGAGGGCTGAGGTCAAGCTGGACCAAAACCTGACCTTTAACTGGATTCTGATGGTTTGGGGTAGGGGGGTTTCCTTTGATACCTGGTCAGAGTTTTAGACCTAGCCTGAAGGGCAGGGGTTGGGAAACTGGCTTAAGCCTGGGTAACTCTCCCCTCCGTTGCCTCTCTTTTAAGGGAACCAGCAAGCATCAAGCAGAGAGAGCTGCTGTAAATCTCCCTGTGTAGTTCTAAGGTCCTGTGGAGCCCTGGAGAAGACAGGGCGTGGTGGGCAGGACGGGGAAGAGTCCTTTCTGATTTGGCTTGGCAGTCTAGAGAGCACATCAGGGTCCTGGGGAAGACTGGACCCTAGCTGGTCTGTCCTCTTTGGTTTAGAAAGAAGATAGTAGCCGAGGTTGCTAGTTAGCTGGGTCCTAGTAACTGCCTGTTAAAGAGATTAAATTGTTCCATGTGGCCAAAGAGTTGGGGCCTGTTTACTGCCCCTTTTATGTCTCATAAATCCCTACCTGCCTGAGATGCAGTGGCTCCTAAAACTGTTCCAAGTGTCTAGCAGGTAAGCAAGTCTTCCCTTTCTGCATTTCCCCTTGGATATGACGTATGTTCTGCCATATGTCCCCCAAGAGACATGAAGCTCAATAGAAGGTTAAGGACAGTGTTCCACATAGACCCAGGCATATCTAATCCATACTGGGTGTTCAACATAACTACCTGTGAATTGAAAGGCAAAGAATTCGTGGAGAAATCCTCATTTTCCCAACATGGAAAACAAGCTGTGCTGAGAAGACCAGCGACAAAATCTTCCCAGATGAATCTGCCCCACCTGTCTAGGTGAATAGTGATGGTTAAGTGAACTCAATGTCCCAGGACAGGCAGTGATTCGAATGCTACCCCTAGTCTGCAGGAAGTAATCTCTGATCATGGCTAAGGTACCACACCCCACACCCCTCAACAGGAAGAGGCATGGAAGGCTGGTTGCTGAGGTAGAAAAGACAGAAACAGAAGCACTCGTCCATCAAGCATAAGTGAGAACTTAACTCCTTGCTAGATCTAGGAATGGAGTGGAAACAGGGCAGGACCCATTCCCCCAGGGCTTTCTCAGAACAGTGTTGGAGACAGCTGCTGCTAACTGCTTACCAGCAAGGTCTCCAGGAAACCAAAATCAATGACCGAGCAATTGTTGTGTTCTAAGGTATGAACACTCTGACGATAGCAAGATAAAACATCAGCAGAAAGAGTTGGGAGGTGATGCACCCGCAAGCAGGTTGGCTTTGATGCAGGGATGGCTGGAGACAGAGAGACCCAAAAGGAAGCACATACCTTCCTATCTGCAGAGCCTATTGGCTAGAATTGGAGAATTTATTCTGAGTATATGAAAAGTAGCCAGGGAAGTCGCTATATTTGTTTTCCCTAGAGAGGGATGAGTGAATGCTTTCAGAGTGAATTTCTGCTCTGTATTTTGAGGGAAGAAACCAAGCTACACTGAGTGGAGAGAGCAGTCTTGGGAAGGCAGTCTACCTGTCTGCATACAAAAAACGGGTCTGGCGTGTAGTTAAATCCTACAGGCCATGGCTTCCCCTGTGTTGGGAGAGGCTATTTGGTAGGACTTTAGGAGCTGATGTCTATTGTGGGCAGTAAGATAATAACATCCACAGAGACTAAAGCACATCTTGTTTAGCAGCTAACGAAGCTGGCACATCATATATTTTATATCCAATCTGTTTTAACTCTGCAGCATCAGTGTTTATAGGCTCATTTTGCAGATGAGGAAACAATGACCTGATGAAACCAAGGAAGGTCTTTCTCTTCCAAACTTGTGATTAGTGCTTGTCTTCTCCAAACCTCCAGGTTTCTTACATGAGATGCAAGTGGCAAGATCAAGAAGCCAGATCAATGTAGAGAGCTTGTGCACAATCTGCTAGTGCTGTGACCTGTGAGACAATGTGTAGCGTGTTCTCTAACAGGAGTAGTCAGGTGGGGCTGGAGAGATGGCTCTGTGGTTAAGAGCACTTGGTGCTCTCATCAGAGGACCTGGGTTTGTTGGAACCCAGCCCCCATGGGGTCTCTAAGAGTTGTTTTCCAGCATAACCACAGGTGCCTCCTGTTTTTCTGACCTCACCCCACTGAGATCAATATCCTGTTGTGAACCCTTTGACCTGGGTTTTTGTAAGTTTGTATATAAGGCTGCTCCACAGTAAAGGAGAGAGACATTCTCTCAGAAAAGGACCAGGAGTCTTGTGGTTCATCCAAATCTCCAGGCTTTCACCCAATACTTGGACTTAGTGGCCAAGAGCCAGCCACAAGAGTTGGGTTCCCAGAACCCACATAGCAGATCACAACTGTCTGCACCTTCAGTTCCAACGGTCTGATACCCCTCTTCTGGCTCCAGGAATACTGCACACATACGGTACAGAAAACAACAACAAAACCTTAAAAAATAAAGTAGTCAGGAGAATTATGGAGGCATATAAGAACTGGGAATGTATAGCTTGTTGTGAATGAATGTGATACTATGTAAAAGATACACCAATAGCCCTATGAAAGGCAGTCATATGCAAGAGTGAGGAGAATG
Organism: Cricetulus griseus; assembly: GCF_003668045.3. Taxonomy (NCBI): domain Eukaryota; kingdom Metazoa; phylum Chordata; class Mammalia; order Rodentia; family Cricetidae; genus Cricetulus; species Cricetulus griseus. The sequence continues at coordinate 66,361,815 of NC_048597.1, read as the reverse complement.
GTAATATGCCAAATGGGGACTTCATCCACACATCCACACATCACACATACTGTGTATTTATGATACTCCAAGCAGTGTGCCAAATGCCAGAATTAATTGCAAGGAACAGGACAAACAACTCCTATTCAGTATGAGGGAGAATGTTCTGAAAGTCCATGCTATCTAGATACGAGGCCAATGCCTACATGGGATTTTCTAAGCTTCTTAAGGGCTTCCTACCCTTCCAATATCAGGAGGAGGCCAGAGGCTCACTCATTAGGATGTATATTAGGATGTGCTAGAATGACTCTTTTCTAGAGTGTGTACGTTAAAATATCCCTTCTAGTTCAGAGATTTGAAATTGAGCGTTTACTCTGGCAGGCGATTGCATGCTGCACTGAAGCACCTTGTCCTGCCACCCCTCTTTGCCCAGCCCTGACCTCACAGCTGTGTGCTCCACATTCTCTGACAGCTAGCTAGCCTGGAAAGGCCATCTGTGACAGGGATGCTGGAGTCCTGGTGAATACGTGTGGGCTCAAGGAATGTGGCATTGAAGCCATGCACACACAACCTGCTTAAGAACATCCCATGGGCAGAAAATGTTTTCTTCCTCTTTAGCCCTACTCTGTTGCTATGCCAGGAAGGCACAATGGTGCCTTTGACAGGGGCAGCTGGAAGGGGGTATTGGCAGAGAGGCTGGAAGTAGAGTGCTGCAGCTGGGGGTGGGGGTTGGGGGCTCAAGTTCATGTCCAGGAGTGAGCCTGCATTGGGTGCCAGTTTCCAAAACAGAACTGCTGTTTCTCAGAGCTGCTGGTGGCGGGTTGCCTCAGAATTGGACAGAGGGCAAAGCCGTTTCCTCTCCACAGCTCCACCTCTCCAAGTTTAGAAAAACATTGGTATGTTAGGGCATTCTTGCTCAGGATGCTGCCTCTCTGGAGAGCTGAGGCCACTGTCTGGATAGGATTTTCTAAGAGTCCAACTCCATTAAGCAGTGAGGAACTGTAGCCTTAGGACCTGGTGGGGCTCCAGGACAGGTAGCCTTCTGGGCAACAAGCAGGGCTCAGAAAGGAGGCCCTTTCTTCTGCCTTGCAGGGTCACTCACTCCAGTCTCACTGCCCAGCATCCTCGTTGCCATACTGGTTCTGCCCACACCGTGTTTTAACTCAGTTCGGTGGGAAAGAGGTGGGAGAAGCCTGGCATTTCCTGTCCTGGTTCACAGTTGTCCAGACCCTCTGTGACAGCTCAGAGCTGGACGTGGGATGTCTTCCCACTCTCTGGGGGGTTAAGAGGTCCGAGTGCCAGGCTGTTAGCTCTGGCATCCATTCCCCACATTGTGTTACAACAGAGCAGGTGGCTCTCTTTCATTTTAGCAGTTGCCATCAAAAAGGTGTGACTTCAAGTGGTCACTGGCAATTTCTATTAATGTTCACACTAAATACGAGAGCTTCACACTTTCATTCAACTTTTTTTTTTTAAATCAGCAAATCGCAGCTGAGGAAGTACTTCCTTTTAGGCTCTTTGCTGGCTCCGTGACTGCAAAATGAAAAGAGTGTCCTAGTTTCAGAGTGTCCTAACCATTCAGTGCACATGACAAGCTCTCAAGGGGAGTGTTGGCCTGTCAACTAAATACTCATGTGCATTAGTTGCACAGTGGAAGTGTAATACAGAGCTGTCCCTCAGGGGGTGTCCTGGCATTGTTGGGGGGATCTGTGGGGCTGGCATCACAGACCTAGGTGTGAAACTCGTCTGGTCTTAGAATATTTATTGTATTTATTTTGAGACAGGGTCTCACTGTGTAGCCTTGGCTAGTGTAGAACTTGCTAAGTAGACCAGGTTGGCCTCCAGCTTATAGAAATCTGCCTGTCTCTGCTAGGATTTAAAGGTGTGAGCCACGGTGCCTTTAATGATGAGTGCTTATTTATACTCATGAGACTTTATGAGGATAATACATAGGATACAGAATTGTTATGGTAATCAAGATGTTGTATGGAAGTGCTAGGATTTGTGGATCATAACAGACTTGAGGCACACATATTCATGCATAAGGACATTTAGTCAGTCCTGTGTTTGCCCTTCATTAAAGAGCCGAATTTTTTCCTTCTATAACCTCACAGGCATTAGACAATTTCTCTTCTGCATTCCATAAATCATATTTGTTTGTTCTATTCTTTGTTTGACAGTCAAGTTGTATAGGGAATAGAAGGATTAGAGTATTTTTCCTCCCTGAAGTACCTGAATCGTGGATTGTGGTAAGGAAGATTATGGATTCTTTTCAATATTCTAGAACATCTAAGGAAGCTAATGCATTTCCCACAGACAGGCTGTCACAGCTCACTCTCAACCTTGAAAGATACATTGCTTGGGGAAGTTATTCTTTTACCAAGAGACTTTGGCAGCCAAAAGCTAAGCTTTCTTGGGGCAGAGGTTAGCTGTCAGGATCTTCCGGAAACTTGCTGGGGACAAGGCTCTAACCTGGAATGTCAGCAATGGGACTCCTGTTCCAGTCCTCTGAGGCTTCCTGGGGCAAACTATCAGACACACTGCACACCACCCAGCTGTTTTAGACAAAATGTAGGGATGAGGCTTAATCTTTAAAAGTCATTCCCAAGTCCTTGGAAGACACAAAGTATGTTATTGTCAGGAATCTGAAGACAAAGGAAAATCAAAGCAATTCACAAAGAAACAAAGGCGATAGAAGAGAATGGAAAAGTAAAAGTATATAGACTTGAACAGAACTTGATATGAACTGCAGGGTGTACATTAGCAGGAAATACAAGAAGAGGGTCATTTGAGGGGGAGAAGAATTTGCATCAGAGCTGAAAGCAAACAATGGAATTTCATAAGGGGAATTTACAAAAGGTTTTTCCTGAGTCAGCAGAACAATGCTGAGTCCATGAAGGAGACTTGTAGTCAATGCATGGGTAAGAGGTAGGGAGGCATGCATCGTGGAACCATGTTTGAAAATGGATTTCATGGATTCAAAGAGGCCAGTAATCCTAGCACTGCTGGGGCCTGATTGTTGAGATTGAAGGGATACTCTGCTCACTAGAATATGTGACTCTGGCAGGCCTTGCTCTTCTCTTCCATTCCCTTTGCCTTGCTAAAACCCCTTAGATTATATTCCTAATGCTAGCCATCAAGGTCTATTCCCTTATTCCCTCACTTGGTCCTCCTGAGGCTGACCACATGGTCCAGTTATCTCTGTATTGAAGTCCAGCAATCAAAGCCCCCTTTGGTTCATATAATTAGCATGACCAATCAAAACATACTACTGCATCCTAACCCATCCTAATACAGACATCCCCTTTTTTTCCTGTAAGGTCATTTGCTGCTGCTTTTCTGCCCGAGTCAGAAAGCAGCCACTTTAACTTTTCTTCCCCACTTACTAAAGGCTTTCTCTGTGAAAACAAGTGTTTGAGTGGTTTGTGCCTAACCTGGGGTCTGAGAGGAAGCCCCCACATAGGGGGCTTCCTTTAGAGATTGTTGGTTACATTTCCAGTTTTTTTTTCTCCATATTTTTGATGCATTTGTCATTTTGACTTTTGAAACCAGTGAAGATTAACACACATTTTAGGAGACAGAACTAGGAAACCATGGCTGACACCTGGCAGATGGGCTTGGAAAGGAAGCCTGGGGTGGTCAGAGCTGCCTGGGGTGACTACACTGGGGCTGCTGCTGGACACAGGGTCCCATTGGCTTGATTGAGGAAGGAAATTATCCAGGATACTTTCACCCAACGATGCCCTAGCTTTGCTTTTAGCTTTTCTCACTTCCTTCTCCCGTGAAGATGTTTCTATTTAATCCACTCTGGTTGGTTGGTCTGAGTGGCCATCCCCACTTATTTGTTCCATGCTCTGAAAGGCTAACAGTTCATGTCATGTCAGAAGATACCAAAGCTTAAAGATTCCTTCCTTTTAATCTCAGCACTGGGGAGGCAGAGGCAGGCGGATCTCTGTGAGTTCGAGGCCAGCCTGGTCTCCAGAGCAAGGGCCAGGATAGGCTCCAAAGCTACACAGAGAAACCCTGTCTCGAAAAAACAAAAAACAACAAAACAAAAATTCCTTCCCTTCCAAGTTAGGAGTGTGCAAAACAGCAGGGTGCAGTGGGCGAGACAGGATCAGAGAACACACAGTTGGTCCCTGAGAGCCATGTTTTCTTTTCTGTCACACACTGACTGAGTGAACTTGATCAAGCTAATTAATCTATGAAGTCCTTGATCTTTGCCTTTTGAGTAATAATGGCATTGGTGAGGCTGGCACAGTTACTTGAAGTAGAGGTACTTGCTTACTATGCTAAGTAACAGTTTCCTCGGAGATTGAAACATTCCATCCTGCAGGCAAGCTCTATAAACAGGAAGGTAACAACTCAAAACAGCTTCAGGAAGTCCCTGAAACTGACCAGATTCTCTAGGCTCCTCCCTGCCAGAGGGGGAGATCCATGTTGCAAAGACTCTGAGACTAGAGCTGCTGTGGGAAGAAGCAGATAGCAGCTGAGCTGCCAGGGAGAGGCTTAAACTAAGTGAGACACCTGGAAAGGACACTCTAACCCACTGAGTGACCTACAGGCTGTGCGGTGTGCTCCAGGGTCCCAGCTTTGTGAGCTGTCACTCATGCTGAAGTGGGCTTTCATACTGCAGCTGTCTTTGAGTCATTTCTGGTCCTGTAAACAACTCCTCACTCATATTCCTCTAAGTAACCCCAATAAAACTCATTGATTCACCAAATTGGACTTTGGTGGTTATCTGTGCTTTGGTCTGTTGTGGGTTTCCTATCTGGGATGAGTAAACATGTATATTGCATCTCCCCAGGAGAAGTTTTGTTATACAACAAATACCCAAAACTCACATGGCAGAAAGAGAGATCTGAGGGTTACGAGCATTCTCTGATCTCCACACGCATGTTATGGTTCATATGAACATACACAGACACATACACACATAGGCATTCACACACACACACACACACACACACACACACACACACACACACACACAGCAATTTAAAATGTGGCTTTGGACCAGTTAGCTAAAGGGATCTGCCCAATCTTAAAGTGATCTGACTCATTATTTATGAAGGTTTTTGCTTTGAGACAAGGTCTCATTATGTAGCTGTCTGGATTGGTACTCATTGTGTATCCCAGGCTGGCCTCAAACTTGCTGGGCTCCTCCAGTCTCAGCCTCCTGACTCCTGGGATCATAGGTTAACCCAATACACCTTGCTTTATGAAACTTCTTTTCACACACAAGTTATGCTATGAGCATTTAGGATTTTTATAGGCAAGATTCCAGTCATCTACTGGGTGTGATGTTGCTGGCGTAAGGCCCTGAAAATTCCCCTTATAATTTTTAATTTCCATTAAACATTTTAATGAAAGTTAAATTCATAAAACATACAAATAACCATGTTAAAAGTATACAACTCAGTGGCATTTAGCATTCTCATCCACATTGTCTTTTGATGCTTTTTTTAAAAATGTGCATTGGTGTTTTGCCAGCATGTATTCTGTATTCGGGTGTCGGGTACCCTGGAACTGGAGTTACAGACAGTTGTGTGAGCTGCCACCACATTGTCTTTTTAAAGTGACATTGTAAGACTTATTTAGGTCAGTTTCATTTTGTTGTAATAAAGACACTGCATGGCACCTCCATGCTCAAGCTGGGGTAAAGCAAGTTCCCCAGGTGCAGATGGAGAGGCACTAGCCAGGTCACAGGGTCCATAAACACACTTCCAGGTTCATATATATGCATAGCCAGATGTCTCCCTGAGGTGGTTTGCCACTTACATTCCCATTGGCAGGGTCTCAAGGCTACCTTCTGCCCCTCATGGGCTGGGCATTTGTGGAGCTCTAGAGAACAGTTAAAAGTAAGGCAGCAGTGGGGGGTGTCACAGCACAGGGCTGCAGTTTTAGAGTGATGGTGTGGGAGGCGGGGCTAAGGCAGGGGGTGTGGTTTTGAATCCAGCCTGTGCACCTACATAGCAAGACTCTTAAAAACAAACAAGCAAATGAAAACGAAACTCAGCAATGACAAACAAACAAAAAACCCAAACCAAATCACAGTTCAAATAGCAAACCAGTTCCACATTGTCTGAAGTGGTCTCAGAACGCTGGGGTGCTGGTGTGTGTGTGTGTGTGTGTGTGTGTGTATGTGTGTGTGCACAAGTGTGTGTACCTGCCTGTTAAAGAAAGAAGGCAGGCTGTGGGGACTCCAGTTTTACATATAATATCTTATTTCTTTCATCAAAAACTGTTTAAAGGAATGATGCAATATTGAAAAATATTAAAGGAGAAATATTGATAAATATTGAGTGAGGAAAATAGATATATTTTCCCTAATACTTGAGTAATTGACATACAGAGACACCCCCCCACACACACACACACATGCTAGCTAACAGTGTTCTGAGCAGCTTCTAGATTTTCATGACCTTCCCATCTGTGCTGAAGGTGGTAGCCTTTTCTTGTGAACGTTATCTTAAGATTAGATTAAATACCAACAAATTGGGGGATTTCTTATTTTTAACCCAGAAAACAAAATAACTGCCATGGAATGTAAGATGATTCTTCCAGTTGAAGCCTGCCGGCTTTGCCCCACCTAGCTCCAAAAACTTTAAGATCCTTGGCAAGGCTATTCTGGGCCTAAGGTGGGGGTGGTGAGTCAGACGAGCCTCCTCACTCCGCCCCCACTGTTTTATTCAGGTGAAATCAGGTTAGAACAGATATAAAGGGGCCTCTTGGAAGCCAGCTCTGAGAATTGGCCTTGGACAGCCCCTAGTTGGCCGGGCTGCACAACAAGCCAACAACCTTGTTGAACACCCTGTTCAGATGCAGGCCTAAGGCTCCCTGAAACAAAGCACTCTGGTGAGTGCTTGCCATATATTTCTTAATGCTCCCGGGAGATAAGCAAATCTCTTCATGCCGGTTTTTAAATTTATCAGGATTAGCAGAGAATAAAGTAGCAAATAATCTACAGACAGGACAGGCACTGAACCTCCCTGAGAAACTGGTCACTACTGCCTCCCAGGGTGCTAGCCTAAGCCAGGCCATCTAGACTGTGGATGCAGGTGAAATCCAACCGCCTGTCATCCTGCCTTCCTGCTCTACGAACCAAGATAATTAGGACACTTGCCGAGGAGGGCTGCTTTGTAGACTCTGTGGGACTTAGCACCGATGCCAGTTAAGTAATAAGCCCCAAAGCCCTGGGAACTTAAACTAATGTCATTGGGAACTAGGCTGACCGCCCACCCACTGCCACCCCTGTCTTATGGGTGAAAATACTGAGGCATAGGCACCCAGTTCAGCAAGTCACTGAGCCCAAGGGCAGAACATGGGTGACAGTCCTGTGAACCTCAGTGCAGACTCTGCACTATTCCAGTGCTGACTAGGTGTCCACAGGTGAACAGTGAATACCAGGGTAGGGGGCATGGTGGTGTTACCTCCCTCTAGCCTGAGGCATTGGGCTGGGCTCTTCAGACAGGATCCACAGGGCTCTGACTCCCATGGTTCACGGAGACTCTTTTCATTTGTTTTTTTAGCACTACTTAAGTGGGCTTTTTATTAACAAGCTTTGTGTGTTCTGGGGACTAGTCTCTCTAGTCACCTGAACTTTACGTCAGAGATGGGATCAAGTTTCCTATTTCTTCTAGCTACCAATATGAAAGAAAGTGGCTGCAAGCCATGTCTGTGACATTTAATGGAGATTTCGCCTGAAAAAAAACAAAATACCTCTTAGCCTTTTAATTTAGCCATTCAACTTTGTGTTGTATATGTATAAGCAAATGTGTGCAACTGTTTGTGTTTGTAGTATGTGCGGTTTTGCATGCACCTGTGTGCCTGTGCACAAGTGTGGAGCTCAGAGGTTGTCAGGTTCCTCCACAATCGTTCTCTACCTAGTGTTATTGTTGCGCAATAATCTTTTTGTACACTGTGAAGACATATCTTTGCCAAGGTGCCTTCTAAATGATTTAATAAAAGGTTAAATGGTCAATAACTAGGCAGGTAAAGGTTAGGCAGGGGAGCCAGACTAGGAGAATGCCGGGAGGAAGAAAGGTGGGGTCACCAGTGAGACACAGAGGAAGCAGGTGACAAACATGCCCTGCTGGAAAAAGGTTCCACCACATAGAGCATAGATAGGAAATATGGGTTAATTTAAGATGTAAGGGCTAGCTAGTAACAAGCCTAAGCTATTTGCCAAGCATTTATAATTAGTAACAAGTCTCGGTGTGGTTATTTGGGAACTGGCTGGCAGGACAGAGCTGACTGTCAGTCCGGATGAAAAACCAAGCCTATGCTTTCTGAGCCAGACTCTCACTGGACCTGGAGCACTCTGATTCAGCTAGAGTCGCTGGACGGCAATGCCTGCCTCTGCTCCCCAGTGCTGGGATTACATTGTCCACTGCCCTTTGGTTAAACTCAGGTCCTTGCCACAAGTGGAGCTAGCACACTCACTGTCACTATGAACTTTTCACAAACTCTACCATCTGTCCCTGTGTTCCTCATAGTTGTGCCTTTTCTCAGTTATTGAGCCCTCAGCTTCAGATTTTCTCATCCACTAGTTGAGGTAGGAATACCCACTCTTCATGTTCTGTTGGTCAGGAGAAATGAGGTGCTGTGTGAGAAAAACTTTTGTAAACATTGGGGCAGTCCTCTGACTATTCTTGTACTGCATCATTCTTTGCTTCCTCAGGTGGGTGCTAAGACTGTGTCTAGCCTAGCACTCCTAGGCAGGGTGGTATGGTTGCCTGAGCTGAGTCGAAGTTTTACAGTTCAGTACGTGTGCGCATACGTGTGCGCACACAGACACACACACATCCAAACATGTATCAGCACATACATCACCCCTGTGTACACATACATACCTTTATCCACATGTGTACAAATATATACTGTGAACACATACATGCACACACACATACTCACACATTTGCACAAATGCATACACATGCATGCAGAGATACATATACACACAGACATATGTACATATACACATGTACATAAACACACACACACAGAGAGCAGGAAGGAGGAAGAGACTGCCCTGAGGTTGGAGGATTTGCCGAGTTTTAACACTTGGTGGATAAACTTGCTTACCAGTTTCCAAGCTCCACTCACTCCAGAACACCTGGGATCTTCCCTTCCTAGTTCAGGCAAAGAACCCTTGGTCCAGTTACTGGATGCATTGGAGCTTTATTTAAGAGATGTAATAGTGCTTGTTTCCCTGGGTTGTTGTGTGAACACTGACAGGTTACAGCCTGCAGTTGAAGCACTGATTTTTTCTGTCTCCTTTTAACTTTCCCCTCCTTTTTTCTTTACTCTTCTAACCCTCTCAGGCACAGCTTGCATTTCCATGCTATTGTGGTTCCGGAAGCAGTAAAGGGAGGTGGTGTCTGAAAGGAGTCTTCCCAGGTTGGCTGACCTCGAGCTGGTGAGCCCTGTGCTATTGTCAGTTGCAGCAGCCACACACAGAAGGCCACTTACCGGCTTCTCCTCCATGTTCCTCCTGATGCTCCCCTGCCTTCTAACACCTGTCACTCACCTGCCCTACCCTCTGTCTTTCAGAGTCTCCTCTTGATCCTACCACCTGGGACTATCCACTGTCCTCTGGATGCAGAAATGGTGCCCGTCTCAATCCACTGCCAACCCACTGTCACATGACATCCTAGCCCCGACTCCCGAAGCTTACTCTCATGAATAAATGCTAAAAACAGTTATTATGAAGAGGCAAGGGAAACAGGAAGTGCTTCTGAAAGCTCTCAACAAGCCACAGCCCGACAGCCCACCCACTCCCTAGGCACCACTGCCATTTGCCACCAGGCCACCAATTCCTTGTGTGATTGAGGAAGTGCAGCTTGCATCCTGGACCCCAAGGGGACCGGCAGGCATGGTCAGCCTGGAGCCAGTGGGGCGGTCCAAAGAGGCAGGGAAGCTGAGCTGCTGTATTCTGGGCACAGTGTCAAGGCCAGCTGCAGGGAGAACAAGGACTTGCTGTGTGTCTGCAGCTGGCCGTGGTTAGGCAGGGTTGTCCCTCGCTAGCGGTATATTTAAAGAGACCCCAACAGAGGGTGGTGCCAAGAGGAAGAAAGCACACAGATCTGTTTGCCACACTCAGCTCCTTCAGCTATAGCTCCCAGGCAGTGTATTTATGCATAAATGAGGAGGGCTGGCTGCTCAGCTTCTCCCAGGTGTAGGTGGCCTCAGCCACTTATCACTTGGAGACACAGGTTCTTAGCCTTTGGACCTCTATGCCCTGTAGCCAAGCTGGCAGAAAGGTGCCTCCCACCATGGTGTCAGTAACCCAGCAACCAAAAAGGGGAGGCCTGCAGATGAGTCAAGTAGCCTTGTGGAACCTCTGGCTGTGTTTATGAACACTCCCTGTGAGCATGGGCACAGCCTTCCTTCCAGCAGGGAGTGGCAGGGCCTTCCCACTCTGCCACAGGCTTAATCCTCCTGTCAGAGGGGTGGCCAGGCCTCAACAGAGGCTCATGGCTCACAACAGCTTCTAGACCTGATTTTTCTTTATCAGGATTGGGGGAGATGGTAGGAGATTTCCTCACCTGCCTGAATATGTTTTTCTCAAGTGCAAAGTAGACTGCAGGTCTGAATTCCAGGAGAAGGTGGGATTGTTAGCTAAGAATCCACAGGCAGAGGCCCAGCAAGTGAAGACAGCAGGTGTGAATAGAAATCTGGTCTCTAATAGGCCAGAGACACGCTCCTGGCAGTCGACTAGAAGACTTCAGCAGAGCAGTGCTGCAAAAGTGGGGCAGGAAGCAGGCGAGCTCATCACCCAGGCAAGGGGCGCCAACAGGCAAACTGTCTGAGGCAGGCTGCTACAAGTGCTGGAAGTCTTAGGGAAAACACAGCACACCGACAGCATGAGCTGTGTAATTGTGGGGCACAATTCAAACTGAAAACGCACAACTCTTTGTTAAAAAAAATATTCAGAGTTTCAGGATGATGACAAAGGGCTCTTCAGATCACAGGGAGCTTTGTGACTGTGTACAGGCTACACACCCTCAGGACTGCTCCTGGGCACCTGCCAGTCAGCTCTTTGAGGCAGGTGAGACAGAGGATGCTCTAATCAACTCTCAGCCCATGAGTACTACCCTTGCTGTGTCATGGCCACAGTAACCCTGGCAGCAGCCCACTTCCCTTGTTCATTTGGTGGTAACTGTCTCTTTAAGTGGAAATCATGGCTGAGGGTCAGAATGACTATGCCTGTAAGGATCCCAGAGCCCCAAGATTCACTTGCACGGGGTAAGAAGGAATTCACCAACAACCAGAGCCCTCTAAATGAGGTCATATAGATATCTGGGGACAGGATGGTCTACCTGATAGACTAGACTTACCTCCAGCTCTATGTGGTCATGGAGTTTCTTACAGGTGGCTGCAAAGGTCTCCGAGGTACCAAATTCAAAATACCACAGCTTGTTCTTCATCCTGTATCATGAAGTAGAGAGACTTTTTCAGTCAACATTCTGTAGTTGAACTGGTCCTGAGAAATAACGCTGCTCTTTGGACCGTGTGGCCCAAGCCCCCAAGTTTCCCAGTCTTATTTTGCAACACTTGTCAATCGGATTATTGAGGAATAGAAAATTTATTAACATGTTCTTGTCAGAAACAACAACAAAAAAATCTGCTCATGTCTTGGACATCACGGACTCTGGGAGAACTGCTAGTGGTACCCTGAGGTTCCTGGTTAGGGCAGGAAAGGCACGCTGTCCTATGGAAGTGCATCGAGGAGCCTTCCTGTGGAAGTCAGCCTGAGGTAGCAAATGGCAGCATGCCCTTTAAACATCAGTGTACAGCTCCCTCCTGGGCAGGGTACAAAGACCAAACAGACTTTCAAGACTTGAGACTCAATGTCTTAAGAGAGATGAGGGAAGCTCCATACTAAACCAGACCCAGTACACGATGGCTGTCTAGTTTCGGTTCAGAGGAAGCAGAGTGACAGAATTAATACAGATTGGGGAAGAGAAGGAATAAGGGTGGGCTGCTTGGGAGCCATGGCCACTGGCTTCCTAGGTGTATGTATATAGACCACATAACCCTTTTTTAGAGACGACTTGCTTCAAAGGAGGCGCTTGCCCATCTGACCATTACAAATTTTCAGTGCTTTCTTTAGGAGACAGGAATTAAAATCAATCATTGGGGTCCTTTTGAATGGGCGGGGGGGCTTTCGGAGTCAAGTGGGGTCCCTGACACTCTGGTTTGCTCAGATAGTCTCAGCAAGAAGTGTCCCTGTGGTACTCCATTCCTTCCACCCCAACTGTCACTCCATTAACAGGGGCTGGCTAAGAGAGGGGCCACCTGTCCTGCTTACAGGCAGACAGCCTTTGCTAGAGAAGGATTAAACAAAATGACATTCTTCTTGGCACTCAAGACAGAGGAAGCCTCCTCGATGGTTGCTAATCCTCAGCTCTGTGGGCCAGGGAGAAAGTACACTCTTCACAGGAAGGAGGCTCTTGCTTCTCCCCAGGTGTGGTGGCTGACTCATCAGCCCACCAGCCATGCTTTCTGTGTTTCTCCAGTAGCTCACCTAAAACTGTATTCTTCCACCCTGTGAAGATTTCCAAGATCCGGTTCGTTGGGCAGCTGCCTTTCCGACTCTATGATGTGTGTGAGAATAAATAAATGACAGGTAGGGAAAAGTGTGGGTCATTGTACTTCATAAACTCCCTGAGAAGGGTCGGGAGTACTTTAGGCCAATGCCGGCCGGCTGTGCCACTGATGGGTTGCGTTGAGTCATTGCTTTTTCAATCCCAGGGCAGCACGTGAGGTCTGGGGCAGGCTGAGCCCTGTGTTCCAGCAGGCATTCTCACCTATACCTCCATTGAGTCAAGTCAGTCTTTTCATTTCCTATGCCTGCTACAATGGGAAACACTTGAGGAGGTATCACTGTCCCACTGTACCCAGAAACGTATCTGTGTATCTCACCCAAGGATCTTGTTTAAATGGAGATTCTGGGTTAGTCGTTCACGATGGAGCCCTTGGCTCCCCTCTCTCTAACAAGCTGTTCCTGCTGCTAGATGGGAACTGGGGCTCCTCCTCCGGTTCTCAGGTTCTCAGGTATTGGCATCCCTCAGAATTCCCTGGGGAACCAGTTGAAAGGCTGTTGCCAGCCTTTGATTTGTAGACTCTGACAGCTGTGGAGCGGAGTCCAGGAGCATGTACTTTTATGGGTGTCCAGATGATCATTATGCTTATGGCCAGTGGACAAGGCCAGTGCTCCAGATGTTATGAAAACTGTTGACAAATATGGAACTACCTGAAGGAGAGGACTCCTCAGAGGAAGGGCAGGACAGCGCCTTTCAGCCGGCAGTGATGGCTAGAGACCAAGAAAGGGGGAAACACAGGTGGTTCTAAACTCCAGGGCCCTGCATTCCTTCCCAGCAGTACTAGCGGCTCTTTAGCAGAAGACTCGCCAGCCCCGGGAGCCTGTTTTCAGGCATCACTGCTGGTCTGAATCATGACTTCTGAAAGTTATTGCCTGGAGATTTAGAGTTTTAATAAAAATTTCCGGAAGCCATGGCTATTTTTGCCCCAAAGTGGCTCTTTTGATGATCTAATGAGGTTAGGAGGTCGAGACTAGGTCAGCACTGCTGAATGAGAGGACCGACTGGATTACCCATCCATGGATAGCTGTGTAGCCTTTGGCAGGATGTTTAATCTCTTTAAATTTCACTCTCCTCTCCTGTAAAACAGCAAGTGAAAGTGATCTGCTTCTCAGGATGGTGGAGAAGGCTGAATGAGATGACACCACTCACTCTTAGCCATTGCTGTTTCACAGTCAGCTGGTGTATTTGGATAACACAGTTAGGCAAAATGACAAGCCTGCCTGGCTGTATAGCTGTAGGCTTTATGTATTTATATGCACTGGGAAGGAAAATACTCAGTCATATTTGTTAGATCACATGTTTTGACTTTTGGCTAAAAAATTGTGTCCCTCATATCTAATTTAATACATTTTTAAAATAGTCATAGGCCACATCCTAGTTAATTTTCTGGACTGGCCATATGGTTGGTCAAAGACATAATATGACAAGTATGCTTCTGAGAAGCTGAACTGAATGCTTGGTATGCAACCAAACATTAGTGTGGGGTTGGGGCCATGGATCAGTGGGTAAAGGTGCTTACCACTATGCCTGATGACCCGAGTTCGATTCCTGGGACTTGCATGCTGTTCTAAAAGTTGTTCTGTTTTTTTTTTCCACACATCATAATGTAAATAAATTTCTACAAATAAATACACATACAAATAAAACCTAAAAATATTAATGTAACACACATACGATCGTGATACAGACTAGGGAGGAGTGTGTGAAATACAACAAAAACAAAATACAGAATTTCATGAACCAAGCACCTTGTAAAAGAGGACAAAGAAGGAGACAGGGTTGTGATGGGCTAAGCACTAGGGTACACAGAAGGAAAGACGCTCAGTTCTTAATGGGCTCAGAAGCAGTCAGGACAAGCGTCCCTATGGTAGGATGTTGTTATGGTTGGGTTCAGAAGAATGCAAGGAAGCAGAGATGATGAAGAAAGGCCCAACATTCTAGGCAGAGGAGGAAGCCCAGGGGTCTTTGTCTCATTTCCATTGCTATAACAAAACTCCTAGAGCTGGTCAACTTACAAAGAAAAGAGATTTGTTCAGCTTGAGGTCTAAGAACAGGGCACTGGCTCAGCTAAAGGCCTTGTGCTGTGCCATAGCATGGCTAAGAAGCAAAAAGGAGAAGCAGGTGTGTGCAGAGAGAGGAAGCAAAAGCAAACCAAGGAGGCTGTGCTTGCCCTATGACAACTCTCACAGAAACAAACTCATTCTTGAGCAAGCTACACTTCATGATGGCAGGTCCCTTATGATCCAAGGTTCCCTCAAAGGCCCTGTTGCCTCTCAAGCTTGCTACGCTGGAACGAAGCCTTAAGTAGAGTCGTGGTGAAGAAAAACCTCATCCAAGCCATAACCCCAGGAAGTGGGTCAGGGCACATGACAAGGGGATACAGAACTCAAGCAGGGGTGGGATGGAGTGCTGGCCAGCTGTAGCTGGAGAGGCAGGCTGGACATGCCAGTGTTTGGGCTTGATCATGAAGCCTATAGGGAGTCACGGGCTGCCCTTGAGCAAGAATAAGGGCACAATGGTGACAGTAATGACCTGATCTTTTGTAGGGTTCTGGATTGTATATAGTTTATATTCATGTTTGTGTGTGTGCACGTGTGTATGCAGGTACGTGTGTGTGTGTGTGTGTGTGTGTGTGTGTGTGTGTGTGTGTGTGTGTGTTTGTACACCATGCATGTGCAGGGCCTGAAAAGTACACAAGAGGGCATTGGACCCTTAGAACTGGAGTTGCAGATGACTGTGAGCTACCATGTGGGTTCTGGAGACAACCTGGCTCTGCTCCAAAAGCAGCCAGTGAGCCAGTGCTCTTAACCCCTGAGGTATCTCTCTAACTCCTCTTTTAAACATTTTTCATGTAAAATTGCTTAAATTCTTAGAAGAGTCTCAGAAAGCAGCTATTATTTATTCTACAAGAGGATTCAAAGATTGGATTCTCCTCTGACACCCCTTTCCCCCTTTTCCTTAGCCATCACAGCCCAGCCCCTCTTCAAAGCCTTTGGTAGGAGGTGAGAGGGGCATGGTAGCCCATAGTTTGAGGCAGGAGACTCATAGTCCCTTCTCTCTACCAACCAGAGAACACCAATACTGTCGTTCCCTCTCTTTTGGATATGCCTCCAAAGCCACATTATTCCTAAATCCTGTTGGAGGCTTCTGCTGTTCAATGTAGCTTTATCCTCTGTTGTAGGGGCCATAGCATTTGGGGGCACAGGCCTTATTTCGACAATTATTTAAGTTCTTCCAATCCTCATTGTACTGCAAAGTAGAAACGTTATTGTCTACCCAAAGAAGTTATGGAGCTTCTGTGGCAAGTGTGAAGCCCTGGTCAGAGGTCTAATGCATAGTCAGTGATCAACAAGTGTCCTTCCTTATTGCCAAGGGACACAGTTACTGAAGACTTGTTCCCTTTTGGCTTTAGAGGTAAGGGCAGGAGGATTCCCCCCCCTTCCGCCCCCAGGTGGCCAATATATTTTGAAGAAGAGAGAAAACTAACAATGTTTTAATGACTGTTGGAACACGTTTCCTGAGTTTTCTTTGGCCACTGTTTCCCTCCCTCTCAAATTAACCTTGCAGCTGGAGGTGACTAATCCTTAACCATGCCCTAGGGCTGATCTCCAGGGCCATGAGGCTCCTAATTTCAGGTTCTGATCTCCCCAGGTGGACCCATTCTTGAAGCCTCAGGCCCTCCTTTGGGCTCCAGGAGGTTCTTAGCCATGTGATAGACAACAGTGACACATGATTGATTTTGGTCCTGGTTGCCTCGAGTCCCTTTGGTTTATGGAAAATAGCATCAATGACACATGAGTTAGTTGAGTCTTTTCATTTGACAGATGGAGGGGAAGGATAGGAGACTAATTAAAAATGTTCTTTTATGTTGTCAGCAGTGCTGGGCTGGGATCAGCCATCATCTTGACAGCTGTGAATAGGCTGTTTTCAAGAAGAGCCCACAGGTAAAACCCAGCTAACAGCTGCCCATCTGCACTAGCAAAGCAGCATGTTCAACTCCTTCAACCACTCCACGCTTCTGGTGGCTCTTTTCTGGGAATCAAGGAAGTTTTTAGGGCAACAGACCTTTGAAGTCATCAAAAGTCAAAACATGAAAAATTTCTTTGGGCTTAGAAGTCTACACAGAGAACACCACAGATATTTCTAGAAATAGAACCCTTGAACTTATGGCATCCCTTCTTGTGGGTTAGACTTTGATAACCAGGTTCCCTGAGAAGCTTGAGACTGAAATAGCTCATTGGGCCTTCTGTGTCGGTTGGCATTGGGTTGGGAGGCCTGGTAGAAGAGATGCCGCCCACAAGAGGGTGTTCTGTATTAGAAAAGCTATACCTAGCCAACAGATCGTTTCTGAACGTTAATGTTATGTTCTGTACGTTTCAGAGTTTATCTCATTGAAAAAAGGAATGATTTTGAATGTGGTGTTTTGAATAAGAGTGACCCCTATAGGCTAATATATATTTGAATACACGGTCCCCAGTTGGTGGAACTCTTTGCAAAGGACTGAGATTGTGTGGCCTTGTTGGAGAAGGTGTGTCACTGGGAGTGAGATTTGAGGTTTCAAAAGTCCCTGCCACTCCCAGGTAGCTCCCTGTCTGCCCACCTCCTACTTTCGGATAAGGGTGTAAGCTCCTAACTGCTGATCCAATGTCATGTCTGCTTCCTGTCTGCTGCCATGCTCCCCACCATGAGGTCATCGACTCTAGCCCTCTGGAACCATGAACCCAAATTAAACACTGTCCTTTAGAAGTTGCCTCGGTCATGGTATCTTAGCACAGCAATAGAAAGATAACTAAGACACTGAGTTTCCTGAGCAGTTGTTTTTGCTACTTCTGCTAAAATAATAAACTACGATCAGGTCATTAACATAAATGGCAATCTAGCAAATCAGAAACACAAAAAGGCACAGGTAGCCACAGCTGAGTTACAATGTGTGATGGATGTCATAGTACTGAGATACTACCTGAGGACATTCCACATAATTGAACTCCAAGTTCTTTTGGAAATCACGTTAACAAAAATTTATAGGAAGAGTTAAAAAAAAAAAAAAACTCAAAAAAAAAAACCAAAAAAAAAAAAAAAAAAAAAAACCAAGAAGAGCAACAGCAGATGGGTTTATGTCAGGGACAGCCAGAACGTCAGTCCCCACAAGCCCATGACTGTCACCTCACAGGTGTGGCAGAGGCCATCTGTGTCACTGGCATCCTCAGCTGCCCTTGACCATCAGAGGGCTTGTCACCACATCTAATCCACCCTGCATGCTGTCCCCTTTTCTTGCTGCTCACAGAATGGGGCACTCAGTGACCCTTGGTCACGGAGCTGTGAAAGGAATAATCTTTTCCAAGAGGCGGCAGTGGCCCTTTTGGTCCAAGGGAACGAGAACACCCAGCAATCAGGAAGGGGCTTTTATAAATAGCTGTTTTGTGTCCTGAATGGGACTTTTGTGCCTGCTGTGCCTGCCAGCAGATTTGTGTTGGCTCAGTGTATTTCAGCTTCAAGGAGCAAGGTATTCCCTGGCTGAGTTCCATACTTGGGACAGGACTGTGTCCGTGGCCCTCGGAAAGACAACGGGGTGATGAATGATGAGAAGACTGGCAGCCAGAGACCAGGAAGGAGTGGACAGACATGAAGGGAGGGCAAAGATGGGCATGTTCAGGAATGGGTCAATGAAGAAAGGTTAATAACGGAGAAACTTGCTCAACATGAATGTCATTATGTAAGTATGGAATCCTAATGACCTGTGAAATCAAGATACTTAAGTCTTACATATATGAAATTTTACAGGCAAATATCACAGGTGACATTTTACATTTAAATGGTCTTTGAGATTCAAGTACTCCCAGCCTGGGAACCACCAGCTCTAAGAACTCTCCAAAGTGTAAAGGGATGAATTACTGTCAAAAGGTCTTTTTTCATCTTCCTTTCTTCCTTCCTTCCTCCCTCCCTCCCTCCCTCCTTCCCTCCCTTCCTGAGACAGGGTCTCACTATATAGCCCCGACAGGGCTGGAACTCAATATGAAGGCTAGGTTGGTCTCAGTCTTGCAGAGAACCACCTGCCTCTCCCTTGTGAGTGCTGGGATTAAAGGTGCTGGCAACCACACCCTACCCACTGTTGACATTTCTTAATGTAGAAGAGTTATTTGTACATTTAATCATAATAAAGACCACATAAGATAACTAGGGGGTTAAATCTTTTAAAAATATGGAATGAAAGGAAGCTATAAATTTGAAATACAGGAAGGAGGGGCATATGGGAAGATTTGGAGGGAGGAAAGGGAACAGGGTAAAACTAAGAAAAGTAAATTATTAATGGAATGGAATTAGAACAATTAAAGTGCTATGCTTTGTATCAAGAGATACTGAATGAATGGCAAATGACTGTTGAATAATAAGAATAGGAAAACAGAATTAGAACTTAGAAGGATTTCTTGATGACAAATGTCATACTGTGTATTGTGTCCATGGAGAGTAGTGGAGGTGGTTAGAAACTGTGTATTCTGTAATAGTTAAAGGGTGTGTGTGGAGCAAACAATCCATACCTGGTCTGGTCTGGATGATGGTTCTATTCTACCTGGTCTGGATGGCAGTTCTGTTCTACCTGGTCTGGATGACGGTTCTATTCTATGCATCCTGTTTATGTTATTAGGTAACTGGATTAGTCCTTGATGATACAGCTGGAGGTACAGGGTTAGGATGTAAATGCCTGCTCCTAACCTGAAATCTGTATTCCTTACCACTTTACTCCTTACCACTGGCTCCCACTACCATGCCTCAGAGGCATACGAGAGAAATGGAAAATATAGCCAGACTCATAAGAGCAACTGACCACTAGTCCTCAGTCATGCTTGTGGCTGGTAGGATCCAATCTCATGGTGGTCTGGCTGTGTTCACTGGGGTCCTGTAGTACTCAACAGAGTGGTCTGGGCCTCCTCACTGGACTTTGCTTTCTATTACTTGGCCAAAAGTACTAAGAGGCCAAACCCATAACCTTACACTGGAGGGGTGATATATTGTTTATGATCTAGTAAAGCCACTGAACACCAGAATGCAAAGCTAGCCACAGCCATAGAAGCAGGACAGTAGTGGCACACACCTTTAATTCCAGAAACCAGGAGATAGGCAAATGGATCTCTGTGAGTTCAAGGCCACCCAGGGTTACATGAGAGTGAATCAGTCTAAAAGAGAAACAGAGCTTCACACCTCTAATCCCAACACTAGAGAGGTATATAAGATAGGAACAGGACATTCAGGACTCCTTGGCAATTAGTCATGGGTCACATCAAGGACAGGATCCCCCTTCCAGCCTTGGTAGAGGTAAGAGCTCTCTGGTGGCTTGGCAGCTTTGCTTATCTGATCTTTAGCTTGAACCTCAATATCTATCACTGGGTTATATTATTCATGATATATGCTGGAGAGTCTTCTTCCCTTTCAAGGCTAAGTCTGAACCCCAAAGAATTACAGTTTCCTGATAGTGGCTCTCCTCTCCCACTGGAGACATCTTGTTTTTGTGGACTAAGGACACACTCTCCTTTGACAGACTTTACTGGCCCTGACAACATCTTCTGTAGAGGGCATCCCATCAGGATAAAGCCTCCCCAAGTCTGAAACAGAAAATTCCTCCAGTGTACCACATAGGGCCATGTGCAGACACAGCCCATGAAAAGGATTCTTTAAGAATCATGACACATAATTATAATCACAGTACTTGGGAGGCTGAGACAGGAGGATTGCTGTGTGTCTGAGGCTAATGGGTAACGGTACTTGCCATGCAAGCTTGGCAACCAGAATTCAATCCCTGGAACCCATTTAAAGGCAGGAAGAGCCTGGCAGTGGTGGCACATGCCTTTAGTCCCAGCACTCAGGAGGCAGAGGCAGGTGAATCTCTGAGTTCAAGGCTATCCTGTTCTACAGAGCAAGTTCCAGGACAGCCAGGGCTACATAAAGAAACCCTGTCCCCCCCCCCCAAAAAAAATTAAAAACAATAAATAAATGAAAGTAAGCTTCTTTGAGACTCCCAGTCTGTGGTTACCCAACATGCTTGGGATACTGTCTCGGATGTCCTAGCAGCCTGCTCAGACACCTGCCATTGAGATGGCCACACTAGCACTTTCACTTTCGGGAGACCCTTAGACAGACCTCTGGGAGATAGCCAGGGTGCCCTGTTGTCCTGTCCTGAGATCCTGAGTTCTGAGGTGTCAATACCTGTGCTTGCCACCAGCAAGCAGCTCCTTTTCCTACCTCCTACAAACAGGCAGAACAGTGGCAACAAACAAGATCTCTTATGAAATGTGCCTTCTTCTTAGCAATCTTTTCTCCCTCCAGGCCCACTGGCTAGAGTGTTTATCAGTGTACACAGTCAAACACTGAGACAGAAAGGAACCCTGGCTGGGAGGGAAAGAAGCCATAGGGAAAAGTGACGTAAGAATGTGTGTGTAAGGCCCTGCACTTAGCTGTTCTCTCCAGCGTTGACCCATTCATCAGCCCCTTGAAGCCGGAACCTGAAGGTGACTGGGGACAGTTAAGACACGTAGGCGAGGGCAGCTTATTGGAACTTAAGCCCTGAAGGCCAGAGAAGGGCGGGTGTTGGCTGACACCGAGCCTCTGGCTGAAGAAGCCATTTCCTGGCTCCTGACCAACCAGGGCTATAATGTAGAATTTTCTGGAGGAGCTGAGGCAAAGCTGAGACACAGGTCCACATTTCACTCTCCAATAACTTGCTAGGAGGCCTCTCTGGACAGACAGCAGAGCCCTCCTTCCTCCCTAGCTCAACCTGCCCCTAGCCATTGGGAACAATCTTCGCTCCCATTTATCAAATGTGTCTGGCATGCCTTATCCACTAAGGGTCCCTCACTTGATTCTTATCCCCACCTTCCGTGGGGGTGTTACTATGGTATTTTGTAAAGGGGTCTGACATTGTTCCTTGGGAGAGGCAAAGCTGATGAGATGACATCATGGAGTCAGAATGTGGGCTGGATATGTCAGCTCCCCACATCCCCCGCCCCCCCAGCCTTTCTGAGCATGATTCTGATAGGTCGGGTTACCAAAGTTCCTTTCTTAAGCCAGTTGTTTGTCATCCCAAGTGTATGTCACCCATAGAAACAGGGTTATGTTGAGACTGGGTTCCCATACTATCCGGAAACAGTCAGCTAATCTGCCAGTTACCCAGAGCACAATGTCTGGGTTTGGAGACAGGTTGGCTGAGCTGAAGGAGCCTCTAGTTCAAGTCGTCCTTCAGACATTCACCTGCCCTGTGGCCTTGAGCAAGCCATTGAGCTTGTCACTTAGTTCTTCATCTTTGAGTTGGGAATGCATTACCTGTCTTAGAGGGGTAGCTGGGGAAACTGACACTATACATACGGTTACATGCTATATACACAGAGCCAAAATAAACCCCATTGCCACAAACAAAGTGGGGTTTGCAGCCTCATGAGTGTTGTGTTACAACTCGGAATACACGTGGCACATTTCTCTTGATCAATTTGGACTGGGTATCCCTGCTTTCCTTAATTTTCTGGGAAAGAAATATGGAAACTCTATTAATCTGAAGTCCTTGGCGGTGACCCTGAAGCCTGGGTCCGAGATGTTGGCAAGAAAGTAGAAATTAGCATAAGCCATAAGGGTGGGAGACAATATGCTTTGGCATGTATAGTATGTCTTTCTTTTGCTGACCCAGGACACCAGGTGGGTTGTTAGACCTCCAGCTAAGTTTCCTGAGTCTTTCATTCCATCACAGTCACATAAGGTCCGAGAAAAGCAGTTTTGTTTCCTCTATCGCTTGAGTTATGAAATTGTCTTCAAAATAAGCAGAAAATTCACCAAATGGGCAGATGCTTAGACAAACATCCCTCCCTTCCCCCATTCCATCTCCTTCCTGTGTCAGTTATAAAAAAACAACTTACATAGAAAAGTACCAGCCAGCACCTTGAATGCCTGGGAAGCCTGTATGTACCAGATACTGCCGGCAGAATTTCTTTCATTGCATCCTTCTGAAATCTCAACCATATGCTCTCTGCCTTGCTTCTACTCTGATGTTTGTGACTTCTTATGCCTGAGTATGTGTTCCTATCACTTGTTTCAGTGACTACGATTTACACGAGCTTGCCATCTCTTGTCACTATGTAGAACTGTTGCAGGATGGTGTTCTGTACCCCACCCTGTTCCTGCAAGGACTTTTCAGTTTGCCCCTCGCACTGGAAGCACACAGGTCTGTCTCAGCTGTGGGTCTCCACGCTCCACCCCATCAGTTCCCTGGGTGAACTGCTTGGCACACTCTGCCACGCTTCTTATTTCTAGCTCACACCTGCTGTCCTTGGTGGGCTGTGGTTTTAGGGTTTCAATTGAATGCTCTACCCTTTATCCTCCTGAAATCTCATCCTTAAGCCCCTCCTGCTTGGTCTTCAGGTCCCTGGCCGTAAACATCCCTCTTGGATTATGGGATAAACTCCTGATTCTTGCCAGGGCTTCTCATCCCAGTGCAGGAATCCATAGTGCAGAATAACAGTCATCTTCAGTCTGGCTACAGAGCAAGTGGCCACCTCACCTAAAATACTTTGTTCTGCTTTTGCATATTTTCAGTAGGTCGAGCCCATATTAAAGCCTCTCGGAGATGCATAATAAAGAAATGTTCCTTTTAGATTTTCCTAAGTATATCCAATCACTGAATCATACCCACCCCCCATCCTCTTGCTAATTTCCTGTACATCCTGGAGTTTACATCAGCCAATACTGCTTACTGTGGATGAGGTAGTCACAGGCGCTCATTGTGGGTCTAAGTTCAAGATGACTTTGTTCACTGTCTTGCCCTTTACTTTTGGGGAGTCCCACATCTTTCCTCCTTGCTAGAGCCTCATGCTCTTTCTTTTTACCCCCAAACAGGGACTGTGCATTTTTCTTTCATACTTCCACTTGGCATGCATTTCTGAATCAGACGTTGACTTTAGGTCTGCTGACTATCCAGGCCCTTTTCTTTTGGGATCATATCTTCTATGGTATCTTGGAACATTGTGTCATTGCAGATGTACTGATTTCTCAAATGCTCATCCTCTGTTGCTAGGGGACTCATTTACATCGGCAGCATTAAAAATTTGTAGACCAAGTCAAGCAAGAAAAACAAGCCATTGGTTTTCATCAGAGCTTTACATTATTATTCCTGGATATCAACATGATGGCTTGGAAGCAGGATCTCAAAAACCTGGGGGTGTACTTGCACAGTGGTTTTCAAAATTAGAAAACCACACATACATAATACATACATACATATACACACACACACACATACACACATACACACTGGAGTCCACTTGTTTTTGTTGTTGGGAAATGAGCAGTAGGTTTGCTGTTCTGACAACAGCTGGCTGAAGCTGGGTATAGGTTGCTTGCCTTACATCGTCTCTTATGTTCTCCAGTTTGCTGGCATCTCCACCACTCCTTGAAGCCTCATACCTACCTGTCCTTCTCATTGATGTTAGCTCCCTGACCTCTGCAGGCATTTGGATATGAGGCTCTGTTATATTGGCCTTTTCAGTTTCCTCCCAGAAATCTCAGGGGCCACTTGAAAATGCCTCCTCCACTTGTTCTGAGTCTGGCTCTTCCCATCTGAGGGGCTGGCATATTTGGTCATGAGTCCTAATACATGGCTGACTTCAAGGGTTCACTGGCTGCAGCAGGGTAAAGACTCAAGCTGGTGATATTCGCAGAAACTATGTGCACTTAATTACCTTTTTAGAACTGGAAAAGTAGCCTTTGTTTATATTTGTCTTTCCCTCCGAGTTTTCCATTTTGATGAATGAAGATTATTCAAGAATTTTAACACTATACCATCAAGCTTGGATGACAAAGGGACACCATCTGGTTAGCAGGCTATCTAGTTCTTTACCTTTAAGTCACCGACTTTCCATTGACCACCCCAACTTCCTGCCCACACTTAGCAGTGAGATAGGGGGGAAGATTATGATCTTGAGTTACATCATGACCTAGGCCAGTAACTCAATTTCTTTTACTTTTACCCCAGCCCTTGATTATGAGCATTGGCTATTCTTCTCCCCAAGTTCAGCGACAAGGTGATTTGGAAGAGGAAGGCAAGAACCCAACTAACTGGAACACTATATTGATAGCTCCAATAAAAACTTGACTGAAATCAACAGTTTGAGGTTTTAATTTATCCACGACCTTCTTATTACCTTGTGCCCTCTGGTAGCCCAGAGCTGGAGACTGCCAATGTACTCTCGGCACATTGAGTTCAAAGGCAATGTAAGGTACTTGGCTTGATTGGCACTTTAAAATACTTTCCAAAAAAGCCCACTCTCAAGATTAAAGGAGTTCTCTATTGAATAGAATAGAAAACGTCTTGTTACTGGAGAGTGAGGAATCTCTGCTCAAGTGTGTGTTCAGTCAACACAAACATCAGTGACTGCATAAGTCCCCAACACTTCAACAGTTGGAGGCTATGAAGTGCATTCTTGGGGTCAGGAGAGCCCTTCTTTCATTGAAGGGCATTAGAAGACCAGGAAGTGCTTTCTTTGTAAAAAGTGAAGTGATGGGACCCCCTTTCCCCCCCAACACCAGAATTTAAACACTCTTACAGGCTTCAAAGCAGAGATCTAATGACACTCTACAGAGTGCTAATGGAGAGGATGCTTATGCCACAAAGGAGGCTAGGACTTAAAATCGTGTCCAAAACTAAGGTTACACAGACAAGAGCCATAACACAGTGCATTTATGTTACAGTCCTATCATTTCCGAAGAATCTACAGACATGTGGCTACAATGGCCTCCTTGTTGACTCCTACAGTAAACGACAGTAATAATTTCAAATGTATTTATCAATCTAGTCTACTTTCTCTATACACCTTGTGAAATAGTTGTAATTTCTGTTTTATACACTCAAACACTAAGAGTCAGAGAAGTGTTTCACTTTCCAATGGGTCATAGGTCAGAAGAGGCAAGGTGATGGCCAAAACTCAGCTCCTTGCATGTTGAATCCAAGAAAATTCAGGGGTTTGTGTCTCTATTTCACATTGGGGCCAAATGGCCTGATAGCAGAGTTGTAAAGCAGTTCCTTCAAAATTTCTTGATAGAAAACTTATTTCACTGAAGAGTCACTAATTTTTCTCATGTAAAGGAAGGAGAGGCTCTTTCCAAAATTTCCCTTGGTCAAGTAGTAAGAGTGTTAAAATTTTTCTTTAAGAAATGTTTATTTAAATGAGGAATGAAACTAAATCACTTGACTCATTAAGAACATCTATTACCCTTTCATTTTGCATTTCAATTTCTTTTTAACAAAATAAGTGCAACTTTGAATAACTTAAAGAAATAAGTTAGACTAAATGCACTAATCAAACAATCTCTAAATATAAAGATGGACTCTGCTATATGGGAGGAATCCTTTGAAATGAATGAGGATTCTCCAAGTGCTAACTAGTCAAGTACAACAGATAGATGGCTAATTAATTTTGACATTCTTTTCTTCTCCAGGGCTAAACACACACACACACACACACACACACACCATCTAAAAGCCACCAAAGTTGATTTCTACACGTAAAAGTCTGAAATTGTGTTGGTGAAGAAGAATGATGTATAGATCTCACTCCCAATATGATTTTCTACTTCCATGGCTAAACACAAAGTTTAGAGTTCAAGATTGGAGAGAAAGTCCTGTGTTTGGTTTTCATGTTTTTCCAGACTTGCTATCAACTCCTGCGGATTAGCAGCGTTGGGTGTTCTCATCTCTCTCCTCTCTCCATTTGTGCCTCATGTCAATCTCACATTACCTAGACACCAGCAAGGCTCAATGCTTACAAGTCACAGTGTTTCTCGGAGCCTTGCAATTTTAAAAAAAAGAATTATTTATTTATTACGGATACACTGTTCTGCCTACATGTATACCTGCAGGCCAGAGAGGGCACCAGATCTCATTATAGATGGTTGTAAGCCACCATGTGGTTGCTGGGAATTGAACTCAGGACCTCTGGAAAAGCAGGCAGTGCTCTTATCCTCTGAGCCATCTCTCCAGCCCAGGAGTCTGGCATCTTAAAAAATATTTTTATTTATTCTTTGAATTTCATGTATGTATACATGTATTTTGATCATATCCCCTCCAGTTTCCTCCTCTAATTCCTTGCCAGATATCCATATCACAGCACCCCCCCTCCCAAAGTTCACCTCTTCTCCATGTTCTACAACTCACTGAGCCCAGTTAGTGCCATCTGTACGTGTAGAGCTATAGGCGGCTTGCAAATTTTAATCTGTAAACCTTGAAAGTAAGTCATCAGTCCATTCCTTTTGCGACTGAGTACGCTTTCTGTCCCTTCACCCGCCTTGTAGATACAGTGTAAATGCCTGCGCAGACGCCAAGCCCTCTGGAGCTGCCTCCCATGTGATTTCCTCCTCCCGTGTAGTCGCTTGCCTTTACTTTGGTACCCAGGATGTTCTCACACTTGCTATCTGCTTGGGCTGTTTCCCTCCTCTGACCTCGCCTGACCCTGTCTCTCCTTGCAGAGCTCTCATTTCTATCCTGGATGCTCTCTCCTTCACTTTTGAAGCTAATTGCTCTTGTTACCCCAATGTTCCTGACCCCCTATTAAAACAAAGTTCATCATGGTTTATGTAATTTTCTTTCTTGACTGGGGGTTTTGGAGAGGGTTGGCACTGTGGTTCACATAGAATAAAGTATAATTGAAGTCCCAACTTTTCTTATGATGAGTGAAACCTTATTTGGAAACAGGATCTTGGAGACAGGACAATGAGCCTATCTTAGATGAAGGTGGGTCCAATTCAATGAGTGGTGATGTTAGAAGAAGTAGGCTATTTGGACAGAGAGCTAGAGGCACACAGGAAGTGTGCTGTATGACAATCAAGGAGCCGGGCGTTGGTGGCACACACGTTTAATCCCAGCACTCGGGAGGCAGAGACAGGCGGATCTCTGTGAGTTCGAGGCCAGCCTGGTCTCCAGAGCGAGTGCCAGGACAGGCTCCAAAGCTACACAGAGAAACCCTGTCTCGAAAAACCAAAAATAAATAAATAAATAAATAAATAAATAAATAAAAAAAAATAAAATAAAAATAAAAAAATTAAAAAAAGACAATCAAGGAAGAAGACCAGAAGGATGCTTCTATAAGCCAGGGACTGCCAAGGAGTTCTGGCAACTAGCAGAAGGAGACAGTCATGGAACACATCCTCTCCAGGGGAGAAACTAACTTGGGTAATACCTAGGATCTCAGATTTCAGAGAGTAAATCCCTAGTATTTCAAGCCACCTACAGATGGCAATTTTTGCAGCAGTCCTAGGACACAGATATAGTTGGTTAGTCTCTTCATGTGCAGACTGAAGGGGTCCAGACAAGAAGAGAATGTAGTAGTCCATCCTTCCCACCCTAGAATATTAGCTACCACAAAAATTCATGGTCACCCATCGAATTTGGGCAGAGTGAGGAACATGTTACCTTTCCAGTGGGTCCCAAATAAGGTGAGACCATTCTGAGCTGAAAATGGCTAAATGAGTGGGAGAAAATGTGTCAAAAGCTTCCAAGATGGATTCTAAGACAAAATCAAATGCACATATGGGGGCCGGGGCTGGGGCTGGTCAGGGAGGGCATATACTTGGGTCACTAGGGAGGTCCTTTGAAACAATGGGTTATGGTTAGGTCACACGGAGAGATGTCATACTCCCTGAGGAGATGAGGATGGGGGCAGGCGTATCAGGAAGGTGAGCGACAGAGCGTGCTAACAAGGAGGTAGCAGTGATGCTTGGAGAGAAAGGACTGTATGTGAAAAGCAAGAGCTTAAGGTCCTATGAAATGGAACGTGGGTTCTGGCAGGAGACTCTGGGTGCCGTGACACCGGGATAACAGCCATGTGTCAAGGAGACAAATGGGCAGCTTTAGGCAGGGAGCTGAGGGGGTGGGCGGCAGGATGGGTTGAAGGGACAACTGGGAGTCAAACAGGATGTGAGAGGTCTTGGCCATGACACACACCCCAGGCAGTCCTGGTGTGTTGGGCAGAGACTCCCATCTGGTGTGGCTAGATGGTGCAGTGAACATATCCCTGGCCTGAGAAGAGGGCGATGTGTTTCTCATTGCAGAAGAATCAAGAGTTCTGCGTTTGGTAATGCCTGCAAGTGATTCTGCCACTTTTCTCTATCTCATTTCAGGCTTTTTTTTATAGTATGCTCTAGATCAAAATTTTGGTTTTCCTACCCCAAATAGCAAACCCTCTTCTGCCCTCCCCATTGTTTCTTGAGCTGAGATGGAGAGTTTCCTGTTGTGAATCCTGTCCCTGAAGCCCATTCCCAATGTACCCACTGGTCCTCTCTAGGGAATGGAGTGTGGTTTGGTTATGGTTTTCATGCAGTCCTTAAGTTGGCTCTGTGGCTTCTCTGGGCTCTTTTTTGGCTGCTTCTTTTCTTGTCTGACCACACTGGCAAACTGGGCACATGGGATCATAGAAGAGTGGTCAGACATACAAGGCTGTGAAGTCAGACAGGCCTGGTTTTAATGCATAACATCCCCACCCTACTCCTTGACCAGTAGGTCCTGGGTACCTTCCCCTGTAGGGGGCCGTTTCCTGCATTATCCATTACAATAATGGTGCCTGAAGACACCAAGATGTAAATTACTTCACAGGCGCTGGGTAATCTCCATTCCTTTGATCTCTGCCTATCCCGTGGCTCATTTGGCCTGAGGAGCTGAAGCCATTCATAGGGTAACACGTCCCAGGTGGCTGGCCAGCCTTTATAAGGGATGGTTTTCTTGGTTCAGTGTCTCCGCTCTGGTAAGCTTATGCTCTCCCCTCACAAGATGCATTAAAGCTTGTCTGCAGAAGGATCCGAGTGTCCTGCGTGTATTTCTTGCTGGCCGAGAAAATACAGCGCGCGCGGGACATATGGTGCCGAAACCCGGGAACATGTGAACATCTCCGGCACTGCGGAGACCCCTTGGCTACAAGGCGGATTCAGAACTGCAGGGTGGTAAATTCGGAGAGGTATGTTTTTTCTGGACTTTGGCTTGGGAATGTTGCTATTTTGGGAGGTTAATATAGAGGCTTCTATGCTTTTACTAGGAGCTATTTTGACTTTTCTCACTGTTGTAGCAATCTTAAAGAAGTCCAGAATTACATATCAGAAACCGAATGTGGTGAGAGATGGGGCGCGCCCAACAATAAAATATAAGGAAAAAGGACCTCCCGGGATGTCTAGTGACAAGGGAGTGAATAATTTGTTAAGAGAAACAACAACAAATAAGAAAAAAGGACCTCCTGGGATGTCTACTGACAAGGGAGTGAATAATTTGTTAGATGATTCTGTAAATAAGTTTAAAGCTTTAAATCTTGATAGCTCTGATGACTCTAAAAGCTCAAGAGATAAAGTTTTAGAGAAAACAGCTCAGCTGGATAAAAAAGAAACAAAAAAGGAGGGAGAAAATAAAGACTCAAAACCTAGCCTCTGCCCTACAATGAAACTAGAGGCCTTGGAGCTGAGCAGCTCAGACTCTGAGATTTTAGACTCTAGCAAGAAAGCAGAGCTAGAGGAAGAGGCAGCACGATACCACCCCGATAGATATCGGCTGCCAAAAGTGAAAACAAATATGAGGCCATCGCCTATTAATCCAGCGGGTGTACTTCCATCAACACATCCATTATTTGGTACCGACTCCTTTTTACCATCAGAGGAGCGGAGGAAATTACAGATGGCTTTCCCAGTCTTTGATAGGGGAAAAGGCCGTGCCTGCTATTCAACGCTTCTTAAAGGCCTGGAATGCCTGGGGCTTTAAAGCCTCATAAACATTGACGCTCGGGCCAAGCGTCTCACCTCAAAACCTAAAAGGCCAAAAGGAAATGGTAAAATGGAAAGATATCTTAACTGATCTTTGGAGAGGCCCGGATCCTATTCTCATAAGATCCAGGGGAGCGATATTGTGTTTTTCCACAGGATGAAGAGAATCCCCTGTGGATCCCAAAAAGACTCAACCCGAAGAGCCCCTTCGGACCTTCAAAAGTCGGAACTCCACCCTCTCCCCGGGAGTTGAGAGCCGCTATTGTTATCCAGATTAACTCCTGTCCTTGGCGGAGAGATTGTATCGCTTAAGGGGTGGGGATGGGATTGTTTGATGCAGCCGTTTGCGGATTGCTGTTACCTCTGGCTGGTCTATGAGAAAGGGGTGGGGGTGGGATTGTTTGATGCAGCCGTTTGCGGATTGGTGTTACTCCTCTGGCTGGTCTGTAAGCTCCAGGGCTCAAAACTAAAGAGAGATCGCCCAAGCGCTTATATTTTGGCTAACTATGCTTAAGCAATAGGCCGCCGGCCAGACAGCTCTTGCACACCCGGAGCCTAGGCTCATTGCACAGGGTAGAGTGTCTGGTTTGAGCAGCCCCAATGAGGGATGCTGAGCAAAGGCATCGCACAGAGTTGCCTAATATGCAGGCTTCTCTGAGAGGTACGTTGACCTGCATAAGGGTTACCTGCCCGAGGCTCCCTTTCCCAGAAAAACGGCAGAGGACAGGTCGAGAGTACTTCGGGTCAAGCTAACAGCCTGATGGCGACTCTCGTACACAGTCTTAATGTTTGATTTTGGGAAGGTTCAACCTCTGCCTCTATCCCTCAACATATGGGTGACCTATTTGCTTGTAAAAATATAAAGCCTTTTCATTAATTAATAAAAAAAGGGGGATATGTAGGGGGCCGTTTCCTGCATTATCCATTACAATAATGGTGCCTGAAGACACCAAGATGTAAATTACTTCACAGGCGCTGGGTAATCTCTATTCCTTTGATCTCTGCCTATCCCATTTGGCCTGAGGAGCTGAAGCCATTCATAGGGTAACACGTCCCAGGCGGCTGGCCAGCCTTTATAAGGGATGGTTTTCTTGGTTCAGTGTCTCCGCTCTGGTAAGCTTATGCTCTCCCCTCACAAGATGCATTAAAGCTTGTCTGCAGAAGGATCCGAGTGTCCTGCGTGTATTTCTTGCTGGCCGAGAAAATACAGCGCGCGCGCGCGCGGGACATTCCCCTAGTCCCCTTGACTAGTAAGTAGGTCTTGGTTACCTTCCCCTAGTCCCCTTGACTAGTAGGTCTTGGGAACCTTCCCCTAGTTCCCTTGACTAGTAGGTCTTGGGAACCTTCCCCTAGTCCCCTTGACTAGTAAGTAGGTCTTGGGAACCTTCCCCTAGTCCCCTTGACTAGTAGGTCTTGGGAACCTTCCCCTAGTCACTATGACTAGTGTGGTCAGCAGTATGGTACTGCTTCTGACATTCAGATTTCTCTGTAAAGTGAGTTGACAATATTTGTCTTCTACCAACCATGTCAGCTAAAGCAATGTGTTCTAGAGTCCTGCACAGGTGATGGCTACCATTGGGTCCAGCAGACAATCTTCTGAGTAATTATTACGTGATCTCATGATCACTCTGCTCAAAAAATTGACCACTGTGCAGTTTGGACAACAACCCCTTGCTGCCCCTGATGAATAAACAGAAAGGGGTCCTACTGAGTCACAGAGAAACCATATACAGGACCTGGAACTGAGAGAATTAAGAGCTTTTCAGTTTTTATTTACCCTTCACAGAAGAGCTGTGCAGCGTGCCAGAGAATTACTTCAATTGCAAAGGGACTTGAATAATATCTCTAAAACTCTCACATCAACTCAACAAAACATTGTGATTTTTTAATTGAAAAATATTAATCAAATCCCCACTTTGGATAAACTTACTCTGATCAGCTGCTTTTCATAATTTTCCTTGTACCGCCTATAAATGCTTCTAAGATAACATTTATTGCTACTGTAATAATGTTTTAAATCAGTATATACAGTGTGGTCTCGAGGAAATAAAACTGCACAGGGAGAATGCTAAGAGGAAGTAGATGCTGAGAGCATCAGATTTCCTGGGATGGGGATGACATGATTTATTTTTCTACAGTGAGCTTGAACGGCTTGTCTAAAGGAGAATATTTAGAAAGTAGTTCATTCAACTCTATAAAAACAGGTATCACTTGAGTTTCATATGTCAGTCAAACTAGCCATCAGAATGCATCAACGTGCTGCTAGTATTTTTGACCAGTGGCTGTTTTCCCTTTAGCTTTTGTTTGCTTTCCAAACAATTTGCACTAATAACTTAATGTACCATATAAAACACTGTATGATGAGTTACTAAAGTGTATGATGAAAAACAGGTTGATACTTTGTTGAAGATTGATTTAAACTGATTTAAATCAAGATAAAGCATGTGCCAAATGTTTCCAGCAGATGACTCCCTGTATGACCACCAGACACCCACCCACTCACTTCAGACAATCAAGGGTTCTTAGTCAGCAACCTGACCTTCCTCTGCACAGGGTCTACCTTGATAGTGACAAGGTTCTAAAAGGAGCAGCTGCTGTTGCTGTGCCCGACTCCACGGTAAACACTTCAAATGCACTCCTCTATTGAGTTTTCAGAATGCGCCCCTATGGCCACGGGCTTGCAGCAGGCAGAATAATGCTGAAGGTATCGGGTGCTCTAACCTCAGAACTGGGGATATATGTTAGGCTACATGGCAAGGAAGAATCAAGACTTCTGACTGGGGTACAAGTTGCCAGTCTGTTGACCTTGCAATGGGGGAGCTTTGAATGGTGCAGTGTATCTCAGGGTCCTTGGAAGTGTAATGGAGAAGCACCAGAAGGGTCACCCGAGGGATGTAGTTAGAAAAAGACCCAGATGGCCATGGCTGGCTTTAAGATGGACGAAGCAGAAGGGTTTCATTTCCTTTACAAAATATCCACAGGAGTAAGAATAAAAATAGAAAACACTGCAGTCAACTTCATGTGGGGCTTTCCCAGATCCCAAACATTTGAAAACAACGTT
This sequence comes from Cricetulus griseus, assembly GCF_003668045.3. Taxonomy (NCBI): domain Eukaryota; kingdom Metazoa; phylum Chordata; class Mammalia; order Rodentia; family Cricetidae; genus Cricetulus; species Cricetulus griseus. The sequence continues at coordinate 66,328,398 of NC_048597.1, read as the reverse complement.
TTATGTATCAGAGGAAACAGGAGCAGACAGTTTGAGTACCTCTCTTGGTATACTGAATATTGAGGAGGAGGCAAAGCCCAGTTTAGGGCACTAACCGCCAGGAATTTGAACTCATGTTTGCTGCTGTTAGAGCCAAACATCTACTGCAATTTGGGGGATATTCACAGGCTTCCTGAAGGAGTTTGTTATGTAAGTGGTGTAGACGTTGGGTGTGCTGCAGGCAATCAAGAGAGGTGGCTCTTGCACTCTCAAAATTGTGTGCATGGAATGTGCTAGTCTGTGTTGTGCTCCGACCTACCTCTCAGTGTTCAGCTCTGGTTGGGGAGGAGGGAAGGTGGGTGGTGGGAGTGAGGAGAGCAAGCATCGTCCATGACAGAAGGCACCCTTCCAGTATCTGACTGCCTGGGCCACCTGCCTCTCCACCAGCTGTGTTCTCCATGGCCCCAGCTGGCGAGCACTAAGCATTCCTGGAGCACCTGGCATCTGTCCTGCATCCTCCGCTCACGCTCTCCCACCCTGCTCCTCCCACTACCACGTTGGCTTGGAGTCTTGACTCTCTGCCTTAAACCAGCCTTCAGCTTTTAGCCTTAGAACCTCTGGTACTCAGACCCCAAACTGCCTCATGGTGCCAGCAGAAGGAATTTTCTCCAGAGCTCTAATCCAGGAGAACTCAAGCCAACTCAGCCAACCCTGCTTAATTAATACTATCTTCCTGGTGGTCAGATTTGATACAACTTTTAGTTTTCTCCAACTTCTCAGTTTAAAGATCCTGTCTATATAATAAAGATCACAAGAGAAGCGTATCTCACTTGGTACTCCATCAAAGATATATGTTTGTTGTCAGTGCTTATTGGTGATTTAAGACAATGCTTAGTCTTCACGATTGCCAGTTAGTGATATTCAACAGAAAATACTGTTGAACTCTAACTACTTGCCATAGACATACTTCACCAATGCTTCTAGCAACCCTTCGAGACTTTCAAGGGAGGAAGTAAAGGATTAAAGAGATTAACTTACTTGCCCAAGGTCACACAGCCAGTAAGCAGCAGGGCCAAATTTTGATGCCAGCTTGAGCTAAGCCCTGTTGCCTCTTTCTATAAATATCTGCTTAGTTCTTTGCAATGTATGTTCTAACCCTTTAAAGACTCAAGCTACATGAAGGTTTCTGGGAACCCCTCATCAGCTCCTTGTTCCTGGCTCCAGGGAAGCTGACACTTCAGAGCCTGCTAAGCACCAGAGAGCTTTTAGGAAAGGTGGTCAACTACTGGCAGCACTGGTGTGAGCCCTTTGAAGGGCCTGACAGGAAATAACTCTCGGCTTCAGTCTCAGTCGCTGAGGGACATGCTCAAGTGGATGACACTCAACAGGTTTGTATAACACATTCCTACAGTGCTCAGAGTTCCCAAGCACCAATAAACAACTCCACGGTGAGACTCTTTCTGCAGGCTCAGTGTGGCAGTGACATTGGGTGGCTTTAAGGAATGGATTTCAGACACACAAAACCTCCCAGACAGCCTGGAAACTTGGTGAGGACTGTGGTTAGCTACCGAGAAAACTGGGGCAGGGTCCTTTAAAAAACTGAGAATTCCTCTCCTACCAAGCTCAAACCTTCTTTACTCTTTTATAAATTGTCTATTCCATGATCAGGACAAATGTGCCTTTCAATGAATTCAACTCTCTTGCCACGGTCACCTCATAGGCATGATATCTGTGTAGTCATTCCAGGTCCTACACTTAGGACTGATCTTGGCTTAGTTTAATGCTTGCCCACAAACTTCTTAATAGTTTTTGAACAAGAGACTGTATGATTTTATTTTGCTCAGGGCCAAAGCCCATAGCCAGTTCTGCTCCTTGCTGTGGACAGTGGAGTAGGGAGAAGACTTAAATTATACTAGATGAAAAGGGGTGATGTCCCTGTGCTCCCTAAGTCAACAAGAATGTCACCATCATCCTTAGCCTTGGTTTCTTTGTCTCGAAGATGGGAACACGAGCACTCCCCCTTATGTCTTATAATGAACACTGAGTGGGATCGTGTGTAAAGCCCCCAGGAGGAGGCTTTGGAAACACTAGAACACCGAGCCCTTGGAGAGACATACTAGAACACAGATCTATGCAAACGAGCCCTTGGAGAGACAGCGGGCCTTGAACTCTGGAGTTTAGAGGTAATTTAGAAATTAAATCAAGCTCACTGCTTAAAAGGTAATCTGTCACTTTCTCCCAGGTTGTTTCCTTGTCACATAGAGTCACGATTCAAGAATGCCAACACTTACATTGTAAGGTCGTCTTGAGAGTTAAATAATTTAATGTATTATAAAATACCTAGTCAACGACTTGACATCTAGCAGGAGCTCAGAGTGAATCATAAATCTTAGTTGTTTTGGGTTCCACACTCAAACCCCAGTCTGATTGTGAGTGAGCTTCGAGGAGTGATGCTAAGGTGTTCTAATGCATTGAATCACTGCCTGCATTGCCCACGGCTTACTAAGTGTAAATTCCTTTTGTACAAAAATAATTTCATAAAAAATAATTGAGGGCTTTTTTCCCTTCTTTGCTAGACTGTGAATTTCTTTCCTTTTATTTTACAGAGCCTTGGCTGTTCTGGAACTCGCAGATCAGGCTAGCTTCAAACTCACAGAGATCCACCTGCCTCTGCCTCTCCAGTGCTGGGAACAAAGGTGTGCGCCACCATACCTGGCTAGAGTATGAATTTCTTAAAGTCAGTGATCATGTCTCACACTAGAACACTTTCTAATATATTAGAATTTCAGTAGAGTTAAAACTCTGTGTCCTGTATGCTGACAATGATATGATAATTTTCATGACATTGCCAAATCAGAAACAATAACTAGGTGGTAGAAGGGGCCTAACTTGGTTGAGATAGCTCACACCACCACCTCCTTGGGTCTGGCTTTTGTTCCATTAACAAAGTTATTTCATAGGAGAGAACACTGGTGTTTAAAAACTACTACTGTCTCAGGCAACAACTAGTATATAAAGATCACTGGGGGGAAGCATTAAGAGACCTCAACAATTGAGTCATAATTTGATGCCTTTTAGGATTTACAGACCTTAGAACTACACACACACACACACACACACACACACACACGGAGTATTTTTGGTACAATTTCAAAATGTTCTCAGAACCCCCAAAACCTTTGGAGCCCTGGGTTAAGATTTACTAGAATAGACCCCAAGACGACTAGCAATGTGAAAGAAAGTTCAGGTTTCCTGGGAAGGCCAGCCCTGACTAGCCCTCTCTTGTTGAAAACAAACAAAGCAAACAGACCAATTACAACTCCCTATATTTAGCCTCAAGGTTATCCCTGAGGGGCCAGTCTCAGGCATTAATGCTAAAGGCTTGCAGCCAAGCAGCAACCACTCTTTGAAGAACTTAAGTTCATCCCAGTAAAATGAAGCTTTGTTTGATAATATCGTTTACATTTTCAAATCCTGGGTATCAGGCTTTTTTCCTCTCCCTTGTGGCCCTTCCTAAGTTTAGCTGCTGGTGTAATGGGGGTAACCATGGCAACAACCACCTGCCTATTTAAAACCATCTCCAATGCTAAATAAGGAAGCCTAGAGAAAATGGCTGCTTGCCTGCCTCTCGGTGGACAAATTGAATACTCCTGGGTATTTTGGATACAGGCAAGCAAGCAAGATGGAGGCGGCATGGACCCAGAGTTCTCCAGAGGAAATGGCTGGTGACTTTGTAAAACATCGGCTCCTTCTGAATAACTTCATTTCTCAACAAGCACATAGACTTGAATTCAGGTCCATATTCCTGTCATCTTTACTGGGTGAATGAAACACGAAGCTTGAACCCCACCAAATCTGGTTGTCCTGTAAATGGGAGTGAGAAGAGGAAGAATTCTACAGGTCATGATGAACTCCTCCATACTCAACACCCGGGCACACATTATGACCCCCCCCCCCTTGCCACTGATCTGTCTTTCTAATTGGACTTAATAATGTAGGTTTTCCGAGGCTCTCCTCTGCTCACATGTTGCGCGATCTCAATTTTTGGAATAGGCAGAAACTTTGTCTTCTGCTTCCTTATTCTCTAAAACGACAAGGGACACCTTCCTTTCCATGACAAGGGGCCATGCAACAGCTGCACAGGGGGCTGCTTCTTCAGAAACATACTCTTTATCTTCTGATACATCTTGTTCCTTCTCTGGGGATTGCCCTTCTCTTTTTATCAAGTTGTAACATATATTCTTGATTTCTTTACCCCCGGCGGGGCATCTTTGTCATTAGAAAACTCCCCATGCCCAGCTCCGTGCTCTCCATTCTCTTAGGTCACTGCTCACATTACTTTACACACACTGGTATGCATGTTTGCTTTTCAGCCTGTTGCCAGCAGGGGGCAGTAAGTGACGGGGCATCTGTCCCAAACGCCTATATAATGTTGTGTGGTCTGCAGTATCTTTTCTTTTCTTTTCTTTCTTTCTTTCTTTCTTTCTTTCTTTCTTTCTTTCTTTTTTTGGGTTTTTCGAGACAGGGTTTCTCTGTGGCTTTGGAGGCTGTCCTGGAACTAGCTCTTGCAGACCAGGCTGGTCTTGAACTCACAGAGATCCGCCTGCCTCTGCTTCCCGAGTGTTGGGATTAAGGGGTGCGCCACCACTGCCCAGCCTGCAGTATATTTTTAAAGGATGTTGCTGAGTGAGTGAGTGAATGAATGAATGAGCGAGCATAACCCACGGACTTCACAGGCATAGGGATCTTTCCAGACACATAGACTTGAGTACTTGCAAGGGTATGTGTGTAAAGAAGGCCCTGGGAGTCTGTAGGATGGGCAGGACTGTTTTCCAAAAAGCTGTCTTGAGGCTGCCATTCTGTTGAGATGAGTATCCGCCTTTCTGGGAGAAGAGAGGAGATGGGTTTGGTTTTTGTGGAGGAGAAGAACAAGAGGATGAGGATGGAATTGATATTATTTGTGTGGGAAAGAGGCAGTCTCCTGCCAAAAGGTCCAAATCAGAGTCCGCTGTTGAAGAGGCCACAGCATACCTCCACACAGCCCACAGGGTCATCAAGAGGGGCAGCCTGTTCACTTATGAACATCACTTCTACACAGAAAGACTGTCAGGCACTGGAAGGGTCCGGAAACAGATCAGTAACGACGACAACAGTGTGCCAGCCCAGGTCCTCAGACACAGAGAGGAAACGAGGAGAGGTGGACACATAACATCTTAGAGCATCAAGGAAGAAACGAGCTGAAATCCAAGTTTTGCCCTGTACAACCAGATCTGAGTTGGGGCACAATGAAAAAGCCCCCAAAGGAGTGATTCTCAAAAAGATCACTACCTTCATCCTGTCCTACCCAGTGGTGGAGCTCAAGGCCACCTCGGAAAAAGACTTGAAGTGATAAAAAAAGCTTCAAAACAGTTGTGTAAACTGACCAAGTGTGAGGAAATCTGGACTCTCGCTGAGGGTGACAAAGGTTCTCTCTGTCACCTACACTAGCTCCTTTTACCTGAACCTGCTGCACACAAAGGCTCAGGGCACAAGATGAACCCGTGGCTGAGTATTGTCCGTTTCAGCCACAATATCAATGACCACAAGCTTTGGGCATAACACAACTTGGGTTTTGTGCCCGTCATCTTTCCTTCTCATTAATAGATTGGTATTTGACTTTAAAAAGTCATAATAGTTTGTCCCCCTTTCCAGTGTAAATAGTTTAATAAAATAGGTATACCAATTTAGGAATAGTGACTGCTGTGTCCTTGTTCAGGAGTGAAGAAGGCTGAGGGACAGGATAACATTGCTAGTTGGTGACTACGTATTGGGCTGGCAGCACATGTCTGTAGTGAGTTGTGGGCCTAGGGCTGAGTGAGACAGAATACAGCCCTAAAGCTGTTCATCTGCTGTCTGATTGCTGGTCTGATGTTAAGTGTTAAGTCACTGTGTCAAGCCACTCCCTGGTTAAGTTCCCAGGCTGCAGAATGAGGATCAGGGTTTCAAATAACACTGTAACTTCTGCTTTGAGGAGAATTCTGTGGGCTAAATATAAGACCATCCCTCTACGTTCAGAGATCAAGTCCAGATTGCTACCCCACTGTCCCCCACGTGCCTGAGGCTAGGCATGGAGTCCAATGATGATCTTGATGAAATAGTACAACAGAGGACAGAATTGGATAAGGCTTTCCCAAGAAGAGAGAGAAATGAAGAAAAGGAAAGTGGACAACTCCACGGTGATTGTATGCCAGTCACATTTCGATTCTGGTAAATTACATTCGCTTTGCAAGGCAGGTTCGCTTGCAACTGACCTGGTTTTCTCTATTCTTTCATGTTTGAACCCAATCTCCAGGCATGCGGGCTCCCACACGAGGCCACCCGGTGCCCTCCGGGATTACTGACTTGGCAGGGGCCTCGCTGCTGCCCTCTGCTGTCTGGGAGGGAGGCTGGCACCTCCCCGGATCCGAGACCCCAGCAAAGCCCTTCTCTCCCAGGCTCCTGCGGCTGCGGGAAGCTGGGCTTTTGGGGGAAACCTCTGAGTCCCTGGAGAGGTTCCAGGTGGCCAAAGGCAGGCTTCTTGCCACCCATGCGGTCCCCAGACGCCTCCCTCTGCTCAGTTCCTACGGGAGGGGACCGGCAGCCAGACTGCGGCAGGTTTCTGACATTTTTTTTTTTCTTCTTCTTAGAAATGGAAACCCTCCTTCCGGCAACGTGGCAGGAAAGCTAAGTCCGGGGCGACCCAGGCCAAGGACATTTCCGTGGTAGCAGGTGGGAGGCCGCGCTGCTGGCAGTACTGGGCGGGCGGGGTGCCACCGCAGCAGCTCGCATGCTCGCTTACCTGCTGTTGAATTTTTCAGGATGTTTCTCTCTCATCATGTGGAATCTGTGTGCAATGGAAGCATCCTGGAAAGAAAAGAAGGCAGAAGCCTGGTTAGTGGTTGTGGCCATGAGGTATTGTGGGAAGGGACACATATGCGCTCTTGGAATGTCCAAATTCTGGAGACTCCAAGTCACAGTGGCTCAGCACCACGTCCAGCTAATGCCACCACTCAGTCCTCTTAGAGCCTCGCTCAGTTGCCAGAGGGCCCTGTGAATTATCCCTGTATCTCAGGCCCTGCAGATAGTCACAGCGCAGTCTGAGACCCTAGCTCTTTGGACACTGTGGTAAGAGTAGGCTTTAGAGGGAAGGGAAAGCCACTCCCCTTCCAGGACAGTGAGGGACTCTGCTGGGGCACGGTGGTGGCATAAAATAGGGAATATTTTGACTCACAAGAAATTAAAAAAAAAAAGTACATTTCTCATGTTCAATTCACCCATCTTTCCAGCCATGATAGCATCCTTATATAACACAGCCCCTGTCAAAACCCCAAGCTGATGTTGGTAGAAGCCATTATGTATTAACCCTTTGTTGCCTGTGTCACAAGTTTAGCTGATAATAAAATTGTATTACGAGTCTAGCTTCTGCTTATTAAACATTCTGTCCACAGGACTGCTTCCGAAGCCAGCAAGAATCTCCCACCCCTTTCTTATGCTTGAAGTCCTCCTCCCTCTGGATTTGACTACACTATTGGCCTCCTGTACCTCAGAACTCACGGTGGGGCTCCTACAACACCAGATGTCTCCTCCTGAGTTTGGAACCTCTTAGCCATGAGGTTCTGCATCTCACACTCTCATCACAGCCACTCTAATTACTCATGCTTGTGACTAGTGTTTAGATGCTGGGGGCTCTGTGGTCTATAGTCCAGAGCAGTACCCAAAACTGGGCTCAATTCTCGTTCAAGCTTAGCCTTCCATGCTTCTTACTGAGCCCATTTTCCAGCAGAAGAGTGTGTACTGTCCCCATCTAACACTGTGGGGGCAGAGACTGAATGCTGGAGATAAATTGGCTGATTGGGTTGGAGAAGCACAGCCCAGAAACAGTGAGCTGATTTGGATTTTGCTCGGGAGTAATGGCGAAACACAGAAATCTCTGGGCATGGTGGTACATGGCTGTGGTCTGAGCATACGGGGGAGACTGAGGCAGGAGGATCAAGGCCAGCCTGGACTACAAGATGGGATTGGTCTGTATCTTAGCAAACCAGACCAAACAACCAACCAAAACACAATAAATAACCGAAATACATCTGCTATACTCTGTGTCACATTTTAAGCTAATGTATATTCTCCCTCCCTCCCTTCCTCCTGAGACAGGTTCTTACCATGTGATTCTGACTGGCCTGTAACTTACTAACGTAGACCCTGTTGGGCTCAAGCTCAGAGAGATCCCCCTGCCTCTGTCTCCCTTGCAATGGGACTAAAGGTTTACGACATCGTACTGGGTATATCCTGTTGCTTGATAAGGAAACTACAACAGAGTTGTTTTTAGTGCTGACTTTTACCTTGTTTTTAGCATCAAGAGAGACAAGTGCAGTTCACAGAAGAAGCTTTTGGGGTGCATACTATGTGTGATGAAATTTTCTCTAAGGGCAAGGGTAACCCCAGCCAGCAGCCACGGTGTGAAATCTGGGAGGGCACGTCTAGGTTTACTTCGTGGTTGGTAAACATTCCTCAGGAGTTTAATGGTTAAATTTTTGCTACAGATTTAGTCTGGTAGTTTTCAGACTCATCAAGAGCTGAAGGTCTGGATAGAGTCACCTTTGTGGACACACGTGGGAGGTGTCAACACTCAGGGAGGCCCCTCCCTCCCACCCTGGTCCTACATGGCCTACTCAGCTTTTCTGGGCAGCTCTTCCTAGTCCAGACCATGACCACCTTCCTGTCTGCCTTTCAGCAAGTTTCCAGGAACACTCCCGATAAGATACATGTGACATTTGTCACATGATTTTCTAGGATTCCAGAAATCGTTCCATCTGTGTTCCTTTGAAGGACCAATATTCTCCTGTCAGAAACAAAACAAAATATGTCCCCCCAACAAAAAGCAAAAAACAAAAACAAACAAACAAAAAACCAAAAAACAAAAAACAAAACAAAAAAACCCAAAGCAAACTTCCATATATTGTGTGGCATGATTTGTACACCACTGCCATAACCCCCTGTATAGCTGGGATGAGCTCCTGGTTTTAATTCCCAGAGTATTGCAGACACCTTTTTCTCTGTTCCTATTACTCCAACGAGTCTTTCTTTGCTCCACCAGCTCCCAAATGACAGAAACTTCTTATTGATCATGAAAGCTCAGCCTATAGCTTAGGCTTGTCCCTAATTAGCTCTTATAACTTAAATTAACCCATTTCTATTAATCTACATTTCACCATGTGGCTCTCTATCTTTCTTTCATTCTGTATGTCCCACTGCCTCCTGTGTCTTCCTGGCATCTTTCCCCGAACCTCCATTATCTCCTCCTATGTCCTCTCCCTGACTGGAAGGCCCACCTAAACCTCCTGCCTAGATATTGGCCGTTCAGCTCTTGATTAAGCCAATCACAGCAATATATCTTCACACCATATACGAGTACCCCCACAACACACCACCCTTGGTTTTTCCATTACTAAGTTTTGTGTGGCTTCTTATTCCAAAGGCCAGCACTTACAATACCGTTAGCTCAGCGTGTCACTCCTAATCTGACAGTGTAATCTCTTGACAAATACATGAAACAGCAAGAGGGAGCTAAGCCGTCTTCTAAAAGGCAGTGCAAAGACTGACCATGTTTGTCTCCCGGGGATAGAGAGAATCGAGACTTGCTTTTACTCCGAGAGACTCAGGGCTGAGCACTGACCGAAGCATATTTATTTTAATGGTTCAGAAACTTTCTTGATGATGATCACAGCATTCTAGAGAGAGTGACAGGAATGGGAGGCCAGTGGGAAGCAATGGTATTTCTGATAGTCTCCGGTTGGTGTGTGTTCTGTGTGGCGTGGGCTGAAGATAATGAAGTATGGACAAGGGCTGCTCCTTCTGAAGCTAAAACCTCAAACACATGGTTGGATGAAGGGTTTTGGCTCTCTCTCAAACATAAATTGCTATCATTTGATCTCGGAAATACTGGAATGTCTAGGCCAGGTGCTGTTCAATAGAAATATAGCATGTTTGTAACTTAGAAGTTTCTAGAAGCCACATAAAAAGTAAAGAGAAACAGATTAAATTAATTTATGAATGTTTTAATTAATCCAACATGCCCCAAGCTTTATAATTTCTATATATAAAATTATTGCTGTATTTAATTTTTCATATCTCATTTTTTAAATATGATGTGTTTTTTGACATTTATACACATCTTAAATTAGGCAAGGCATTTCAGGCACACAGTAGGCATGTGTGGCTTGGCTTCGCTTGCCATCCTGGACAGTGCAGGGCTAAGTCAAACTGGCAACTTCTGGAGACAGAAACAGGAAAGAGACCACAGGGTGGATTATTTGAAAATTGGATTGTTTTTAAAATTTATGGCAGATGGGGGGGATGTGTGGAAAAGATGTGGCTTATTTAAGTCCTTTCCCAATGAGTCCCGAAAGGGACAGATTAGAATGCAGCACTGACAAAATCCAAGCTTGCAGGCATCTGTCTTGTTGACATCCTCTCTGGTGGGTGGGAGGCTTGTCACTGTGAGACCCAAGGCAGTTGAACACTACAACCAATCTATAAGGTGGAAAATGGCGTGTGGGCCTGTGGCCCTCTGGCATCCAGAATAGATTTCATGGAGTCAAGGGATTAGCTGCTCACCACTTGGTTACGTCTCATTGAAAGCAGAGCCTGTGAGGAGTTCCGAGTTGCACAAGCTCCAGGAATTTATTTCATAGTCCCTAACTTCCTGTCACCGATACCTGGCTATCCTGACCTTTCAGCTAATCCAAAAATAGAGAGTGGGAAGGAAGACGCCAAAGAAGTGAGAGGAAGTGATGTCCTGAATGACTGTGTTTGAAACCTCTTCCCAGGGGATGTCTGCAGACAGAAAGATGATAAAAACAAATAGCTGAATCTTCACTGATTCGGGCTTGTGCGTGGGTATATGACAGCGCTGAGCCCCAGTGACTCCCAGGGCAGGCCGGGAGAGTCTGTCTCACTCAACCCTCTACCTAGTAAATGAGTTCTGTTTGTACCCAGGGGCACTGCGGCGTGGCACAACCATCATCTTTGTAGTTAGTAGCAAGACAGCAGCCATTGCAAGTCAGTAGACATTGCAAGTCCTTCCGAGAGGCAAAGACATTGCAGATGTCTCCTAGCCAGGAGAGTCTGACTATATTTAAGTATCATAGGAGGTAGAACCTGCTTGGTTTACATACCTATTTCTCCCACAAAGTTTGGGAAGTCAAATAGGAAGCAAGACTTTCTGCAAATGTCAGCCCCAGGCTCTGCCAGGGTTGCGTGCTGGGTACTTGTTTTCTCAGGATTTTCACCTTCCAGCTTTTAAAGAGCGAGAACACACACCCTGCAAACATTCTCTATAGAGAAAGCTAAGGGCACGCCAGTGAGATAGAAAGTCCCATCTCCTTGCTTATCTACAATATGACAATAAATATGCACAAACGAAAGGTATATGAGAAGAACTATGAAAGATATCCTTGGAATATTGCAGGTCAGCCCAGGGCAGGTGGGTAAACATGTGGGCTGCTGAGGGTGACTTTTTTTTTTTTTTGTGCTTTCTTGGAGGACCATTAACCTCTTTCCTTCCTACCTACTTCTCTCTTTGGCTCCCTCGCTTCTTCACGATTTCCTCCCCTTTCCTCTCTATGACTGACCTTGCTCCTGAAAGAATGCATTAAAACCACGATTCCTGCCTCTTACATTTTCGGCCAGGGTATCTAGTTGAGGAATGACCTCTACAGACAGGACAACTGTGTAGAGACAGACAGGCACTGGGGACTGTGTTCCTTCCAGCCAGAGCTGTGTTAAGAAAGGGAAGGTGTGTTGAAGTTCTGAAGGTAGCCATGTTTGTAGCCTGCCAACTGGAAGCTCCTGGGCAGCCTAGCCCACCCCGCTGCTCAGCAATCAGTTCTGGCTGGCTGCTTTTATGGTTCCTCATGTCCCTGTCTTTCATTACTTCAATTCTAATGTCTCTGAACGAGATCCACTTCCTTTCTGCATCCTGCTCTGTGCTGTCTCCCCTCTCTGAAGCCTTGGTCAGGATCATCGACATCAGAATGCTGCCAGGGGCTCATGAAAAATGCAGAATCACAGATCTTGCTGAGAGCCACGGAGTCAAATTACAAGTCAGAATCTGGTGCAGGGTGGAATTTCCCTTTAGAAAAGGGGTGCGACAGCGCCATCTCCCTCACTCCCTTTGCTTGGAACTGTGTAAAGAAGGAGGGGGCTGTGCGGAGGCCACTGCTAAGGTGGCTCAAGAGCACGGTATGCTGGTCTCCAGCTTCACTACACACAGGCTTGGACTCACACAAATGCAGCAGCTGCATCCTGCAATAGGATAATGGGGCTGGGTGCACCACAGGCACTCAATAAACACCAGCAAGTTACATGATGGTCATGGCAAGGAAAACATGTGAGGTTTGGGAAAGTTGATGGTGGGATGCCCATACTCTGGGAGCCTGGCAGAGGCAAGAGCACCTAACTGTCTGGAGAAGAAGATATCTGGGCAGAGAAGGAACCTGAGTATAAGAAAGGTGTGTGTGTGTGTGTGTGTGTGTGTGTGTGTGCGTGCGTGCGTGCGTGCGTGCGTGCGTGCGTGCGTGCGTGCGTGCGTGCGTGCGTGCGTGTGTGTGTGTGTGTGTGTGTCTGCACCTTCCCTGAAGGTGGCCCTAAAAGAGGGCCTGGGAAAGTGTCCCTCTACCAGAAGTGGGGAGTCTGGGGTGAAGGAGAGGCATAGGGTTGTTAGGACCCAGAACGTTAGCATACCATCTCCACACTCACAGTGTCTTACCCTGGACCCCACAATGGCTTGCCTGCTTCAGTCATAGCAGAGTGCTGGAGCAGGGAGTGAGAAGGTGGCGGCAAATCCCTTCATTCCTGTTTCTTCACTCAGAAAATGGAGGAAACCGTGTTCCCCCATGCATCAGAAGAATAAAAACAAACAACAAAGAATAAAGGCTACAAATGTGGTCACTCTTCGATCCTTTTGAAAATTTAAGCTGTGTTTATTTTCAGTCCCTTTCTCTCCCATTGTTTTAGCCTTACTAAAAAGCAAAACTTCTTCCTCAAACTTGATATCCCTTTGAGTTACCTACTAGGCCCCATCTCCATCACCACCCCCAACCTCCACCCCTTTACCACCAACACTCTCAAAAGAGGACAAGGAAAAGGAGCATAGGTATTCCTCAGCCTGGTGCTAGAGGATGGCCTGGAGGGCCTCATGTGCACATGGCATTGGCCAAAACAATCCCAAAGATGGGGAGGCACCAAGGAAGGATGCTCAGACGGTACACTGACTGGAGATGAGGGGGATGCTGGCGAGGGTGCATTAAGAGAGTGTATCCTTGGTCTACCTCTTCCAGAGCCCTAAGCCTTTCTATAAAATAGGAATGATCTTAAGGAGTGCTATGAGACTGAAATGCACAAGCCTCCCACAGTAGAGAGCACACAGCAGGTGCTCAGTAAAGTGGTGTCTTCTGTGACCCCATGTCAAGTTAGCTCAGTTTAAGAATACTCCAACGGGGGTAGGGGGACCAGAGAGATGGAGGCTCAGTGGTCAACAGCACTGGCTGCCATTCCAAAGAACTTGGCTTCAACCCTTAGCACCTACATGGTGGTTCACACCCATCTGTAACTAGTTCCAGAGCTTCTGGTGCCCTCTTCTGCCCTCTGTGGGTACCTGTTGTACTTGGCACAGACATACATGTAGACAAGTACCCATATACATACATGTAAAAAAGTACACTCATCATACTGTCCCCAACAACCTACGAAGCAGTGCCTAGTCTGAGCTAGGAACTGACTTCAGTATGACAAACTGAGTTATACTAGCTGGGCTGGGTGTCTGTCTGTCCGTCCCTCTCTCTCTCTCTCTCTCTCTCTCTCTCTCTCTCTCTCTCTCTCTCTCTGTGTGTGTGTGTGTGTATGTGCACGCGCGCACGTGTGTGGGCTTGCGCAAGTGCTCGAGGATAAGTGTGTGTACACATGTGTGCATATGTGTGTGTGAGTGTGTGTACTTGTGCATGCAAGCATGCACTTGAATATGGGAAGAAGGGTGATTCAGGCACATTAAAGCCATTTCTTCAATCTAATGCATGAAGCACACTGATGGGCTATGATAAGGGCTGTAGAAGCACCAAGGAGGAACAGTGACCTCAGCCTGAGGGTCAGCAGGAGGAGAACCCTCCTGGAGTATATGAAGCACTTGGAGTGTGTGTGGCAGGGCTGGGAGGAGGTGTGTGAGCAGGAGGGAAGGAGTCTTGAGTGTTGCCTGCCAAGCCTGGTGGAAGCATGTGGTCATTCCCCAGGACCTGACACTCAGATCCTCACACTCACACGAGGGGTTCTTCCTGACCTCATTTCTTGGCATTTGTTTCCTTTAATTGTTTCATATATTTGAAGAAAAACCCCTGTGTTTTTCTTCTGTTAGTTAAAGGTATAGGGTAAGAATGTCTAATTTCTTCTACAGTCAAGGGGTAGAATGGCTATGTGATCAGGGTGGCCACAACCAGGTCAGATTTGAGGATGCTCAGACCCAAGTTAGGGCTAGGGGCAAACGGAACAGGCAAGGAGTAGGGTCAATGAACACTTTTTGGTCATGCAGAAAAGCAATCGGCGACCAACTTACCACACCAATGGAGAAGTAGTTGTTCATGATGTTGTAAGGGACCTGGTCTCCATTCTCCACCTCTTCTCTGGGAATGACTTCTAGATACCAACGGTCCAGCATCACCAAGGGGCTCTGTTCAATTTCCTTTAGGATTTTCGTCAAGCTGCCCCCTTCGTAACCTGCGGACAAGAGCATGGTGTGTGTCACCAGGGCAGAAAGGTGAAGTTGTTGCTTATTCAGAGCAAGTAACTCTTTAGGCATTTGTGGCGAGAGGACTTCTGGGTGTCTTTGGGCTGGAGACACTTGTGTTCTCTGAGCCAGGGAGAAGGAGAGGACAGTGGGGAGTAATTAGCAAGAGTTTGGGGAAGAGTGGGGAAGCCTGAAAGCTAGGAGTGCAATAGGTGTTGGCTGGAGGCAGGGATGCTCTGGAGCTGAAGCAAGCCCTAGAGAATGGGTAAACTGATGTCATTTGCAGGAAATGGATAGATCTAAGAATTATCATGAGCGAAATAAGCTAGACTTAGGTATTCCGTTTTCTTTCATATGTGGAATTGAGATTAAACACATGTTTACATATATCTCAATATCTATCATCCATCCATCTCCCCATCTATCATCTGTCTGTCTGTCTATCTATCTATCTATCTGTCTATCGTCCATCCATCGTCTATCCACTCACCCACCCACCTGACATGGAAGCAGAAGGTGGATTATTGGAAGAAGAAGGGGGTAATAGGATGTAGAGCAGGAGAAGGTATAGGTTGTATATATTAAAGAACAGGATAAACGTGTATGAGAAAGACTTAACAAAACTTACTCTTTTATACAGTAAATACACCACTAATTGGAAAGGAAAAGGAAGGAGAGAAGGAAAGGGGGAGGGGAAGACTGGTTATTGGTTAGCTGCAGGCCTGGGAAGTTGTGTGTAGAAGGTGGACAGTGTGGTGGTAAGCATATTGCTAAGATGACTCTTGGGTCTGACAGCTGCCTTTTTCTCCACATGAGAACACGGGTACTGGCTGTCCTGGCCTGGTCTGGTGTTGCTCCCTTAATTGATCAACCACCGGTAGTCATTGGTCTTCTGCCTGCTGGCTTCCCCCAGCAGAGCTGGGCTCTGTGCTCTGCCGCAAACCCAGCTCCATTAGCTGTTTTGTTGGCAAAGTCCTTGACCATTGCTCTAAAAGCCATCACCACTCTTTGTGTTCTACTTCATCATGAAAGCCCATAGCCCCAGGAGCCTGATAATCCAGATGTGCCCGGTGTCTCATGAGTAATTGGTGATGTGGTATTTTAGTCTGCATTCTGAATCCATGGATGGGGACAAGCACTCGGGAGGGGCTGGAGGAGATTTGTCTTTATTCTATAATTGACCATGTCCATGACCTCCATTGACCATGGAGGAGGCTGGCTCTAAGCTGATGGCTTCAGGACTATGGTCAACGTGAAGAACCTATGCAGGATGCTGGAACCTAGAGGGGGGCCTCCTGTTCCACACTCAGCACAGAATGGCAGGATCATGGGTCAGAGATGACTGTTGTTGACTATCCTCCTGTGGAAAGTGACCTATTAAAGGTAAGTCTGCCTAGCTCTGCACAGCATCCCCCAAATCCCAAATGCTTGACTCCAGTGTGACATCAGAAGCATGCAGACTCACCTCCTCCCCAGCGGAGACATCGAGCAAGGTCATTCCCTGTTCCAAGAGGCAGGACAGCCACTGGTGGGTGCTTTGTGAAGTTGGCCTTGTCTGCAACCCACATGAAGGACAGACATGCCATGTGGTTACAGATGGCTGCATTAGCTTGTAATCCCCACCTGTTGCTTGCCTCCCCTACCCCCACGGCAATCACAGAATCCTTCCTACAAAGGAGACCACACCACTTGCTGAGGCCATCCACAGCATTTGCAATGTGTTAGCTGCTATGAGTTTGCTGAAGTTGTCAATCAATTCTTCATATTGAGCTAAATCTGTCTCCCCATAATTTGTACCTATTTATCCTAAACATGTCTCAATTCTGTTCATCAAGCACATGGCGCAAAAACATTGGCTCATGAGATTTTAATACTTAATGATGACCAACATTTGTTCCTGTTTATTTCCCACAGCAACCTAGCAAAGATGGAGGCTTATGAAGGAAAAGTGATTCCAGAGCCTGGATCCAAACTCAGCTCTCTGGTTTCAAGCCCACCCTTCCTTCAGGGGCTAAGCAGGGCATAGTATACCTGGCAGTAGGGAATGGTGGGGGTCTTTGGAAAACTGACAAAGCTCATTGAAAGCACTCTCTCTCTCTCTCTCTCTCTCTCTCTCTCTGTGTGTGTGTGTGTGTGTGTGTATGTGTGTTGGTTTTTTGAGACAGGGTTTCTCTGTATTGTTTTGGAGCCTGTCCTGGAACTCGTTCTGTAGACCATGTTAGCATTGAACTCACAGAGATCTGCCTGCCTCTGCCTGCTGAGTGCTGGGATTAAAGGTGTGCGCCACCAATGCCTGGAAGCCATTTATATTTTAAAGCTTAAGAAACAGCACTGCGCTAAAGTAGGAAAGCCTCCAGGTGTTACCTGACACCCACATACCAGTTTATTATCTCATGACTCCTGAGCTTTCCAGAATACAGATCCACAGTCTTTTTTCCTTCATGGTTGTGCAGGAGCGTGACCAGAACAGTCAGGGAAAAAATCACAGTCAACTGTGCTTTTGTCTGCTGTAGTCTTCAGCATGTTGCCAGGGCAGGGAAGGTTGGAGGGGGAGATACAGGTACCCATTGGGTTTTGAGGGACATGTGCACAGACCCTGCCCTATAAGGTGCTCAGGATATTAGCCATGAGTGGGGTTTAGAGAGGGCTGCAGGGATCAGTGTGGGAAGCTCAAACCCCGGCTTCCCTGGCAGAGGAGTTCAGAGGCACTACCAGTAGCCTGACCTGTGTTGAAAGTGGCTGGTCTCAGGGCTGAGATTACCACTGACGGGCTGAGGTGGAAAATGGAGTGATGTAATGAAAGCTCTGAGTGTTCTTGACATGTGACTGGAGTCTCCCTGTGTTCATCTGGAGGGCACTGTTTCTTTATGCCTGTCTCTTTTCCTGTGGTTGCCACCTTGACAGGTATAGCCATCCTTACAGCACTGAGCCCAGTGTCATCCTAATGTTCCCTTTTTCCTCAACCCATTCACCCGCACAGCACTTCCTATGAGCTGTCGCTGCAGCAGATTTCCCAGCAACCCCTTCTCCATCCCCATGGAGACACTGGGCCGATTTCTCCACACTGTTCTGTTCCACAACTTCCTTTTCTCTCTCTGCCTCCAGGTCCACCCTCCTAGTGTGTTTGTTCTCTGCATTCTGCCCTGGAGGGCAATCTCCACATTAGTGCCCTGCTTTACCTGCTTTCTCAGCATGCCTAGGTCTCAGGATCGAGGTTCTAGCCTCCACCTTCAGCACACTTAGCTTTCCACCCTGCCAGGAAACCATCCCGAAGTGTTCTCAGTCCTAACACTCCTGCTTCTCAGCACAGAAGACACCGCTTGTCACCTGGGCCAGCACTTGATGACTCTTCTATGCTCCTGGAGCATCAAGGGTGGTGGCTGGATCATATCTTATAACTGCTCACTTGTTTGTTCCCTGAATGGACCGAAACTTCCTGGGAGAGTGCGTTTCATTTGCCATGGCCTGTCCACTTGGATCCACTGAGCCTTGCCATACGCCAGGTGCAGTGGGAGTGGCCCTGGTCAGGCTCTCATGGTGCCCACAGTCTGTAGTGGAGACGCGCTGTCTGAGATCTTTGCACACATATGTATGATTGTACCTTTTTACTGGAAAGGGAAGGGCAATGGCCCTGTTACAGGGTGACTGTGGCTGGCTGGTGTGTAGGAGAGCCCCCTACTCCCCGTAAGAGGCTACACTTCAGTTGAGGCCGGGGAGCACTCCAGATGGGAGGAGCAGTTGTGTGTGGAGCAGGGCTGGGTGGCTGGAACTCCATCAGACAAGGAGAGGAGGGAAAGCAATGACTCAACTACCTCAGCCCTGCGCGTCATTAGAAGAGTGTCATTTCCCAAAGAACCACAGGAAGTGTTTGGTGTCTTTATGCACACCATAAACCCACTGATGTTAGGCTAAGAGTATTATGGCTGTAGCGAGGGAGGTGGGAGTGAGAACCCCAGTGGGGTGGTGGAGATCACAGCACAGGACTCAAATGATGAATGAAGGGAGCCTCTCACTACACCTTCTTCCTCCCTGGCTTCTCTTTGAACCATCAGTCTGTGTGAAAATGTCTAACGCTCCTTCCATCTCACATCTTTCTTTTTTTCTGAGCTATATCTGACTCCAGTGTTCTCTGCAGAGGAATTTTGTATAGTGCTTCTCCAAGGGCTGCTTCCTTCCTCTCAATGAGTGGGACTAAGGGGACTGTGCGGAGAGCCCGAGACTGCGGCCATGAGCTGCCTTTCCTCCCACAGCTGCTAGATGGAAGTCTTTCCTGTTCCCAGAAACTTCAGAGTCCACAGGGGCAGCAGGGTGGTGTGTGTGTGTGTGTGTGTGTGTGTGTGTGTGTGTGTGTGTGTATCTGTATGTGTATAATGTGTGTGTATGTGTCCAATGTGTGTGTGAGAGATATGTATGTATATGATGATGTGTGTGTGTGATGTATATGTGTATGATATGTGTAGATGTGTATGATGCATGTGTGTACGTATACATCCGGTGTGTATCATGTGTATGATGCATGTGTGTGTGTGATGTGTCTGTATATGATGTGTGTGTGCATGTATCTGGTGTGTGTGTGTTCTGTACGTATATGATGTATATGTATGCATATATCTGGTGCATGTGTGATGTGTATGTATATGATTTGTGTATGTATATATCTGGTGTGTGTGTGATGTGTATGTGTATAGTGCGTGTGTGTGTGTGTATGTATATGATGTGTGTGTGTGTATATTGTGTGATGCGTATGTATATGATATGTGTGTATATATATGTGTGATGGTATGTGTATAGTGTGTGTGTGATGTGTATGTATATGATATGTGTGTATGTTTATATCTGGTGTGTGATGTGTATGTATATGATATGTGTGTATGTTTATATCTGGTGTGTGATGTGTATGTATATGATATGTGTGTATGTTTATATCTGGCATGTGTGTGGGGGGGCATGGGAACCAAAGCCTACCATCAGGGAGTAGCAGGAAGCTGGTGTGCCTTCCCCTTTCCCACTCTGAAGGCCTCACCTTCCCTGCCTGACTTGGCTGGGGTCTAGCTCTGGCCAACCTTGCTTCTTCTCATCCTTTATCAACTGAGTCCCAGATGCCAGCAGACCTTGTTGCTCCTGCCCCATAAAGACATACAGGATCATACACTCCTCACAGCTTCCTGTTTCCACTGTGGCTCAGCCCTGGTCACCTCTCACTTGGGTCACTTTGAGAGCCTCCTACCTGGTCTCTTTGCTTCTGTTGTCACTAGCATGCCACATTCCTTCTTTGCTTAAAACCCTGATGTCTCCGGACTGTCCCACTCTAAAAGCTATGCTCTACCTAATACCTTACCTAACTTCTGACCTCATTGCCTCTGCTTCAACCTCTGCTTCCTCCTGTGTGTACTCTGCTCTTGGCCACGCTGGTCTGCCTTTAGCAACCCAACCTGTTCCTACCTGAGGGCCGTGGCCCTTGCTGTTCCTTTTGTCTGTTTATCCTCTTAGGCATCCACACAGCTTGATTCTCCAGTTCTTGGAAACAGCATCATTTTGTACCCTGTGAGCTCTTTCCTGACTTTTCACGGATTGCAACCCCACTCCTCCTCTAGACTCCTTTGTTCCTTCCTTCTTACATTTTATTGCCCTCTGATGCTCTATACATTTCACTCATTTCTTTGCTGCCTGGTTCTTGCCTCATAGGTTCTGTTAGGACATAGGTGACATCTCTAGTGACTCCAGGAGGTCTTGGCTCATTCAAGGCTGTATTTGTGTGATGACTGACAGAAGGCACGAAGCAGCCCTGGGCTCATGACTCTGATCCTGCCTCTCTGACTTTGATGTCTGCCCGCTCCAGTGCCTCTGTTGGCAGCTTTTCTTTCTGTTCTCTATTGCAGAATTTACCTGGGTTCTGCTTGGGTTAGGACTTGGCTATGCCCCATCCTCAAATTTCACAGATAATCTCCATCACTTTCTGGATCCAGGCAGGACGAGGCTAGAACTCAGGCACCCAGCCCTTCAGCCTACTGCCCTGCCTTTTCCAGGTAGGACACAGTCCAGCGTGGTTTTTCTCTGCTTGCACTGATCTGCACCTTCCAGATATGTTTTCTGGACTCATGCCCCAGGCTTTCATCTCCAACTGATTTGCCACAGACTGTGACCCACACTTAGCTCCTTGGCATTCACTCATCACGTGGCTCTGAATCTCTAGTCCTGCTTCAAATCTGTCTTGTTCTGCTACTGCCCAGCTCTGTCCAGGACACACACACACACACACACACACACACACACACACACACACTACAAAGCCTACAATGAAGCTCTCCCCTTCCCCCCATATCTAATCAAGCATCCATACACGAAAGAGTAGGCACCTGGATGGACAAGGCATGGCTCAATTCCTTCTTTAGTTCATTGTTCTCTGCTGACTTTAAATTTACCTACTATAAATAATAAGTAAAGGCCATCCTGGCCATCCTTACCAATGCAATCCAGAATCCAGCCAACTGTCCCATCTCCACCACAGGCAAGAACTCGGAAGTCTGGGGTATCATGGAAAAAGTTCAATCTAGAAAGAAGAAAGGCCATAGTGGTCTTGTTACTGGGTTGTAATTAACACGTGTGTGTGTGTGTGTGTGTGTGTGTGTGTGTGTTATGTAGTGTGTGAAGTGTGTCTGTGTGTATATGTGTGTGGTGTGTGTGTGTGTGGTATATAGTGTGTATAGTGTGTGTGTGATGTATGTGGTATGTGTGTGTTTTGTGTGTGTATGTGTGTGTGTGTGTGTTTTGTGTGTGTGTGTGTGTGTGTGTGTGTGTGTGTGTGTGTGTGTGGTGTTGGGGACTGAACCCCCGTTTCCAGCCTATGAAGCAAACTATCAGTGAACTACATTCCAGCCTTAACACTTGATGCCCCTGAGTCAGAGTCTCCAGGTTCCCTGGAATTAGGGGAAAATCTTGATTCTTTGGGGATTGAAAGAGTCACTTACCATTCTGTATCCAGAATTTCCTATGCAGTGTTACCAAATATAGAGAAAAACCAATGGTGTGATTTTGTGTGTTTGTGTGTGTGTGTGTGTGTGTGTGTGTGTGTGTGTGTGTGTGTGTGTATGTGTGTGTGCACACACATACAATAACCTCCTAATAGTGAGAGAATCTGCTCCAACATTCAACATAGACAGAAAACCATTTCTAGAATTTCTCAACCATTTGAGAAATTCAGATTTTACATTTTGGCACAGATACAAATAATCCCTAATATTTTGACTCCTCTCAAGCCCTCCTGACTGGTATCTTTATAACCACCTCTTTAAGAGAGAAGCACGTAGGTCCCCTGGAGAAGGTGAAAGGGACAAGATCTCCTGAGAAAATTGGGAGCATGGGGGGAAGGGAGAGGGAACTAGGAGAATGAGAAGAGGAGAAGAGGAAGGGTGAGGAAGACATGATAGGGCAGGGAGGTTGAGCTGGGGGAAGAACAGAAGAGACCAAGATGAGAGATAATATAATAGAGGGAGACATTATAGGTTTAAAGAGAAATCAGGCACTAGGGAAATGTCTGGAGAGCTACAAAGATGACACCAACTAACAATCTAAGCACCAGTGGAGAGGCTACCTTAAATGTCCTCCCCTGATAATGAGATTGAGGACTAATTCATATGCCATAGTATAGCCTTCATCCAGCAGCTAGTGGAAATAGAAGCAGACATCCACAGCTAAACCTTGAACTGAACTGAAATCCAGTTGCAGAGAAGGAGGACTGATGAGCAAAGGGGTCCAGACCAGGCTGGTGAAACCCACAGAAACAGCTGACCTGAACAAGGGAAAACAGGAACAAGGACCCCAGACTGATAGCTGGGAAACCAGCATGGGACTGATCCAGACCCTCTGTATGTGGGTGTCAGTGAGGAGACCTTGGAAATCTATGGGACCTCTCGTGGTGGATCAGTACTTATCCCTAGCATAGGAATGGACTTTGGGAGCCCATCCCACACTGAGGGATAATCCCTGAGCCTAGAAACAAGTGGGTTGGCCTAGGCCCTATCCCAAAGAATATGACAGACTTTGAAGACCCCTTATGGAAGGTCTCACCCTCCCTGGGGAGCAGAAAGGGTATGGGGATAGGTAGGGTGTTAGTTGGGGGGGGAGGAGGGGAGGGACCTGGAATTGACATGTAAAATAATTTTCTTTCTAAAAAAAAAAGAATAGAGAGAGAGAGAAGCACTTAATTATTAGGTCTTCATGTTCTCCCCTGTGGACCCCCTGCTAAGGGGAACGAGTCCCCATTTCCCCAGGAGCCTGAGTCCTGTAGAGAGGACCTGGGGCCCACTGACCTCCGATGGGTCTGTGGACAGAATTCAGAGTGTCATGAACTTGGAAGATACAACATTACATTAACATCTTCTCTAATATCTAGCGGAAACTCAGCATTTCTTTCAATCATGAATGTAGGTGACAGACCACAGAGGCTTCCATAGCGCCTGCAACTTTGTCACCGTGAACATCACAGCTCTTCCAGCGCCTCATTACAGCGGTACCACAGGCCGCGTGCCATCGTTTCTGTTGTTTGTGGCTTTCAGTTTACAGCCATTCTGTAACTCGACTATGGATATTGCTCTTTAATATGTTGACAGAACATATTCATTTACATACCACAAGTTTGTCTTTTAGCTTTTGATAACTACTTTTCAACGTAATTAGCTTCCCTAGAAATCCTATATTATTTCCCATTCTGCATTAGAAAATACCGTTCTGGATAGAGTCCATAGTCCAACAGATTGTGACAGGAGTTCCTGGCAGAAAAAGTCAAGAAGAGAGAAAATGGGACCTCTGGACACCTTGGGGTGCAATTTAGAAAATTCCCCTCTCAGCCAGGGGGCGCCCTGAACACTGATGCCCATGTTGGCAAGTCAATATCCTCTCTCATTTCCCTTGCAGAGCACTTTTCTTTAGGCAGTGTTTTCTGAATGGAGGCTCCCTTCGGCTGGGCAGCCTGTCTGCAGACAGACAAACATGCACACTGAAGATACTCTAGACCATCAGATCTGGAAGGAGACCTCAAGCTTGTCGTTCATAGGAAAAAGAAATGAAGGCTGAGAAGCCTGTGATATTGAACCCTGTGTTATATACCCTCCAAGAGAGAGGGGCCGGAAAGACATTTGATGTTTTGGCTCATGGTGGTGCTATCCAACAGGAACCAGCAGACCACGTGATCAAGATGGCAAGAACCGGACCGACTTCGGAGTAAGTTTTACAGATAGGTGAATATGCACCCGTGTGTCTTTCTCCTTTTAACTGGGTCTTGTGCATCCATTTCTATAAATAATCCCTGTGTCAGACAACCAAAAGACGGGGACAGGTTCCGTTTATAGACACGCCCCCGGGAGGAATCTCACTGAATCTAGAGTAGAAATGCAGGTCAAGAGGTGTGAAAGCCTAGACCAGCAGAGGGCGCTAGGGCATCAGCTCTGACTGGGTAGATGCCTTCAAGCCTACTGAGGTGCCAATTTCTGATGAAGAGGACAAGCTCCACCCACGAGACCTTCAGTCAAGTCGCAGAGGGCCTGCCCCCTCCCCTCTAACCTCTCTTCAACCTTCTGCTAGAGAGCAGGGATGTGGGAGAAGGGTCAGGGGGCGTGTAGCCGCTGCAAAATTCTACTCTAGGATTCAGGAAAAGAACGGTTTGCTTGACTGAATCCTCCCATGGCAGAACACAGGACAGACTTAGTCACGGTGTCAGTCTGGAGAGAGATGGCATTAAGAGTGCCGCGGAGATACCAGCTAACAGCCTTGTAAGTAAGTTCAAATAGACCTCCAGCCTGGCCTCCCCGTCAGTCCAATGACTGACTGGTTCATAGATTTCCCTCTGACATCAACACCTCCTCCAGGGACAAGGTACACGGGGCCACTTCCCAAACAATAACCAGGGTCAAGCGAAGATGAGAGAGAAAGAAGGGAGAGCAGTTGGTGGGCAGAAAAAATCAAGGGTCGGAGCTTTGAAAGGTGACAAAGGAGGGTGTTTTCTTCAGAGACCAAAGCAGAGCAGAAAGAAGACCGATGTCCTTACCCTGGAGTGGGCCCCCCGTTGTCCAGGTTGAAAACTTGTTTGGGGTTGAGCAGGTAGTGGAATTTCCGAAGGATTCTATGGGGGAAAAAAAAGGGAGTGATGAGAAGGAAAAAAAAAAAAAACGGCACAGCAGAAGTTACCGGGGGCAAGTAGCTTTGGTCCTGTCTGTGGTGCTTAAATCTAAGAGAGGAAATGCTACATGTGCGCCCTGATGTCCCAGTGTGCTGGTATACCCAAATCCTTACCTCTGGCCCAAAGCTATACAGCATCTGACTCCAGCTCCACCCCAGGAACCACTTACTGCAGTGGCTATGGCAGAGAAGCCCAGAGAACAGGACTGTTGTTATCAAGCCCTCCCCTTTGGAGACCTCTGGATATTCGGTGTGGTATGGGTAAGATGAGCCTGACCATTGTAGACTCTCCAGAGGCACTGGGGACCCCTCGGGAGAGGGTCTAGCATCCTCCCGCTGGGAGGAGATACTTTCTCACCCAAACCCTGCATTTCCCTCTCAGATAAGGTGGGGTTCTGGATAGGCCAGGAGGCCCTAATCAGGTGAGCCTCAACAAGTCTGTTAGACCCCAAAAAGACTTGGGGTGGGGCAGGAAGGGACAGACCCCTCAGAACTTGACTCTGGCAGCCTTCACAGAGGCTCATGTGGCAGGCCCCCCGATAAGCATTAGGTCTGTTCTTCCTTAAGGTAACCCTGTGAAAGGTGATATCATTGCCATATATGCCATAGAGGAGGAAACTGAGACCCCGGGAATTAACTCACCTGGGCCAGGTGAGGAAGTGGCAAGTGGCCATGAGCCCACATTTCCTTGGCCCGATAGTCTACTTTGGTGGCATTGGGGGGGAGGGGGAATGGGTTCGGGTCAGGTTGTTTAGCATTTCTAGTTTGTTGTTGTTTTTAGTTTTTTTTTTTTTTTTTTTTTTTTTGAGACAGGATTTATCTGTGTAAGAGTCCTGGCTGTCCTGGAACTCTTTGTAGACCAGGCTGGCCTCAAGAACTCAAGGAGATCTGCCTGCCTCTGCCCTCCCTAGTGCTGGGATTAAACGTGTGTGCCCAGATGCCTTTCTACTTTGAAGGAAAAGAGGACATACCTTTCTCCTTGTCTCCCTCCACTTTTGGGGTTCACCAAGACCAGCAGGGGGTGAGTTCCTGGGCTAGGGATGATCTTATACTTAAAGACGAGAAGAAAAAGAAACGAGTATTATTCAGCAGTAGGATGATGCTGAGACAATTTCAGAGGGTGGATAGGGAGCAGGCCCAGGCAGGGAGGAGAGGAGCGGGGCTATTTGTCAGCTGGCTGAGCTTCCTGAGGGAGAAAAACCCATCTTCAGCTTGAGAGACTTTCAAGGGACTTAATGGCAGTGAGGTCAGGATCAGAGATGGGGCAACGGCACCAGCTCCAAATTATAAAATTGTGTGGCGTTACGCCCATGGCACAAGGTCAAAATTTGTGAGGGACACAGTGAGGGTACATCTGCCAAGTCACACACACCAATGAAACCAGGCCCAAGAGCACTCAGGTCAGGCTCTAGCACCTTCCAAATCCACACACCCTGACCCATCTTCCTCCCAAGCTCGAATTTCTCACTCTCCATGGGTGCCTCCCCATTGCTACCGCACCAACATGTGTGTCCCATAAAACCAGTCCTCCAGCCTGGTGTGCTGCTTCTGCTAAAGGTGTGGATACTCAGCTGGACATCCAGGGAGAGATGCCGGCCTTCCAAGTGCTTCCCTAGAATTTCCCTTGTAGCCATCAGGGTCCCCATGCTGCTGAGACTTTTCCTGCCCCCAGCTGTATGCTCTACAACCCCCACCCCAGCTCCTTTCTGGGATTCTACATCAAACATGCTGTCCCTGCTATAGCACCTGTAATGACACCCTGTTGCTCTCAGGATCAAATCCAAATCTTGAAGCCCAGCATCAAGGCCTTCACAACCTCGCCCCTTTCTTTTGCTCTCTCCTCATTCCTCCTGTTCCCCCAGCGGCAGGCCCAGTAGCCTGCTGCCTGCCTCCAGTGAGTGTATCTAACTATGCATAGGCTCACATTCACTAACTCTTATTCCATAGTTTGAAATGTTCTCTTCTCTGTAACTTCTTAAAGAAATCCAGAATAACACAGGACGCAGTTCCAGAGCCATCACCGCTGTGACATTGCTCTCAAGCACTGAAACTAAAACTATTGCAATGTGAAATACGCAGTATCTGCGAGTGTTTGTATTTGTCCCTTTGCTTTTATTTTTGTCTTTCATTTTCTGGGTAAGATCTCAAGCCATCAGGTAGATCAGAAAAGACAAGGAACAGAGTAGAGCTTCCGTGGGCTCCACGGTGCCTGACACAGGAGTGGGCACTTGGTAACTTTTGTGGATCCAGCTGAATGATATTCCCACACAGAGATACAGCTTGGCTTCGTGTTCAATATTTAATGCCTGCATTTGTTAAACTTCACAGCCATCTATCACAGCCATCTATCACATGACATGTACTTTGCAAACATGACAGGTTTGCAAAGTACAATTATTGTTGTTTATGATTTCAAAGGATTCTCTTGTCTTCTAGGGTAATCATGTGATACTCAGAAACATCTTGGAGCTGGGGGAGTAAGCCCTTAAGTCTGGGGGAATGATATTCAAAGTCTGTGATAGCCCAGACTACAAGGGACCTGCCAGTCAAAACAGTCAAATGGATAAATGGATGCCAGTGTTGGACAACTTATGTCTTTTGCCCTTAGTGTGTGTGTGTGTGTGTGTGTGTGTGTGTGTGTATGTGTGTTCTCTTCTAGATGCCTAGAGCTTTCTTTTCTAGGTGTCTAGACCCCTCATTTTGTGGTGTCTAGACTCCTATTGGTATCTAGAGCCTGTGTGTGTGTGTGTGTGTGTGTGTGTGTGTGTGTGTGTCCAGAGCATTCTCATCTGTTGATGGTCCACATTATTCTATTTTGCACTGTCAATTTCAGTTCATTTTGTAATTTCAAAATACACTGTCTCCATGTTCTCAGTCTATAGCGTGGTGGGAGGCAGGCAGTTGCAGGGCATGCTAAACCCACTCTTAAAACAAGGAGACAAACTCAGAGGCACGGGATAAGACCCAATTTTTCTCTTTCCTATTCTGCCAATCTTCATACTTCATCGGGCTGCCTTTTCTGCATTCCTCAGAACTTCATGGAGAACATGAAAAAAATATTCACTGGTGATGCTTAGTGAAAAATGGGATCTTGAATACACACATAAGGGTCAAGAACCTTTGGATCCTATTCATTTTTTTTTTGGTAGACCGTGCTCTAGAGAGAGCTGGACAACCACAGAAAACTCCTTGTCCGATTTTACCCTGCACATTTGTTACTGTATAAGATCTTCATGTTGTAGCTTCATGTAAATTTCTCTTAAAGAGGTGACAAAGCCAATTAGATCATCAATGACATCAGCCAATCACCTTGCTCACCACTTGTGTACAGTGTGGCAGTCAACCCCAGAGGCCCGGGTAAATGTCCCCGTGTGACAGAATTGGTGGGATGAAAAAGCAAATGCTGAGATGAATTTCTTTAGAACCCAAGCCCCGCACCCTGCCCGAGCCTTTGGACCCCGTTAGAATGAGTGGTTGGACTGCTCACTCATGAGGTACCTGCGTTACAAGTTCACCCTTGGGAGCCACGCTGCCTTCGGACTTCCCTCCTTGCTTGTCCTGTGTGTGAGAGAGAACACAAGCAACCTTTGAAGAGGGAAAAAAGCCTACTACAAGGACAAGAGAAGATCAAGGCATTAAAAGAAATGGCTGTCAGCAACAAAAAGCTCAGAAGGGAGAAAACTGTGAGGTTTGCAAAGTGGGACTTTGGATCTCAGAAAAGAATACACCCCACAAGTTTCTCTAGGCTTCTGTGATGACTGTTACCTGTGATTATATCACCTGTGGTGACTGTCACCTTGGGACATGGTAAGGACATGGTAGGGATTGAAATAGCAGAAATGTAGCTGGCTGTGGGCTTTAAAAGCAGGCCTTACTCTCAGTTTCCCTGCTCAGCAGGACTTGACACTATGGTGTGGCTATGGCTCCTCTCTTTGCTGGTTCTACTTTCTTGTTTCAAAGTTCATTCTATTGAAGTCTGACTAGTTGACTGCATGGTGTGATACTGTGTGTGTGTGTGTGTGTGTGTGTGTGTGTGTGTGTGTGTGTGTGTGTGTGTGTGATATGCCTCTGGCTTTACCTGATCTTCAGACTTTTTATCAAGAGAATAATAAAGCATGCCTGCACCTAATTTTTTATTATTTTATTTATTTATTTGTATATCTATCTATTTATTTATTTTTATGGTTGAGTGCTCTGCATGCATGCATGCTTGCATGCTAGAAGAGGGTACCAGATCTCATTATAGATGGTTGCAAGCTACCATGTGGTTGCTGGGAATTGAACTCAGGACTTCTGGAAGAACAGTCAGTGCTCTTCATGGCCATGCCCTCTCTCTAGCCCCATGCACCTAGCTTTTGTGTTTTGTTTAGCTTTCTATTTTTGAGCATCTCCACTTTTGCATGGTCTGTCTGCCTTTCCTATTACACCGTAGTGATTCATCACATGACCTCAGCTTAGTCACCTGTGCTGTGAATAGCTGTGCCCTTGTCTTTTGATGTAATAAATGCTTGCATTTCTCCACAGGAGGTGGGTTTGGGGGTATGGAGTTTGTGTATTTCTAACTTAATGGGAACTGACAAATGGATTTGCAGAGTGGTGATTTTCTTAAAGGATTTTAAATGAGGAAGAAGCTCTGCTCCAGGCAGGGGTGAGAGGGGAGGAGTCAATGACAACAGTTTAGAGATGGAAACCTCTTCAGGAGGCAGAGGTTTCAGCTGGGAGTAAAGGGGGCCCAATTCATCTTCATTTGTTTTCAAATATGTCAGAGACACCCCGGCAGGAGCCCTTGAGAGAGAACAGATGCATGTGTGAACACAGGAGAAAGCCTGACAGGGATGAAGGAGGCCAAGAAACCTGGCCAAGGGCAGGTGGCCCCTTGAGCTGGGCTCTGCCTGAAAGATGCTCAGAAGGGATGCTCCGAACATGTGGGAGCAACAGTTGGAAGCTGCAGTGTCAGAGTGTTCTGGCTCAGTCTGGCTGGGGCAGCACTGGCTTCTTTTCAACATTCACCCAAGCATAAGCCCTAGGAACTGTTGGAGAAACACCGAGGAATGTGAAGTTGTGGCTGTTGCCTGTCTCTGACCCCTGGACCTAGAAGAGCCAGAGCCCTGGTGGGGGTGGGACCACTTACTCGGGTGATGGGGCAAATGGCGGTAGGCAGCAAAATGTGGTCTTTGAGTTCCCCACCATCACACACCGTTGATAATTCACATTTGCGGTGAAACTGGAGGGAAAAATGGAGACGAGGATGAGCAGAAGTGACAGAAGAAACATCAGGAAGGTGGGTGCAGAGGTTTTCTGGGGAAGCAAGCAAGCTGTCTAGTGCCCCCCAGTCTTGGAGCACTGCCAGTGTTGGCTTTGGCAGGACTGTTGAGTGTGTGTGTGAACATGTGGTGTTCTATGACTCTACCAGGTCATAGAAATGAGACCAAGAGCTACCCTCCAAGTGTGGCCCTTTGTGTGGCTTCTACACCCATGCCCCTGGATTACTGGTTTAGACACTCAGAAGGAAGGCTGCCTCTGAGAATAAAACCGTGGGAGCCTGGGGTATAGAGTTAACTGAACCGTTGCACTGTGAGAGTCCCTTTGGCTTGGGCGAGCCTCCTGTTGCACTGTGAGAATCCCTTTGTTTGTCTTGGGTGAGCCTCCTCTTTAGGGCTGGTACCTAGCCAGGGGGCACAAGACACTGCCCAGAATTAGCTTTGGGATGCGGGCTGGGCAGCCCTGTGGCACCTGTCATGTTCAGAAAGCTATAGACTCAAAGACAGGCAGAGTGCTGCTGAGAGGAATGTGCCTTTGGGCCAAATTTTAACTCTAATGTGTGGAGAGTGAGCTTTGCTGCACCTAATCCCTGTTCCTGTCTGCGGGTATCCCAGCCTCAGGTGAAGGAGAGTTCACGAGCTGTTCCCAGAGGCCGGTCATGTAGGCGGTAGGTTGGCCAGCTTCTTCAGCAGACCCTCTCTCTGGGCAACTTGAGGAGTCATTGGAGGCTGAGAGGCTCGAATGGGGCGCTGGCACCCTCTTCGCCTTATTCCTTCGCTCTACACTTGTCCTCTGGAGGGATGTTCACTGCCCCAGGCTATAGCTCGAACAAATCCCACACTGAAAAGAAGTAGGGCCGCCCTGGGCACCAACCCACCGTCATCCGGCACCACACGCAATGCCGCGCGGTGACACTCTGGTAGCACTTGATACTTTTGTGGCACCGGTCACACTTGACGGAGGAGTTCCCTTCCACCCACGCGTGCTGCATCACCTGCGGGAGGGAAGGGAAGGATACCAGGGAAGGCAGTGGAACCACGCCCCTGGGCCCAGGGTACAAAGAACTGGGAGGCTCGAGGAGCCAGAGGGCCCTGTTTCCTCAGTAGTGGAAGATTTTTGGATGCAGAGTTCCTCCCTGCCTGGCCACCGTGCTAAACAAAGCAGATTAAAATCCTTCCCCACTTTGCCTGTACCAGCCTCTCACACCTCGCCTGCCATCCCTCTGCCTTGCAGAACTCACTGGCGATCCCATCCGGGTCCTCAAGGGGCCTCTTTTCTGGGAGGCAGTGTGGTGCAGGGGAAGCTAGCGGGCTGGGGTGCAGGCCGAATCTATGGGAGTCACCCATTAGGCACCTCACAGCAGGGTGCCTTTCGGGGGGGGGGTTCCCGAAACCTCTCTGAGTCTTTAGTTACTAGCATGAGGCACCGCTGGGATTCTGGGAGGATGCAATGAAACAACACATTTGCAAATCTTCCCTGCTGCACTTCTCTTGTAAATTTGGTCCCCTTTCCTCATCCCCAGCTGTCTATTACAATCACCTGGGGATTCTTTAGAAGTCCTAACACCCAGTCCACACTCCAAATGAATGACTCTCTGGGGTTGGGGCCCCAGATATTTGATTTAAATGTCCCTGTGAGATTTAAATACACATACATTACAGTGCCCTGAGTGCTTATCACACATAACGATAGCCGAAAAGCAATGTACAAGAAGCTACGTTACAAAGTTCAAGGCAATGAGTCAGGGTACCAGAGGGTCCTTTTCATACCCATTTCCTGGCCATCTGGATGCAGCAACTACATGGCTGGGAAATACCACCAGCATGCCTCTCGCAAAAATGGGAACCTCTGACCCATTGCCTGGGAGCCTCTGTACTCAGATCTCTCCCCTTGGAGTTCCACAGAACTCAGGACTTTCCACCAAGGTGCCTTGCGCTACAGAAGAGAAAAGACGTGAAAAGCAGGGGACATATCTTGAAGTCCTCAGCTTCAAAAACTATATTAGAAACTTGCAAAATGTCTACATGACATTATCCTATTTGCATTAAACAAGAGTACATGTTTTAAATTACTTAGCACTTGTGTGTCACTATTCACCCAGGAAAATTTTTGCTATAATGTATTGCTCCAAAAGATGTGCCACACTTGGCTTGTCGATTCTCACCTCCAGCTACATCACTGAGGGTACAAAGAAGTCACTTTGTGAATTTGTCATCTACATGGTCACAGTGAATATGCTCTGGGATTACTGTTTCCATTTCCAGAGGGACAGTTGAGACTTCAGAGAGCTAAGTAACTGGCATTAGTTTCTAAGGCTGGTGACACAAGGAACCCACAGCTGGATCTTTTGACTCAAGCCGCAGGGTTGTTGTCCCAGTCATGTGTTGCTCCCCCCACCCCCGCCCCAGCCTGTCTGTTGTCTGAAGAAGTGGTGAGAGACTTGGGTTGTCCCTGCAGGCTCACAGGGTTGTGGGTGTGCTCTCCTGGCCCCTCAGCACTGACACCCTCTTCTCTGTGTCAGATACTAGAGTGCAGGCAAAGGCCCAGGCATAGACAGCCCACTGTGTGTTCTGATGGAAGTCAGGCATGGACATGGAGGGGTATGTATGAGGAGTGGTGAGGAAAGAGGAGACAAGAGGTCATGCATGGGGCATGCATATGAGGAGTCCTCTGAGGAGCCTTCCCCCAAGGAGGCCTTCTGTGGGAGGGCTATGAGCCATCCCACCTTTGGGCCATCTCTCATTCCTCAGCTATATCTTCCCTCTGCAGTGATGCAGATGGTCTCCCCCCAGTTGTAAAGGTAAGCTAATTCCAGACTCAGCAAATGGCACCACCCAACGGCTAGGAGAGCCATCTCTCATCCTGCAACCACACACACAAGTCCCGGAGCCATGCAGTGAAAGGCACACTCCTTCCTTCCTTTGTCTTCTCTACCTTTGTTTGTGGGCTCTGTTGGGGACACTCAGACACAACTAGTCCTTAAAGGGTGGATGGAAACAGATCTAATCTGCTCTGCCTTGGAGCAATGCTACCTTCTGCCATAACTGCTGGGAAAATGCTCTTCCCCCAGCTTCTCTCCTGTATCAACCTCAGAAAGAGTCACGCCTTTAGCAAATTCACCTCTTCACGTCTGAAGCTTCTCCCCCCCAACTGCTTTCTAATTCTGGAGCTGGTCTCCCAAACCATCTTCCAGGTAGGGCCTCATCACCTTGTGAACACACCTCCTTGTCCTCCCCTGTAATCATCTTCTGACCCAGATATTCCAAACCAAGTCCAGGCCACAATCAGGCATGTCTCCAGGCCCGCACATGGGAGCTCCCTTCGGCTACAATGCTCTGCCCTCTTCCATGCCCTGTGAAGCTCCCCAGGTTCCAAGAACAAAGCAAGTGCCACCTCCTTTGCAAAACTTGTTCCTTCAGCCTCAGTTGCATGTCCCACATGGCCATAGATGACAGCACACACCTCACGACTAGGTATTTGCACTATGCTCACATGTCCTCTGTCTTCATAACCTGGGCAGCATTTGAATGGATTGGATAGCATTTCTCATAGCCTGTGGATGCCCTGGCATAGCACCTGGCATGCAGTGGGCCTCAGGGAGATGCTGAATGGATTGATGGATGAGTGGGATGGCTGAGTGGTGGCCCTTGAGGCAGAGAAGGAACTAGAGAAATTTCTCAAAGCCCCTTCCTGCATAGGAATCTGTGATAATGGCCATGTTGTCCCCGAGGCAACATGCAGTAGAAAGAGCCAATAGGTGTCACCAACCTCGCCACTCCTTTTGGCTTTGGAGTATGTTTTCACACATCCAGGAATGTTTTTGGAAACACAGCGTTGGTGGACAGTATATTTACAGTCTGGAAAAAAGAAAAAAAAAAAGGACAGTGCCATGAATGCCACCAAGGAACGATCCAGCTGCCCTTTCCCGGTGCACATACTTCAGTGAAGGCTTGTTTCTCCTTCTGGGTGGTCAGTGAGGAAAAGAGACATATGGCGTTGGCCTGGCCTAGCAGAAATCTAACACTGCGCTGTTGTTCTCTGAGCAGCCTGCATCTACCTCCCTGTTTTTCTCTGGCATGTCTATCTCTTCACACAACCTTTCCCTGATGGCAGTGACCATGCAGAAAAGTGACCTCAGAAGAGCAGTGCCAAACATATGCCTCAGCATAGTATGTCAGGGTGCCAGTGAGTGGACAGAAAGGCCATGGCTACTGGGCTGATGGACGCTATTGGACACAACCCATAGTATCTTGAGTTTTGCCCTTTGGAAATTCAGGATCAACTGGGCAGTGGTGGCGCACGCCTTTGATCCCAGCACTCAGGAGGCAGAGAAAGGTGGATCTCTGTGAGTTTGAAGTCAGCCTGGTCTACAGAGCAAGTTCCAGGACAGCCAGAGCTACACAGAGAAACTCTGGAGAGAGAGGGAGAGAAGGAGAGGGAGAGGGAGAGAGAGAGGAAGAGGGAGAAGAAATTCAGGATCCTTTGTAGATGTGCACAGAGTAGCTTGTCTTTTTCTTTCCAGTATTAAGATTTTGCAGTATTAAGTGAGACATTTGTGTGAAGCATCAAGTGGGCAGCCAGATTAGGCATCCACAATTTGCCATTGTTGTAAATAGCCAAGGACCAGAGGTCTCACACTGACCAGGAAGGAGATCATGTTGATGAGATGACCTTTGAGTGGGTCTGGAAAGATGGGTGGACCTGTTCTTCAGCCCGCCCACTCCTCAGGTCCAGTTGGTGTCTGCTATCTGGCCATGAGGTGGCTAGCAGGGCTCAGTGTACCCACTTCCTCTGTCCCCTCTGAAGCTCCTGGTTTTAGCCTCATCTCCTCTTGCTCTTTGTCCCCTTTCCCCAAATCATCTCTTCCTCTCCCTATCCCTCCATTCCTTTCTGTGCTCACCTTTTTAGTCCTGTTGTAATCCCTCATTTGTGATTATTTTTCTGCATTCCCCTCCAGTTTTACTTAATGGATTACAAAATGTAGTAAACATATTATTTTCCATTGCACTTCGGGACTAAAGAGTATGTTCTTAACTAACTAGAAATTCGCTTCTAAACACACATGAAATGAACTTTGACTGGAAACACAACTGAAATCAGCACGAGGTGCTTTTAACTTCTGCAAGAACTTTCATACTTTTTTCTAGAAGACCAATGGTCTGTGACTCCAGCAGCACCAAACGTCTTGTCCATTTGACTCAGCTAGAGCATCAACAAAGTAGGGCACAGAGGCCTTGTTGTTGAAACATTAGGGGTGATCTCACCACCTGGGAAACAAACACCTAGACTTTCCCTGGATTGGATCAACTCACTGTGTGCAAAGCAAACAGAGCCTGAGGGAAAAGGCTTGGAGGACATGTACTCACAAATGCAGCACAGGCCTTGCTTCCGAACACCCATCAGCATGATGTGGCAGAAGTTGCAGTAAGTGGGTTTCTTGAAATGCTTCAGGGTCCAGGCATGCCTCCCGTCCCCCTGGGAGCCCTGTAGAGGTAACGGCGGTGAGACATGGAGCTGGTACCCTGCTAGAAGCCAGAGACTGCCTCACGCTGGTGCTTATTTTCTTTAAGAAATGTTCTCAAACTTGGAAGATAAATTACTCACATTCATTAACAAATTCTTAGTGTGTGTTTTCTAAAATTAGCACAAGCAAAAGGAGAGAGCATCTGAATGGAAGTAGGAGAGGAGCTAAATGAGCCCTCTTCTACCTGGATGCCCAAAGTATAACTGGAAGAGCAACCTGATATGTCTGTCGATCTGCCTACTTAGCTGCTTATCTACCTTCTGTCTGTCTGTCTGTCTGTCTGTCTGTCTGTCTGTCTATCTATCTATCTATCTATCTCTGTCTGTCTATTATCTGTCTGTCTGTCTGCCTACCTGCCTATCTTCCTGCCTGCCTGCCTGCCTGCCTGTTTACCTGACTACCTGCCTATCTCTCTATCTGTGTATGTATGTATGTATGTATGTATGTATGTATGTATATATATGTATGTATGTATGTATCCACATATCTATCATCTGCCTGCCTGCCTGCTTATCTGATTACCTGCCTATCTCTCTATCTGCATATGTATGCATGTATGTATATATGCATCTATCTATCTATCTATCTATCTATCTATCTATCTATCTATCTATCTATCTCACCTGTCTATCTGAAGAGTCATTAATGATTGCAATCTTTGAGTTGCCAGTATCCCTCCTTGGACTCTAGTCTAAAGAGATAACTTTTGAGAAAACAGATGATCCAGGGCTATTTAGAGAGACCCTGTCTCAAAAAACGAACAAGCAGTCAAACAAATAAAAGATATTTAAAGATATTTAATGATAAAGGTTTCATGCACCTGTTAACCAAAGTTAGCTATATCTGGAAGCA
Organism: Cricetulus griseus; assembly: GCF_003668045.3. NCBI lineage: Eukaryota > Metazoa > Chordata > Mammalia > Rodentia > Cricetidae > Cricetulus > Cricetulus griseus. Next base: position 66,291,817 of record NC_048597.1, on the reverse strand, counting down.
ATGTATTTGGCTCCCCCACCCCCATCTAGTTTCTTATTTCTTCCACATTTTCTGAAATTTCTCTAGTGAGTATAGACTAGCATTATAAATAAGAACAAATGGCCTAGTAAAAATAATATACTTTTTTTTTTTTTTTAGACAGGGTTTCTCTGTGTATCTCTGCTATCCTGGAACTTACTCTGTATTCCAGGCTGGCCTCTAACTCAGAGATCTGCCTCTGTCTCCCAAGTGCTGGGACTAAATGCATGTGCTGCCACCACCGCCTGGCTAATAATATATTTAGCACCAACTTAAAATTTTTTAGATTTATTCTATGTGTATGAGCATTTTACCTACAAACACACACACATACACACACACACACACACACACACACACACACACACAACACACACACACACACGCATGCACGCACGCACGCGCTCGCGTGCGCGCTTTGTGTGTGCTTATACCAACTGTCTTTGAACAGGAAAAATTCTGAAGTGAGAGCTGGTGAGATAGCTCAGTGGGTAAAGGCACTTGATAACCTGAGTTTCGACACAATGCAGAGAAAGGGTAACTCTTGAAGGCTGTCATCCTCTGACCTCTACAAGTCTGCCATGTGTGTAGAAGGCCCCACTCAATGTAAATAAATACACACAACTAAAGCAACAACAATACTAAGTGAGAGCTATAGAGATAGCCAATGTTTTTCTCCAGAGTAGCTCAGGGGCAAAACTATTCTCAGGCATGTATGAGCAGTGTCTCACATGGTCACATTTTCCCTGGCATGCCAGCTCCTCCATGTTCCAGTCCCTGGTAAACCTCCTGGCTTCAGTCTGGCTTTGTGGGTATCTTGACTGCTGAAGATTTCTCAGGATTACATCATGAGCAGCACTGGGTGTGGTCTGAAGGGCAATGAAAACTGTGGTTGTAAAGTTATCCTTGGATGTGTGGTCAGGAGTATGCAGTCTAGTCGTTACATCTGGGTGTCCATGCCTCTGTTCTGTTTGCTGTGGCCAGCGCTGCCACTGGGCCTAGATTGTGGTCCTTGTAGTCTACATTCTTTCTCTCTCTCTCTCTCTCTCTCTCTCTCTCTCTCTCTCTCTCTCTCTCTCTCTCACTCCTCTCTCTAAAAGATTTATTTATTTATTCAGTGTTCTGCCTGCATGTATGCCTACAGTCCAGAAGAGGGCACCAGATCTCATTATAGATGGTTGGGAGCTACCATGTGGTTGCTAGGAATTGAACTCAGGTCCTCTGGAAGAGCAGCCAGTGCTCTTAACCTCTGAGCCATCTCTCCAGCCATCTTGGTTAAATTCTTATCTGTTCCCTCAACTTCTGTCTTCTTACTACTTCAAAACCCTCTTTAAGACCTGAGCCACAAACCAAGTTAAGGTTGGGTCTCCACTTCAGTAAGCAATTCACAAGAAAGTCCAATTTATTCATCCCTTTGGCAGATATCTGCCCCAAGGACTTATAATGATGCTAATAATAATAATAAAATGTATTACAGTCCACTGCCAGATCCCAATCTGTACTGAATACTAGGGGGTAGGAAACTAGCGGAAGAGTGGTAAGTTTATTACTAGTATACAGATAAAAATAACCTCCCAAAACCAGTCTCAGGAATTCTGTAAGTAGGCCAGTGCCACAGGGAGAATGAGAGACAGCAGTCAGTGTGCATTTTTCCCCACCACCTTCTACAAGGATTTCCTGGGCAGAAGGAAACTTAGCGCCCTGTCAGCGGACCTATTTACCAGCTAGAGAACCAGCATTTTATCTGGAAGCATCTCTATTATCTAAGCCTTGTAGCCTCCCTCTCCTCCCCCCTAAACCCTCAGCTCTAAGAAGCAAATGGGCTGAGGGGCTCAAATCAAGCTTCTGCTTGGGTTATATCGCCATCGTGTGGTTCATTCGTTTCTGGCCCGGTTTTGCCCTATTGCTCCAATTTTACAAGGAGACAGATGATTTGAATGCCCTAGCATTCTCAGTGATCCTATGTGTGAGTGAAAATGTCAAGAAAGCAGCAGGCCATTCAAGACATTGGTGGGGCTTTCTCTAGAGGCCAGATATTACTCATTAAAAAACTTATTTAACACACACTTTTAGACTTATAAGGATTTTAAGGATTTTTTTTTTTTTTTTTTTTTTTTTTTGCTTTCCATGGGTTGTGATGTGAATTCTAGTTTTACTCAAGGCTGATTTGGTGTTTGAAGGGGACACTGGAAAGGATATTGAAGAAAAAAACAGGCTTTACCTGCTGCCTCCAGAAATGTGGGCTTTTTCTGTACAAAATATTGGGGTGCATTGGACATTAGAACAACCAATGGAGGGAGGAATAGAAATTGGTTCCTTGTGCTTAAAAGGTCCTGGTTTTGTTTCCCCCAACAAGAACAAATCCAAAGGACAACAGTGTGTTAGGACAGCAACCAAGTAGAGCTTCTGTCTTGCTCCAGTGCCAAGTGAGCATAGACAACAGCCTACATCACTTCTTTTTGCTCACATGGCTTCTTGTATGTCTAGCCGCTCAGGGAGAGGTCACTGCACGAAGGTCCCAATGTACCTGAGTGTCACGGCTGAGCTTCTGCTTAGGTGCGTGCCTTTGGCCAGTCTTTACCCCGCTGACCTCCATTTGTAGAATGAAAGGGATAGAACAAGAATCACAGAGGACTCCTCCTCCAGCCACTTTATATATAACCGCAAGAGCCAGAATGTGTTACGAAGCCAGGCCCCGTGTGCAGACCTATAAATCTAGCGACTCTGGACACTGAATCAGAAGGACCACAAGTTCAAGCAACAAGACCTGCCTGGGCTACAGAGCAAGTCTGGCTACAAGGCCAGCCTGTGCAAATGAGTGAGACTTTGACTCAAAAATAAAAAGTAAAAAAAGATGGAGATATAGACAGTTACAGGGTGCTCAGCTAGCATGTGTGAGCCCCCCCCCCCCCCCCCGCTTCCCCCTCACACCTGCAAAATAGAAAACAGAATCAGGTCTCAAAATCTTGCTTATTCTTTAGGAATAAGCCAAATACCCTCCAAGATTTTTCTCTCACTGCTCTGACTAAAGTGTAGGGTGTTGGAAAGTGTGAGGAATTTGGAGCTAGGTACAAAACCTACTTCTGCTTAGAACCTCAGTTTTCCATTCTATACAAACTGGGATAAAAAGACCTACCTTATCTGTTTTGATTGCTAAACCAGAGTCTACCATGAAGATCACAGAAGATCATATTCTCCCACCCCCTTCCTTCCTTTGACAATTCTTTTACCTTTAGATTTTAAAATTGCACACACTGATTGGCAGAGGGGTGGAGCATTTGTGTCATGGCATGTGGAGGTCAGATGACAAGGATGCTAATTCTTTTCTCTCACCACGTGGGTTCTGGAAATTGAACTCAGGTTATCAGGCTTGGTGGCAGGTGCCTTTATGGGCAGAGCCATCTTACTGGTCCTCCTCCTAGCATCTTAAAACCTAACTTGACGAAAACATGAGATTCTCTAAGTTTCTTTTGCACTTTGCCTGGTGGAGTATGTGTCTTTGCAGGCAAATGCTTGGTGTTCCCTTACATGTGCACACAAAAAGAATCGCTTAATAACAGTACATCAAAGGTTTTCCAGATGAGAGAATATACCTTAGGCATGAACAAGCGAAAGGGCATGAAAATATAGAGCACCCTGGAGCCAGCCTGGAGTGCATGGCTGCCCATCAGGAAGCCTGGAACAACACTATGGAATCTAGAGCTACTGAAGGTAAGATTACTGACTTACAGAGTCATCCATTCCCAGGAGGACCAGCAATGGGATGGTGGTCATACCCCCATGGACCCACTCCTGTAGAGACACAAAGCCATCCTTGTCGTAGTCCATTCCTTGTAACATCTCCTTCAATATCTGTAGAATCCAAAGAACAACGGTTCATTTCCATCCTTTTCTGGATGCCTCTGCTTTCTCTTTGGTCCTGTGTTATATTTTCTGTTCCACCATTTCCCCTCTTATTCAGAGTGAGTAAAGTGGCAAAGAACCAAAGCAGTGCGGACACCAGGGTTCTAGGTCCAGCTCTGCCCTACCCTGACCTTAGATGGCTCATCCTAGCTCTCTGTGCTTATCTTAAAATAGAAATGCTGTGTTCACAGCATCGTAGCAAAGATGGGAAGGAATGCATAAAAGGTGTTGAATCTAATATCTGGTACATAGCACGCACCAGTGCAGTTAAAATTAACAGGTGATGATTGACAACTTTCCCCCAAATCGTTTCAGGCTCTAACTCCTCCGCTCTATGAATTCCTTCATAAAACTGTCTCTGGCGGGAAGATTGGGGAACTGCAGTTTCTACCTTGTCTAGACTTCTTTCTGCTGCTTTAAGTATTTTTCCCTATTGGACAAATGGGAGGTCAGAATGCAGGGCCACAAAGAAGCTGCTGGGAAGATGGTCTGTGGGCACCACACAGCGAGCATCCAACCACTGCACCCGCATCCCAGGTGTGCCCCGTTCTCTCCAGGAGACTGTGTTTATAGAAACTCACAGGCCTGAGCTCCGTGGGCTCCCACTCCAGATACTGGGCAATATGCAGCATTTGGGTCACAATCTGATCCATCTCCTAGAAAATATCATGAGAGAAAATATCAAAGGGAGAAAACCAAAGTTTGTTGTTGTTGTTTTGGTTTTAATCACAATAAGAGCAAGACTCTAAATCAAACCTGGTGGGCAGGGCAGGGAATGAGAAAAAGCTGATGCAATACACTGGCATCCCGCAATGGCTGCAGCTTTCTTTTGTCTTGACCACCAAGGCCAGTGGACAGTAGATACAGAGCATGCGAAGGCCAGAGATACACAGAGCACCTGGAACACTGACTCCAAGTTCCTCCCTCCTCCCACCATTCTGGCCTTTGACCTGAAAACCAGAGGGAATCTTGAATCTTGTCTCTTTCCTTCCTTCCTTCCTTCCTTCCTTCCTTCCTTCCTTCCTTCCTTCCTTCCTTCCTCCCTCCCTCCCTCCCTCCCTCCCTCCTTGCAGGTACAGGTGGTTGTGAGCTACCCAACATGAGTTCTAGGAACTGAACTTGGGTCCTCTGTGAGAACAGTATTCACCCTTAACCCCTGAGTCATCTCTGCAGCCCCCGACCCAGATATATATTCTCTCTGCATGCCTCTCTGTCTCTGTCTCTCTCTCTCCCCCTTCTATCTTCTCCTCTTCCATCTCATGCTGGACATGAACTTGTGATCCTCTTCCTTCAGCCTCTTGCAAATAGTACTTTACTCAAAGGGCAACAATAACCCATAGCAAAACTACAGGATGAGGCAATGAATGAGTGCAGTGAAATAGGCACAATGTTTCAGTGGAAAAGTTTGTGAGTCTACTGGGGTTCAGGATTCTATGCCATAATGTGACTTAGGAAGCCAGCACTAGACTCATTGTGGTCTGTGCAAATAGAGGCAGAGTGGTCTAGCTTCAGGAAGAAGTAGGCCCCCTTTTACCCTGGCCCGACCACATCTGTATATGTAAAGCGACGAAAGGGCAGGTTCTATTGTGTGCTGTGTTTTAATAACGGGTTGACAAGCTGGAGTTTGTCCAATGTGGGTATCTAAAACAGCCAACGAGAAACAATGTAGAATGGGGACCCTTTGGTTTGGAGGAGATTTTGTGTAAGGTGTGATGGCACTTTTAAGCACTCAAGTCATTGTGTAGTTTGTGTTTCCCTTGTCCTGGTTAGCAGCAGAGGGCAGCAGGAAGCAGAGGGATGTAAGGGACAATGAGAGGGTAGCTTATTTTGATTCCCTCCTGGGTTGGGGAAGGAGGGCATAGCAGTGTACTGTGTGTTGTCTGGCAAACGAATGCCTGGCACGCAGGCAGGAAGCCCTGTCCAGCTCATTCCCAGCAGTGGGACAGCTATTATGGAGGAGTGGCTTCTTCATCATGGAGAGTGTTCACATGGGAGCTGGGACCTCACCAGCCAGGGGTGAAGTCAATCAGTGGGTGCTTTTGAGACTTGTTTCCGTCCCCTAACATTATCTTTAAAATATATTCTGGATTGAACCAGTTACACCTGCAGTACTCCTATCATGTCCAAGGTTACCATTGTTCTGTGCCCTGATCGTTTCCTTGGGTCTCTGTCTGGTGTACGTGATGTGGTCTCTAGAGTGATGCTTGAGACAACCAAATATGTCACTTCTGTTCATGACCTTGGATATCCCCTCATTTCTCTAGAGGTTAAGGGAAATCCTTTCAATCACCAATAAGACCTCAAGTGCTTGGTGCCCCACCTGCACTCATGGACAACGTCTGTGGCCCCCTTGGTCCTTCACTCTATTTGTCCACTTACTCCTCTCTAGCTAGACCAGTTTCCGCTTACTCCTCCAGCATACTGGGCACGCACCAGGATCTTTGCACTCAGTGTTCTCTACCTTGAGGGTTCTTTGTTCTGATGTCCCTTCCCCAGGGAGGCCTTTCTTGACAACCGTTCTGAAGGTGCTAACTCCCTCCAATGCTTCCTACTTCCTTTATTTTTAGTAGACATCTACCCCATATGTGTGTAAGTATACATATGTATTTTATACCTTAGGGTTTTAGCTTTTGCAATGCTGGGACTGAATTGAAGTCTTAGGCTAGGCAAATGCTCTATCACTGAGCTATACTCCCAGCCACACCCGGCCTCCTTTTATTTTGAGACAGGTACTAATGATTCTCCTGCCTCTGCTCCCTGAGTGCTGAGATGACAGGCGTGCCTCACCATATCCAGACCCACAGGTATCTGTTATGCTGTTTAATGATGCCTGGACTAGAATGAAAGCTGTAAGAGGGAAAAGAACTTCATCATTTGGCTACAATAACACATCCCCAGTGCTCTGAGTAGCACCAGACATCATGTAAACCTCAGTAAATGAATGCTTGTGTTCTGCTAGAGTCTGTGCTTGTCCCATCAAAGGCCACAGCCCACAGCATTGCAACAGCGCTGGATAGACCCCGAAGGTACCAGGGCAGAGAGAGTTGGCATGGCTCATTGACCTAGAGGACTTATTTCCTCTGTCCCCCTGTCCCTCTGACCCTCTCTCCTTTCCTCCATCTCTCCCTCCCTCCCTCTCTCTTTTCTTTCTTTCTTTTTCTGGTTTCAGCAGCCACATACTTCAATCTCAGAGCCTTACTGTTTATAAGTCTGGGCCTCAGTCATGACCATAAGGCTTGGATCCAGGGCTTCCTTCTTTCTTGGACTTTTCTCTCTCTAGCCTTCCTTTCTCTCTCTGGTCCTGACCTGTTCTTGCCTTCACCTCCTGTACCTGAGGTAAAGGTACAGTGTTCGAAACAGACAGGATCGGGCAGGCTCCTAAGCATGGGTAGATAGGAAACCTGCCAGTAACTTTCCTCTTCTCTTGCCCTGGTCCTGTTGCTTCTCTGCTCCCCTCCTCTTGACCCCTGGGTCCCAGCAGAAACGTCAAGGGAAGTCTGTGGACAGGGAAGTTACATTTGATGAAAATGTGAAAATGTCTCCCTATCTCAAGATAGTGTGATTCCAGGCTTTTAGGTCCAGAAGAAGGAAAATTGAAGTTCATGCTCTACAGGCTGACTCTTTGGAAGAAGCATGCAGGGACTTTGCTCATGATCTGCATCCCTTAGCCAGATCGGCAGTTCCTGTTGGGATGGAACTGGAGTGTTTGGATGTTCCATCACTGCACCCTGCTCTCCTTCCTCTTTCTCAAATCATAGGGCTTTATCGAAAGTGAAAGCTTACCGCTTGGTCCAGGAGTCCATTTTCATCAGAATCGTAGAGACGAAACATAACTGCAAGAAACACACAAGTTAGGCCCGAGGTATCCTCCAGGAATTAGCGTGGCTGATGTCCTGCTACTCCCATTTTTAGCCTAGATCTGGGCAGCATTGGGGCATAGGCCATTCCAGTCAGCTAACCCTGTAAGGGATAGTATATGACTTCTTGGGGAAGAGGTGAAACAAGGGAAAAGAATGGGGCTCCTGGCTTTTGGGTCCTTCTGAGCAGTGACTCTGTGGCACATGAGATCCAGGTCACAAGGGAGACTCCTGGAGGGCATGCATATCTTTCAGTGTCACCCGGACACAAGTTAAAAACTGGTGTCCAGAAGTTGGGCAGGCAGAGGGCACCAAAATTACAGCAGGACCTTCACCTCCACTATACACAGAAGAGTGCAGAGTTAGGCATGTTAGAATCTTGGTGTGCACTACCACTTTTGGGATGTCAAAGAAATTATTTTCCTTCTGGGATCAGTGTTCTTATCTGTTAGATGGAAACTGTAATTATTTCTTCTAGGGTGGTCGTAAGGATTAATATTAATGGCTATGGTAACTGATAGGTCTCAGAATGCAGAAAGCATGTAATAAATCATCTCTTCCTTTTCTTTTATTAGTGAACATTTACATATGACATTCCTTAGACAGTGGATACTGCTGTATACATTTAATCATAATGACCCTGTCCTTAGTAATAATGACATGAAGTAGTTGCTGCTGAGGGGGCCATAGGACATTCATTCAAGATGTTGAATTTTCTGGATCACCCTCTGTCCCAAATGCTGGGAACCAGGAGTATTTCAGATCTGGATTATTTTTGGATTAAGATATTTGGGGGGTGGTACCTAAGTCTAAATGTAATATTGTATTGTATTTCTCATATACCTTATATGCACAGCTTTCAGGAAATTTTAGGTAATATTTTTAGTGTATCCCATTTTGATTGCAATGCAACACGTGAGATCAGATGTGGAAATTTCCACTTATAACATATGTAAAGTCTCAAAAGTTTTGGATTTTGGAGCAAGTGTCAATATGCTGCTTGGAAATATCTTGTTAGCCACAGGGAGGTGAAGCAGACAAGGGAGATCTGGGAGGAGTGGGATAACGATGAAGTGTCCACTGACACAGTTACATTCACCCAAAGATGCAGAGATGTGATCATCTCAAAGGTAAGCAGGCCAGTAAGCAAGCTAAACAAGCATCTCTTCCCTCTCCCCCCATTCTGTATGCTCTTCACACTTGCTTTCTCTTCTGTGTACCCCCTGCTGGCTCCGAGGTTATCTCTCAGCACAGACTGTCTGGTCATACGATGCTATTCCTATATGATTACTTGCCTCCAGGTGTTTTAAATTCCCCGCACCAGGTATTTCCCCCCATGGTATATACCTGATTAGACTTTAAGTTCTTTAGAAGCAGGGCCATAGCCTTCACAATCTCTTTTGCTTCTCAGAATGTTCTGGCCAGAAGCACACAGTACGTGCTGTGTGATATAGAGAAGGTCAGAGCATCCCACTAGTATTGTTCCAGGAAAATGGGTTCATGTGACCCATGTTCAGACATGTTCCTTTTAGCCGTCCCATAATTTCTCACATGTGCAACAAAATAAGCATGTCAGCCCTTCCACTTACTGTAAGTGAGAAGATAGATTCAAAATGTTTAGCAGATAAAAGTGAGGTGTTGAGCTGATGGGAGGTGCTCTTGCTTTGACAATAGGTGGAGTTTTAGGGATGACTTCCAAAAAGATGCATGCTTAGTTCTCAAAATAGAGACGCTTAACTTGTTTTCAGCCATTAAAATGAGGGAATGATTTAGACTGATAGGATTTAAAAAAAAAAAAAGCAACAAAAATGCTGACTACATGACCCTATCTGCACAAAAAGTTGTAAGGGAAAAATACTAGCTGAAGACAGAGATGAAATCACATGATTCTAGAATCTGCTTTGAAAAAATCAGAAGCAGAGAGGGGGTGGGAGCGTATGACCAGAACAAAAGTGACAGTGTTAGTGCCAATGGTGGAAGATATGGGGCTCACCCTTGGTGTTCACTGAACTCAGCTGTCATCTTTCTCTGAAATTTTCTACATTAAAAAGAAACTTAGACAAAACCCCAGGTAAGTCTTCTGCCTGCAGACTGCCCTCACTCCCTCAGTGCTTGCCCAACCTACCCCCAAGCGCTGCTCCTCTCCTTGTCACCATATCCTGACCCACAACTCCTGTGGAAGTCCCCTGTCCCACCAGAGGCCAGGCATGCCACCAGACTCACAGGTAAGCCATCTGCCTGCAGCCTGCTCCCTCTCCCTCAGTGCTCCTCCAGCTAATACCCAACTGTCCTTGTCTCCTTGTTACCATATATCATGGCCTCCAACTCCAGTGGCCTATGGCTGGACCAGAGGCCACACCGGCAGGCAGAACTCCAGCTCCCAGATTGAGAAGAAGCCCCTTGACTGTCAGAAGCCCAGCTCTCAACTCTGGTGGAGACTTTCTACTCAACCACAGGCCACTCCAGCCAGAAGACCAGAGAAGAAACAGAAACCAAGGAAGAAAACACCCATCCAACGAAGAAAAACTCAGAAAGCAGCACCTAGACCTATAATGACCCCCAACCCAGATGCCTAGACGCCAGTGTAACAACATAATCAACAGCAGCCAAGGAAATATGTCACCACAAGAGCCCAGCTATGCTACTACAGCAAGCCCTGAATATTTCTACACAGCTGAAGCACAAGAAAATGACCTTAGAACCAACCTGATGAAGATAATAGAGGCCCTTAAGGAGGAAAGGAATAAATCTCTTAAAGAAATCCTGGAAAACACAACCAAGAAACTTGAAGAAATGAATAAATCCCTTAAAGAGAGCCAAGGGAGAAAAAAAAAAAACAAAAAGATGAGGGAAACTAATAAAACTGTTCAAGACTTGAAAATGGAAATAGAAGCAATAAAGAAAACACAAACTGAGGGAATTCTGGAAATGGAAAATAGGTAAGTGAACAGGAACTATAGGTGCAAGCATTGGCAACAGAATATGAGAGATAGAGAGAGAATCTCAGGCATTGAAGATACAATAGAAGAAATAGATAACGCCTATTTCAAAGAAAACGTTAAATATAAAAAATTCCTGACACAAAACTGAAGGTGAGGATTTATTTCACTAGACCCAAGATAAATGATGTTTATTGGGGAACAACTACACAGAAAAATACAAAGAACCATGGGATCGTTTCTCTGTCCTTCTTACCAGATTGGCTGACCCACCAAAAAGATCAGGCCAAGGAAACCCATGCCTCAAGCTTCCCTCTTTCCATTTCCATCTGCCTGAGGCCACAGCCAAGGGGTGTGTGGCCACCGTTACAAGTTCACTGCAAGACTGCTACACAAAACATCTAGGGAATCTGGGACACTATGAAAAGACCAAACCTAAGAAAAATAGGAATAGAAAGAGATGGCCCAGCTCAAAGGCCTAGAAAATATATTCAACAAAATCATGCAAGAAAATTTTCCTAACCTGAAGAAGGGCATGGCTATAAAGGTACAGGAAACATGTAGGACACCAAACAGACTAAACCAGAAAAGAAAGTCTCATTGCCACATAATAATCAAAACACTAAACATAAAGAACAAAAAAAGAATATTAAAAGCTGCAAAGGAGAACGACCAAGTAACATATAAAGACAGACATATCAGAATTATTCCTTACTTCTTAATAGAAATTCTAAAAGCCAGAAGGGCCTGGGCATATGTACTATAGATTCTAAGAGACCATGGATGCTAGCTCAGATTACAGCAAAACTTTAAATCACCATAGATGGAGAAAACAAGATATTCTATATAAAGTCAAATTTAAACAACATCTATTCACAAATCTGGTCCTACAGAAGGTACTAGAAGGAAAACTCCAGCCTAGGAGGTTAATTATACTCATGAAAACGTAGGAAATAAATAGTCTCACACCAACATAACCCAAAGAAGGGACACACACACACACACACACACACACACACACACACACAAAACCACCACCACCAACTACAACAAAATAACCAGAATTAACAATCATTGGTCATTGCTCTCTCTCAATATCAGTGGACTCAATTATCCAACAAAGAGACACAAACAGAATGGATTCAAAAACAGGATCCATCCTTCAGCTGCAAACAAAAAACACACCTCAACATCAAAGAGAGACGTTACTTCAGAGTAAAGGGATAGAAAAACATTTTCCAAGCAACGTAGGCCTAAGAAACAAGCTGCTGTAGCTATTCTAAGATCTAACAATATAGACTTCAAACCAAAACTAATTAAAAGAGACAGGGAAGGAAACTCCATAATCATTAAAGGAAAAATCCAAAAGATGATCTTTCAGTTCTTAACATCTATGCCCCAAATGCAAGGGCACCCATATTTGTAAAGGAAATACTATGAAAGATTAAATCACATGTCTGCCCTCACACATTGACTTCAATATCTCACTCTCACCAATGGGCACATCATCCAGACAAACTAAACAGAGAAATACTGGAACAGATAGATGTTATGAACCAAATGGACCTAACAGATATCTACAGAACACTTCACCCCCAAGCAAAAAGTACACTTCTCATGGATTCTTCAAAACTGACCACATATTCAGTTACAAGGCAAATCTCAACAGATACAAGAAAATTAAAATAACCCCTGGCATCCTATCAGACCATCATGGATTAAAGATGGATTTCAATAACATAAATAACAGAAAACCTACAAGCTCATGGAAACTGAACAACTCCCTCCAGAATGACTACTGGGTCAAGGCAGAAATGAAAAAAAAGAAATTAAAGACTTCCTAGAATTCAGTGAAGATGAATGCACAACATACCCAAACTTTTGGGACACAATGAAAGCAGTGCTAAGAGGAAAGTTGAAAGCCTGAGTGCTTTCATAAAGAAATTGGAGCAATGTCATACTAGCAACTTAGCAGCACACTTAAAAGCTCTAGAACAAAAAGAAGCAAACACACCTAAGAAGAGTAGATGGCAGGAAATAATCACACTGAGGACTGACATCGATAAAATAACAGAGAGAACAACACAAAGACTCAATGAAACAAAGAGTTAGTTCTTTGAGAAAATCAACAAGACAAACCCTTATCTAAACCAACTAAAAGGCAGAGAGAGAATATCCAAATTAACAAAATCAGAAATGAAAAGGGGAGCATAACAATAGACACCTAGGAAATCCCAAGAATCACTGGGTCATACTTTAAAAAACCTGTAGTTCCACAAAATTGGAAAATCTAAACGAAATGGATAATTTTCTCAATAGATACTACTTACCAAAGTTAAATCAGATCAGATAAAATTTTTAAACAGATCTATAACCCCTAAGTAAATAGGAGTAGTCATTAAAAGTCTCCCAAGCCATGAGAGAGCAGGAAAATTTAGTGAGGGGAAGAATTGAGGAGAGCAAGAAAAGAGATACCACAATAGAGGGAGCCATTGTAGGTTTAAAGAGAATTCTGGCACTAGGGAAATGTCCAGATACTACGAGTTTGACCCCAACTAACAATCTAAGCTGTGGTTGAGAGGCTACCTTAAGTGCCCTTCTCTGATACAGAGATTGATGACTACCTTATATGCCATCCCAGAGCCTTCATCCAGTAGCTGATAGAAGCAGAGGCAGACACCCACAGCTAAACAATGAGCTGAACTCTGGAATCCAGTTGCAGAGAGGGAGGAGTGATGAGCAAAGGGGTCAGAATCAGACTGGAGAAAACCAAAGTGACAGCTGACCTGAACAAGGGGGAGCTCATGGACCCCAGACTGATAGCTGGGAAACCACTGTTCCAGACCCCCTGAGCAAGGATGTTAGTTTGGAGGTCTGGGAAATCTACAGGGCCTCTGGTAGTGGATCAGTATTTATCCCTAGTATATGAACGGACTTTGGGAGCCCTCTCCACAAGGAGGGATACTCTGTCAGCCTAGACACACAGGGGAGGGTCTAGGCCCTGTTCCAAATGATATGACAGACTTTGAAGATCCCTCATGGAAGGCCTCTCCCTCCCTGGGGAGCAGAAAGGGGTTGGGATGGGGAGTAGAGGACCAGGGAGGAGGGGAGGGAGAGGGAACTGGGATTGACATGTAAAAGAAGCTTGTTTCAATAAAAAAAATGTGAAAGAAAAATAAAAGTCTCCCTACCAAAACAAAACAAACGAACAACAACCACAAAAAAAAAAAAAAAAAAAAAAAAACACACACACACACACACAAAAAACAACACCCGGGACCAGACAGTTTTAGTGCAGAATTCTGCCAGACTTTCAAAGAAGAGCTAAAGCTGATACTCCTCAAATTATTCCATAAAATAGAAACAAAGGAACATTACCAAATTCATTTTATGGGGCTATAGTCAACCTCATATGCAAACCACAGAAAGATTCAGCAAATAAAGAGAATTACAGACCAATTTCCCTCATGAACATGGATGTGAAAATATTCAATAAAATACTGGCAAATCCAAGAACACATCAAAAAGATCATTCACCATTATCAAGTAGTCTTCATCCTAGAGATGCAGGGAGAGTTCAACACACAAAAATCAGCCAATGTAATCTACCATATAAACAAACTGAAAGAAAGAAAAACACACACGATCATCTCATTAGATGCTGAAAAAGCTTTTGACAAAAATCCAACACCCTTTCATGATAAAGGTCTTGGAAAGATTAAGGACAAAAGCAACATACCTAAACATAATAAAGGCAATTTACAGCAAGCATATGGCCAACATCAAATTAAATGGAGAGAAACGGAAAGCAATTCCTCTAAAATCAGGAACATGACAAGGTTGTCCACTCCTTACCTATTCAATATAGTACTTGAAATTCTAGCTAGAGCAATAAGACAACTAAAGGAGACAAAGGAGATACAAATTGGAAAGGAAGAAGTCAACGTATTATTATTTGCAGATAATATGATAATATACATAAGCAGCCCCCAAAATTCTACCAAGGAACTCCTACAGCTGATAAACAGCATTAGTGAAGTGATTGTATACAAGATTAACTAAAAACAAACAAACAAACATAAAAAAACAAAAAACAGAAACCCTCTTACATACAAATGACAAATGGGCTGAGAAAGAAATCAGAGAAACAACACCCTTCACAACAGCCACAAATAATATAAAGTATCTTGGGGTTACTCTAACCAAGCAAGTGAAAGACTTACATGATAAAAACAAAACTTCAAGTCTTTGAAGAAAGAAATGGAGAAGATAATCAGGAGTTGGAAACATCTCCCATGCTCATGGATCAGGAGGGTTAACAATAAAAATAGTCATCTAACCAAAAGCAATTTACAGATTCAACACAATCCCCATCAAAATTCCAACACAATTATTTACAGACCTTGAAAGACAGTACTCAACTTTACATGGAAAGAGAAAAAAGTCCAGGATAGCTAAAACAATCCTGTACAATACAAGAACTTCTGGAGGTATCACCATCCCTGATTGCAAGCTGTACTACAGAGCTACAGTAATAAAAACTGCATGGTATTGGAATCAAAACAGACAAGTTGATCAATGGAATTGAATCAAAGACCAAGACATAAATCCACATACCCCTGGACATCTGATTTTTGAGAAAGGAGCTGGAAATACACAGTGGAAAAAAGAAAGCTTCTTCAACAAATGGTGCTGGCGTAACTGGATGCCAGCATTTAGAAGAATGCAAACAGATCCATATATATCACCCTGCACAAAACTCAAGTCCAAGTGGATCAACTAGACACATCGAACCCAATAGAAGAGAAAGTGGGAAATAGCATTGGTACAGGAAACAACTTCCAATAGCACAGATACTAAGATCGATAAATGGGATGTTATGAAACTGAAATGCTTCTGTAAGGCAAAGAACACCTTTATTTGGACAAAGCAGCAGCCTACAGACTGGGAAAAGATTTTTACCAACTCCACATCTGACAGAGAGATAATTTCCAAAATATATAAAGAAATCAAGAAACTAGACATCAAAAAAATCAAATAATAATTAAAATGGCATGCAGATATAGAGAATTCTCAACAGAGGAATCTCAAATAGCTGAGAAACACTTAAAGAAATGCCCACTATCCTTTGCTATCAGGGAAATACAAATAAAAATGATTCTGAGATTCCACCTTACACCTGTCACAATGGCTAAGATCAAAAACAGAAGTGACAGCTGATGCTGGAGAGGATGCAGAGCAAGGGGAAAACTCCTCCACTGCTGGTGTGAGTGCAAACTTGTACAGTCACTTTGGAAATCAATATGGCAGTATCTCAGAGAATTGGGAATCGATCTACCTTAAGGCCCAGCTATATCACTCTTGGGCATAGTCCCAAAGGATGCTCCATTCTACCACAAGGACACTTGCTCAGCTATGCTCATAGCAGCATTATTCACAATAGCCAGAAACTGGAAACAACCTAGATCTTCAACTGAAGAATAAAGAAAATGTGGTACATTTATACAATGGCATTTTACTCAGCTGTTAAAAACAATGACATCATAAATTTGCAGGCAAATGGATGGAAGTAGAAAAAGTCATTCTGAGTGAGGTAACCCAGACCCAGAAAGACAAACTTGGTATGTACTTACTTACAAGTGGATAGTAGCTGTAAAGTAAAGGATAGTCATGCAACAATCCATAGACCCAGAGAGGTTAGGTAACAAGGAGGATCTTCCTGGGAAGGGGAAATAGAATAGAAAACTGTGGGTGGGGATAGGAACAGGAGGAATCGGGTGGTGTGGGGGAAGGTAGGAAGAGAATACTGGGAGAGATATCTGGAATTGGGGGAGGGCATTTGAGGGACAATGTGGAAACAGTGCAGTGGAAACTACCTAGAATCTATGAGGATGACCCTAGAGGAGACTCCAAGTAATGGAGGATACAGAGCCTGACTGACCATCTTCTATAATCAGGCTTCTAGCAGTGGGGTTAGGACACCAACCCAGCCACAAAACCTTGCCCTACCATCTTGTCCTGCCTGCAAGATGTGCTGGGGTAATGGTGTCACAGAACTTGTGGGAGTGGCTGTCTCATGACTGGTCTGCCCATGCTATGAGAGGGAGCATGGCTGACACTGCCTGGGTGGCCAGGATCTCGAGTCTGGACAGCCCAGAGACCTAGGATAGAACCAAACACGACTGAAAAAAAGATTGAACGAAGTGATTACTAATGATAATCTGCTCTACTCATAGGTTAGTGCCCAGCCCAATTGTCATCAGAGGTGTCAAACAGCAACTGATGGAAACAGAGACCCACAGCCAAACTTTAGCAGGAACCAGGAGAACTCTGCAGAGGAGGGGGAGAGAGGAAGGATGATAGGAGCCAGAGAGGTCAAGGATACTATGAGAACACAGCCCACAGAACCAACTAGCAGGACTCATAGGTGCTCACAGAGACTGAAGCAACAACCACGGAGACTATATGGGTCTGAGCCATATATATAGTTGTTGATCTTGGTGTTCTTGTGGGACGCCTAACAGTAAGAGTGGGGCTGTCTCTGACTCTTTTGCCTGCTCTTGGAACCCTTTTCCTCCTACTGGGTTGTCTTGTCTTATTGTGCTTAGTATTACTGTAACTTGTTATGCCATGTTCTGTTGATATCCCTGGGAGGCCTGCTCTTTTCTGAGGGGAAAATAAGGAAAAGTGGATCTGAGGGAGAGATTTGAAAGGAGGAGGCAACTAGGAGGAGTGGAAGGAGGGGAAACCATGGTTGAGATGCAATGTATGAGAGAAGAAAAAAAAGTCTGTATATTGAAAACAAGTCAGAATTTTTTTCCCCTTCTGTTCAAAAAGGAGTCTGAGTGGCACTGACTTGAAGCATCTGACGCATCCTCCTTGGCGGTCATCAACACACACAATGCCTAAGGCGAAAAGCCCTCCTAACTGTTGGAAATAATTTGATATTTCAATTTTAACTTTAGCCAGAAGAGAAAGGAAATGTGCTACATTTGCACCAAATTAGCACTTAAGACTTACATCCCTAACACCCCCAAACTATAGGAGAGTTTAAGCTCAGTCATTGAGCAAGCTTGTTAGATCCGGTTTGGCAGAATCAACCTTTGGCATACTTCTCTTGGTAACGTCTAGGTTTGGTTGACTAGTCTTATTAACTGAATTTTAACTGTTGCTACAAAAGTTATTTCTTTGCTGCTACTGAAATTCCCAAGAGAGGCAACTATAAGATGAGCTCTGAAACAGGTTCCTTTCACCTGCACAGAAAAGCATGCCCGTGTCTCCAGAGGCCAGGAAAGCCAACCTGGGATAGTTTTTCAAGACCACAGGCTCCTGCTGCCTAGCTCTTTCAGCCCTCTTGTTTTTGAAACTGACTTTGAAGTACCATGAAACCAAACTTAACTCTTCTGGTGATCAATGTGCTCGAGTATGAGGCATGAGTGGAGAAATGGAAATAAATCCTACCAAGACTGGGGCTTATTAGAACTCAAGGGAAATAAAGAAGGGGAAGAGAGGGAGGGAGGAAGGGAGGGAGGGAGGGAGGGAGGGAGGGAGGGAGGGAGGGAGGGAGAGAAAAGAAAAAGGAAAGGGAAGAAGAAAGAAAAGGGAGGATTTCCTGATAAGCAGTCATAGGACTTTAATCCTAGCACTCGGGAAAACAGAGGCTGGCCAGCCTCTGGGAATTCAAGGCCAGTCTGGTCTACATAGCGAGTTCCAAGACAGCCAGGGCTACATAGGGAGACCTCGTCTTAAAATAAATGACATAAAATGGGAAAGACCAGGGAGGGAGGAAAGAGAGGAAGAAGGTCCTATAGTTAAAGAGTTCTGTGCTCCCATGGGGGACGATCAGATGTTGGGTATCTTTTCTTAAAAAAAGAATTATCAAGATGAGGCCACAGCTTTCTGCTTAAAGGAACTCAGGATAAAGCAATTTTGAGTCCTTGGTAGCAATCTCCCTCTTCCAAAGGGATAAGGTCTCAGATGCCCTTCCCAATGTCAACACTGGTGCTGTGTCCTGGGGAGACTCTAGGACACGTTGTTGTCACTGCTAGTGTAGAGTCAGAGAAACCTCCCCAGAACCCAGATGCAGCTCCAGTGTGTAAGGGACGACTGACAGGAACCTTGGTCTTCCTCAGGGAAGAAGCTGAGGCCTAGCAGGTGAGCACTTACATTCTAGCTTATCCTGAGGTCTCCCAGTCTCCAACAGGGACAAGTAACACACGATATCCTTCAGGTACACCACGGGAGCATCTGGACTGGAAGACAGAGCATCAGGATCTTCCCATGGGGCTACAGCCTCTAGGTCTTTAGGCGGTGCTTGTATCTTAGCCAGTTTTGATTCTGAAAGACAAAAGGAGAACATCTGAGGGCCTTTATGTTAGTAAACATTAACCCTCCTAATGGTCCCAACCTCTTCACAGTTGAGGTGAGAATGTTCTATGGGTGTCTTAAAAATGTAATTAATACATATTATGTAGTATGGCCACAGAAATGCAGGATGTAGTTATTTTCTATGAATGGCTTCATTTTTGATCTGTTTAGGAGCATATTTCCTTGCAGAAAGTTTACCCATTCTCTGAATTTTTCAGGAAAGATGACAGTGTGTCCTGTTGACAACACAGTGAACAGATAGATACTAACCATACTACTCACCACATCCATACCCTTTCTTAGTGGGGAGCTGAGGAAGCCTGGAGTGGATGTGACATCCTCAGTAGATATATGCTGTTGATTTAAGGTAGCAGTGCCAAGGACCACTGCCTCAGATCCATGGGAGTGGCAAAGCCTTCCCCAGGTGAGGCCGGGAGAGATGGCAAAGACTTCCTCTGGTTCATGTATGAATGCTGACAATGTGTGGAGAAAATGATCCCCCTACCATGTTAACATCTTGAAATTGCTGCCCTACAGACAGCATGTCTACTGAGTTAGTGAAGCCTGTCTCCTTGTTCAGCTGTTTATAATAGTCCTGTCTCCTTGTTTATCTGATGTGATGACCCCATCCTTTTGATCAGCTGGTGTGCAATAACTCTGCCTCCCTGTTCAACTGTATATAATAAACACTTTGCTAAGCCTCTGAGTACTGTGTCTTCTCCAGCAGAGCCTAGACTGTCTCATTCTAGCTTTTTTTGTGCCCTGTGTCTGTCATTTCTTCATTCCTTCCCTGTACTGGTAGCTCAGTCCCTGCAGCCATGCAAAGATGTGGTATTTCATAGTTATCTTCTGCAAATATACTTAATGGCAAATGAAGAGACTGATATCTAAAGAAAAACCCTACCAACAATCATCACATTTTCAGAAACAAGGAAACTGACTATCTGCCAAGAAAATGCAGAAAGTGACTTGCTCTATGCTCCATGAGGAAACATTTCCCCGCACTCTGTCCCCTAGTTCAGAAATACAAAATTCATTATCAGTGAGGACACTAGGAGTTTTATTTCGCTATGTGAAGTATATGTTCTGAGGAACTTTGTTCTTTCTCTCCTCTGCTTCACACCCACGAGAATCCTTTTCATAACCAGTAGGATGCACAACACACGGGACACCACTGACCGTGGGCTAAACACCACACTGCCAGTGGGCAAGCCAATGGAGGCATCGTGGTGCCAACAAGCGGTGAGTGCTGCCGCCATGGACAGAGGCAGCCTCGATGGCAATGCCTGCTGGGGAAAGGCAGTATTACCCCATACTATTCAGAGAACCCAAGAGCCACACGACGGGAGGAAGCATTCCACCCCAGGACAGCAAGTCTGAGGAACAAGGTCTGCCCAGGCCTGCAGTGTGGGCTGTCATTTAGAAAGGAGTTAGCTGTCATTCACACTGACAGTAGAGGAGATGAGAGGTCTCTGGGTGTTACAGAGGGCCCATGAAGAGACCACAGCAAAGCCTAAGAAACACAGAAAAGGAAGACAAAAGACAGGTGAAGAGAGGAAGCTTCACCCAGAAGTCTCACAGGGCTGGGGTTCTGAAGGTAATTTTCTATTGGACAAGACACTCTGGAGCTGCAAGAAGGCAGAACCTCTATTTGTTAAGGACAGATGGCTTCCGAGGTGGCCAATAGAGGTAAAAAGAATATGAATGAGATAATAACAGAAATAGTGGGGTGGGAGGATTGAGATGAACCAAACTATTAAAATCATCCCTGGAAGAAATGCCATGGAAATTCCTAAGAATGATGTGGAAAACAAATGAGAACATGGTCCTTTGTGCCAGGGGGGTGGGGTGGGGTGGCTAATGCCCCAAGTTACTGCTGTGTGCTCAAGTTACTCATCCATTGCAACACCATCAATGGCTTCCACTAACTCTGGGTAACATGGGACCAGATGTATTGTCCCACCCGACTCAACTAGTACCTGTACAGAAGATACAGAGCAAATGTTATAGGACATTATATTTCAAGTAGGGTCCCTGAGAAAATGGGAGACAAGTCAGAGGTGAGTTGTCCCCCTAAGGTTGTCACATCTTAGCATTTGGAAGAAGTTTCCATCCTGTACCGGGGGAGGGGGAGGGAGAGGCACTCTGGCAGATCCTGGCATTCTCTGTGATGTGAGGAGGAGGTGGGAGCCCAGAGTGGCTCCTAGAGAGCCACACAGACAGAAACCCAGAGATATGTACAAGGCTGCTTTATAGCCAGTAGCATCACCTTCAATTCTATAGCAGAGTGGGGATTGTTGCTCCCCGGGGAGGAACCTGCCTGAGGCTGGGGAATGAGATGGTTATGTTTGGGATGGGAATAGGAGACGAAGCAGGACCAGAGGGACAAACTCTGGGATGAAAAGTCAGGAGCAATGTTCGCTCTCATCAGTGGGGTAGAAGCCCCTAGAAACCACGTTACCAAAGAACTCTGCCTCAACAGCAAGACAGCGTCAGATCTAGATGTTCAAGGGTATGTAAACAGTTGAGACTGTTTCCAGGTAACCTCTCTTTACCCTAAACAAGCATACCGATGTTTGTTGAAATGCAAAAACAGTCCATACTGTACTCAGCCTTAAAGAGGAGCTGATAAGAATTCTATACAAAGTTTCCCAGAAAACTGAAGGGCTAAAAATCCTACCCAACCCAGATAAGAAGAACAGCACTGCTGCAAGGCCCAAATCAAAGATATCGCAAGAGTTGCAAGTGGGCATTCTTCATGGGCTCAGAGGTAGAAATTTCGCAATGTTAGCTTAATGTATTAAGTAGAAGTTAGCGGAGACTTAAATAAAGAGACACTGTGCTATAGGATTAGACCCAGGGCATTAAGATACCAGTTCTTTCTGATTCATCAGATTTCTAAGATGCAATAGCAAAGACCAGCCATAAAACAAACAAACCACATTGAATTGTATTTCATAAAAATTAAGAAATTTTGGAGTTAGGGTTAAGAGCATATTTTGTTCCTATAGAGGACTCAGGTTGGGTTCCCAGCACCTTTGGTGATTCACAACCACTATCACTCCAGTTGTAAATGTGATGCCCTCCTCTGACCTCCACAGGCATGAACATGGGGCACGTACATATATGCAGGCAAAACATCCATACACACACAGCTCACATAAAGTAAAATGAATAATTCTTTTACGTTGTTTTGTTTTGGAGACAGGATTTCTCTGTGTAGCCTTGGCTGTATTGGAACTTGCTTTTTAGATCAGGCTGGCCTTGAACTCACAGAGCAAATAATTCTTTCAAGATATTAAAAAAAAATTGTTCTTCAAAAGACCCTGTTAAACAAAGACATCTGTTCAACGATGTTCATAGCAGCACTATTTGTAATAGCCAGAAACTGGAAGCAGCCTAGATGCCCCTCAACTGAAGAATGGATAGAGAAAATGTGGTACATTTACACAATGGAGTACAACTCAGGGGGAAAAAAACCAACGGAATCTTGAAATTTGCAGGAAAATGGATAGAACTCGAAGAAACCATTCTGAGTGAGGTAATCCAATCACAAAAAGACAAACATGATATGTAGTCACTCATATGTGGATTTTAAACATAGAGTAAGGGATTACCAACCTACAATCCACACTGCCAGAGAAACTAGTAAACAAGGAGGACCCTAAAAGAGACAAACATTGTCCCCTGGAGAAGGGAAAAGGGTCAAGATCCCCTGAGCAAATTGAGAACATGGGAAGAAGGGGGAGGGAGCTATGAGAGTGAGAAGGGAAGAAGAGGAAGGATGCAGAGGTCATGAGGGAGCAGAAAGGTTGAGTCAGGTGTAGATTAGAAGAAAGGATACGCTATAGGTAGGGTTTTAGTTGTAGGGGTGGTAGGGAAGGAGGGGAGGGAGAAGGGAACTGGGATTGTCATGAAATTCAATCATGCTTGTAACTCAAATAAAAAAAAAAGACCCTGTTAAGGCCAGGGAGAGGATCAGTGGGTAAAACAAAAGATTTGAACATTTTTATTGAGGATGATTCATAGATGCCCAGTAGTCTACTGAGCACATAACAGGACGTCACCAGGAAAATGCAAACACAGACCACTGTGAGACGCCACCTTCAGTGTATTAGAGCAATGGGAAATGAAGATGAAGGAGTGAGCTGCAGGGGCCTTTGTGCAGCCAGGGGTGTAAACAGGCCAGTGGTCTTGAAAAGAGCTTGGCAATTTCCTATAAACGGAAATGTGCACAGTGCCTGCCACATTATATCTGGTATTCCATTCCAAGTGTTTGCCCAAGGGGAATGACTCCTTATAAAGACTTATAAAGGAATATTTACAATGAGTTTGTTTGTAATAATCCCAAACTGGAAACTAACCAAATGTCCCTGTACCAATAAGTGAAATAATTATGGAAACTCTATCTGTTAGAATACTAATTAACAAACGAATATGTTGACAATTAATATATACAAAATGATTATGCCAAACAAAAAGAAGTAAGAGCTAAGAAAGTAAATATTGCATGATTCTGTTCACGGGGAGTCCAGATGGTGCAGTGACATTCATAGTGACAGAAGGCAGATCACAGGCTGCTTGGGGTGGGGCAGGGCTTGAGAAAGGACTCACCACGAAATCTTTCCTAGATGGTGGCTGTGTTCATTCTGCTGGTGTCCTGCTGGCTTCTATGGATGCATGCATACTGCAGAAGTTGTAACTTACTATATGCCAACTACGGTTCAACTGAGCTATGTAAGGACATTACTTTTTCCTGAAGATGGTCCAATCTCTAGAATCCTGGGTAGATCATGTCACAGTTCTAGTTCATAACAAGGTTTAGTTTACTCCTGCATGGACATGCTAGATGCTTATTATCCCATTAGTGTCCTTCCTTCTCATGCTTCCACAGATGAAATACCCAAACCTCCAGTCATCTAAATACATCTCCCAGTGACCGAAGACAAATGACCTCTTCTACACCACATCGGCCCTCATCCAGCATCTGGTTGTAAGCCCCTTCACTGAAGGCAGGGTGCACTCATCCATTCTGCCTTTGCCCATAGTCTCTGTGGTACTTGTTGACTTCTAGCTGGGCAGTGTGGCAGAGGGGAGAGTTTTGGGACTCTAGCGCTGGGTTTGCACTACATGGTGTGTGACTTCCTCAGGTGGGCTTGTTCACTGGACTCAACCTGTGTTTTCTTAAACCTGTTAAAGGACGTCATTGCATTAAAACTGAGGTTCACCCCAAGTCTTGAATGACAGGTATGTTTGTAACCATAATGTTAAGTGAAAGATTCTAACTTCAAAATTATATATGACCTAATCCCAATTATGTAAGAAACCTATTGGAATAAAGCCCTATGAGATCACACACATTTAACTGCAAATATAGTTGAGGTCAGTTTTCTCTTTTAAAGATGAACTTTGTTAAAGAGCAGCTTAGGTTTATAGCAAAACTAGTGGAAGGGACAGAGATTTTGTTCAGATACCCTGTAACAATTTGGTACGTAGCCACCTGCATGATGAACATGCCACAAAGAGTTCTGTATTTGTCCTAACTAGTGGCCCTGCATCGATCCGTCATTACCACTCACAGCCCTCAGCCCACAGTCGTGGTCACTCTTGGGGCTGTGTATCCCTTGGGTCTGAACAAAGGATTTAGACACATGTCCATCATTGTAGTATGGTGCAGAGGAAGATAACCACCTTGCAGTTTCTCTCTACTTGGCTATTCTTCTCTTTGCCCTGGATTCTGACGACCACCTTATTGTTAGTTATTTCTTTTGGGGGAGCTTTGGAGTTAGTCTTCAGACTATCTACAATGCGAGTACACTACTTTTCTAACTGGAAAGTCTGAGAAAGCAAGGTATTTCCTTCAGATACTCAAGATTGTGGGTTGCTGAAAAATCTCAACAGGTTATGAAACCAAACAAAACACCAAGGACCAAAATTCTTCCCTTTCATATTCTGAGCTGACAGGATGACAGTGACTCTGGAGGGCTTTGAGTCAACATTTGCACTCTGTGAAAGACCCTTTCTTCTGTCCTACTCTGGGAAGAAATGACTTGAGGTGGGCTGTGTTACATTTGAGCATAGAAAGGTGTGATTGGTGGAGGCCATGCCAGTCAGAATCTAGCATCTTCTGGCTTCTACTAGAATAACAGGGAAAGGCTGGGGTTTTCCACAGATGGCCAGATTGCAAGTGAATCCAGGGCTTGCTTCTTGTAGGAAGGGGCTCTCTGTGAAACCTCTGCCTGGTCCTAATTCTTCTTCTTCTTCTTCTTCCTCCTCCTCCTCCTCCTCCTCCTCCTCCTCCTCCTTCTCCTTTGTAAACAGGGCCATTAAAATCAAACCATCTATTGAAGGAAACCTAGCAGGAATTGGATTATTCTTCTTTAAATCTCAGGTTTAAAAAATATGAAAAAAAACTAAGGATCTCCCTGGGCCCCAAATCAGATAACTGCCTTTTCCTGATTTAACCCATAGGGCCTGGTGTTTTTCTTCACCATAAGCAGATGAAATGGTGCATGACAAGTCACTTCTCCAGGAGGAAGTCTGAGGAGATACCTTTGAAACTCAGAGTGATAGAGCTACCGTGAGTGATCAAGGCCATGTCCACCTCCCCTACGTCACTGTCCATCTGTCCTCAAATAGCACATGATCTCCTCTCTGTGAGTCTCCGATGTTATCTCCTCAGCCACTAAAACAAACTCTGCTCACATTATTTTGGGCCGTAAGGCATGATTAGCAACCTGAAGGTTTCTCTGGAAGTTCCTAGTGCCTGGGTGAGAAGTTGGGGCAGCATGCTTCCTTGCTAGAAGTTTATAAAGTTGCCCTTTCCTTCCTGCTGGGAGAACATTGTGTGTCAGAATTTGACCTGTTACTCCATATGAGAGGTAAGACTGACTTGTGCCTTAAATACATTTCACCAGAGGGCCCGGGATTAGTCGGGTGGGGTGCTGGCAGGAATGAGTGAACCAACAATACTGAGTCTGCTTTCCCTACAGCTGTCACCAAAGGCACCAGGAAGGTCCAGGTTCCCTTCTTCCCTGCTTTCTGGATCTCTACAAGCTGACATGATAGCCTTCTCTTTCTAACAGATGTTCTGAGTTCTGTGTATAAGGTTAATTTTCTCTTCTCCCTTTCTCTGGTCTCTCTCCCTCTGTCTCTTTCCTCTCCCTCTCCCCTGCTCCTTAAAATATTTATTATTTTCAATTATGTATAGTATGTGTGTCTGTATGTGGATATGTGCTTGTGTCCTCTCTGGCCTCTGATCCCCTGGAGTCAGATTACAGCCTCAGATTATAGCAGAATTTCTCACCTCTGCTTCCTGAGTAGCTGGGACTACCAGCACACACACACACACACACACACACAACACACACACACACACACACACACACACACACACACACACACACACACCAGTATCCAACTCCATAGTGAATTAAAAAACAAAAACAAAAAAAACAAAAAAACCCCGACAAACCCCAACTAACTAGTTTACCAATCCTGCCAAACATTGAAAGCTCTTCTAGTTTCCCTCCTGGGACAGGAAAAGAGATCAGGAATTCAGCTAGTGTCCACTTGAAGAGGCTCTCATCCCAGTCTCTGCTGAAATTGTTCCCATTCTTTTTCAGCTGTAGTACCTCTTACCTACCCATTCTTTTTCAGCTGTAGTACCTCTTACCTACCTCGTCTGACACATATTTAAAAATAAGATGGAACTGTTTTCTTCGCTATCCTCACTGTTCTCCCCAAGAGTAGGGATTCAGCTTTGTGTGTGGATACATTGTTTCCACAGAGCCTGTGCAGTAAACAGGGTCTGCCTCCCCGAGGCTTCAGGCTTCGTATTTGAAACCCATAGAGCAAAGTGCACAGTCCACAAGTGACTTCCCACCAGAACAGGATACTGAGCTGGCCCGCCAGGAGATTGAGGCTGCGGGCTCAAAGATAGTCTGGCTGACTGTAATGAGCTAAGTGGAGCGTGTTCATCTAGAGTGTGGCCCAATGCTAATTGCTGATACTATTGAACATTTACCAGGGGCCAGGCACTGCTATAAGCCTTAGGACAGCTGCTAACTCATTCAGTCCACACAGCAATACTCATTATCTTCCTGTTTTACAGAGGGGACAGCGAGACACAGACATTGCTCAAACATGCTCATAGCTAACTGCTGGGAATGAGGTCTGGATTCCTAACCAATATGTTCTTTTGCCTGATCTAGTTTAGGTGGGGAGTGACCAGGACATTTGTATTGAACACGAAAACAAATGTCAAGGGTGGTGAGTGTTGCCCCTTCCAGTACCTGGGTTTGTCAAGAGCACAGAGAAATAGCTTCTAATTTATAAACATGTCCGGGAAGATTCCAGATCTGCTGCACCAGTGGTGGGGCAATGGATCATAGCTGCTATAGCAGCTCCACCAGGAACTAACTAAATTGGTGCTTTTGCAAGGAGAAAACCATCTGGCACCTCGGCTTCCTTGCTCTATGCAGAAAGAGAGCAGAGATTTGAGGTTACACAAGTCTGGATTGAATCTCCAGCCCCATGATGGTCTCCTTGGCTCCATTGTGTGAAGCAGTGTAAGTTTGAAGGTCAGAGGAAAATGAAACAGGTATCTAGAAAACAGATCTTCAAAACCAATTTTTGCTGGCTTCTTTTGGTAATTATTAGAAACTCTCCAACTTGTTCAAAAATGACAAGGACATTTCTGTTTTAAAATTTAAATTTATGTGCGTGGATGCTCTTTTCTGCATGGTTGTCTGTGCACCATGTGCATGCCTGGTGCCTATGGAGGCAAGAAGAGGGCATCAGGAAGTCACAGACCATTGTGAACTGCTATGCAGGTGTTGGGATTTCAACCTGAGCCCTTTGCAAGAGCAGCCAGTGGTCTTAACTGCTGGATCATCTCTCCAGCCCCTCATGGACATTGTTTGTTGGCCCATCAGGACGAACTCTTACACACTTGCCCTACCCACTCCAGCCGTCCATTGGTAGAACGTAGAATCAGGTATACTTCTGCCAGAGAGCCAGATCTTGGCACACAGACTCCCCCCCACTCCCAAGTCTCTTGTGAAGACTCCTCCACATCTCTTGCAAGCAACTTGTCAGAAGTAAACATCTGGTAACCTGCTGCAAGCCTTGACCTGCTATGCTCCAGGACAAGGGAAGGTAAAAACCTTCAATGATCCTTAGAATCCCTCAATTGTATGGATAAAAAGAAGGCTGGCCAACTAGTTCCTCCTCGCCTTCTGTGGTGGTTTGAATAGGAATGGCCCCATAGACTCGTAGGGAGTGGCGCTATGAGGAGGTGTGGACTTGGAGGAACTGTGTCACAGTGAGGGCAGGTTTTGAGGTTTCATATGCTCAAGCTACCCTCAGTGTGGGACACAGTCTCCTTCTGCTGCCTACAGATCATGATGTAAAACTCTCAGCTCCTTCTCCAGCACCATGTCTGCCTGCATGCTGCCGTGATTCCCACCATGATGATAATGGACTAAACCTCTGAACTGCAAGCCAGTTCCAATGAAATGCTTTCCTTTATGAGTTGCCACTGTCATGGTGTCTCCTCACAGCAATAGAAACCCTAACCAAGACATCCCCCAAATCTCATGTCCCAATGTCTTACCAGTGTCTGGTGCACAGGCCTCGTCTGCTTTGGCAGCGTTATCCGAATTATAACCTAGGGAACAAAAAGGAGATGTAAAGGCCAGGCCATGCCCTCCAGACCTTAGAGGGACATTAGGGTACCTTCCCGTGGGCTCCAGTTCGTGTAGGTTGTGTTTGTGTCCTATGTTATTATCAGCTTGTCTCATGCTGAGACTCCAGTAAGACAGCAGCTATGACTTCCCCTCCTCTGACAGTCCCTGGTTAGTCCTAGCTGGAACTACTTTTCTACCACATGTCAGTTTGTGTTCCCTCTTGCTCCATCCTATCCTCTGACCCCCAGTGACAGAATCACCCCCCATTTTATACTTCTTGCTGAAGGACTCACCAGACCAGGTTCTAATGAGGCTCTAGAAAGAGGAGTCCCTGTCCTTTGGTCTCCCTCCCTCCCATTTCCCCCTTAAGGAAGTCACTATGTTCAGGTTCCCCTCTAGTGCACTGCCTGTGCCTGTGGCTGGGGGTCACAGCTGTTCAGCATCCTCCCATCTTGGGGAAAGCTGGTCCTTGTACCTGAGACATTGGGCTCACTACTGCTGGCCCCCTCCTTTGGGTGGTCAGGTGTCTCCTGTCTGGGCTTCTGGCTGAAGGCCAGGAAGAGGTGTGTGCTCAGTGGCTGAGGAAGGTCCACCTCCAGGTATGCCCTCATGAACAGCTTGAAGACATCATAGCTAATGGGCTGAGAAGGGCAAGAAGAGAGAAGTCAATAGAGGGAAGGGACAGGGTGGAGAAGGAAAGGGAATGGGGTGATGGCCGGTGAGCGGGGGAGTGGAAGCAAAGGAAGTGAAGGGGTTGGTGGGGGCAGGAATGAAAAGGCCAGGAGGAGATGGAGAATCAGAGGGGTCAGGGGCAGGGGATGGGACACAGACAGAGAAAACATGGTGTCTGACCCTCGGGCGCAAAGTAGGCTTTTGTAATAGGGTATGGTTTGGTTTAAATTTGGATTAAAAGTAAGGGTGATAAACTCCCCAAGGCTCAGAGACTACTGTGAAAGAAAGGGCAAAACAGATTGTAAGGCTCAGATATTGGGGTGGACCTGAGTGAAACAACACTTTCCAGACATTACAGGACTGCTACACCCATTTTCTCAGCAGTTGTGCTTGCCTGCACAAGACCTGCATAGGATCAAGCCAGTCAATGTTATAACGTGGAGAGGAGATGGGCTCAGGCGTCCTCACCACTAGCTGAGGAGCTATGGACAGTTGATGGCTTGTGGAAAAGAGTCAGGTTCCATCAAGGGTGTAGTCCCTCGTAGGTCTATCATGCTTCCGTGGATGGGCCTACACCCATGAGTATGTGGGTAGCAAAGCTGAACATAGTGTGTCAGCATCAGAAGAGGACATTGTGTTAGAAAGGGGCGAAGGGGTGAGAAGGGTAGGAGTGCATATGATCAAAACATTATATGTAAGTATGAGATTCTCAAAGGGTTACCAGCAGCAAGCATAAAAAGTGGGACTCATAAATGGAGTTCTAGGGATCTGCCTTTGTCCAGGCTCATGTGAAGGTCATGGGTCTACAGAGCAAGGACTCAGACCCTGCTTTGAAATTCTGGTGATGATGAAGAAGGATGCAGAAGGAACTAACAAGGAAAGAAAGGTTCTTTGGTGGTTATCACGATTTCTCTGATTCTTGAGTTCAGGTCTCCAGAAGTAGGAGAGCTTGGTGAAGAAAGGACAGGCTCCATCCTACAGAGCTTCCATAATGTTCATCTTCTCTAGAAAGATCCTAAGATGAAAAGGCATTGCCTGTGTTTGGCTCAACTGTATCCTAGAATAAGCCATTGTGATGACTTTAGGTATCAAGGAAAGCAGGAAGCTAAGGACAGAAAGTGGAACCAAGGGGCATGCCCAAAACCAGACCCTGTCCCCATAGTCTCTCTTGATACTGCCTGGCATCTGGTCCTAGGCTTTGAGCATCCATGCCAGAAAAAGCTGCAGCCCTCGGCAAGCGTTCACTAACAATAACAACAGTTTGTAGTGAGTCATCCCTGGCTTGCACTTTCATGGTGTTGGAGCTTCATCCAATCACAGACACTCCTGGAAACCATTTGAAGAAGTGCTGCTCCAAGAGCTGCCACACTGGCCTCTGTGAGGAGTAACAGCCAGGAGAATAGAATTCCTTTCTGAAAACCTACTTGGTGTTTTCTAGATAATGCTGATAGTATTTAACCCCTTTCATGTTCTGGGGATTCGGCAAGCCTTCCCAGAATCAGCAGCCGACTTAATGTGTAAGGTCAGGTGTGGGCTCCATTGAGAACTCGCAACCATTCTCTGCTAAGTTCAGGGCTGTACTAGAGATCTCTTTTGCAGTGTGGCGGAAGCCTGATGTAGTTGGTCACAGACCATTTACTTACTTTTTTATTTAATTTCCAGATGAAAAGAACCCAGCGCATGGTTGACTGACATTTATTGTGCCCTCTATGTTGTTCTGTGTCCCTTTTCGTCCCAAGTCTCTGATTCTCCGCTGCATTCTCTTTATGTCTCTCTCTGTCTCTACCTCAGACTGTCCCTTCTGCATACATCCTCTGCTCTTCTTCCAGAATACAGTGACAGGGTCATTTCGTAACCCATCCACTACCACCCTTGCTTCTGCCCTCACTGTCTCTGATAGCATCTTGCTTACCTTCTACCCCCAATCACATTCCAAGGGACTCCTTCCCTTTCTCTTTAATTTCTCCAAAGACACCACACTGGCCTTCCTTTCCCCTCGAATTCCACTCTGTTTGGGTTCCTGCCTCTTGCCCACGAACCTGCTTCCTTGGAAGTCTTAAGTGTAGTCTCTTTGTTAAGTTTCATCTCAGCTCACTGAAGAATTTCACCCTCTTTTCTTGAAGCTACTTTCCACATTGAAATTTTATTTTGATGCTTCTAATTCCCTATTTTGGTTCAACCAAATCTTTGCTAATGACGTTGCTGTTCATTCTTTTATTTCGGAAGCTCCTTTGCATTATCTGTTTGCACTGTTTTAACTGACAGGTGCTGCTTAAAGGACAGCTTTGAGCTAGCACCAACTGGAAATAACCAGAATGAAGTGTCTCTGGAAAAGAAGACACTAAGAAGAAGGTTTAGCGGCAGGCCACGGGGGTGCACACTTTAATCCCAGCACTTGGGAGGCAGACACAGCTGAGGCCAGCCTGGTCTACACAGTGAGTTCTAAGACCATAGTCTTGGAGAGATCCCACCACAAAACAAACAAACAAAAAGTTTTTCTAACCAAATTCTAAGAGAATGTGGTGGGAAACAATCAAACTAAACAACAACACAAAGCTAAAAGGTGACTGGAAAAGATTAGTGTGACAAGTGCCAAGCCACCAATGTGAAGTCCCCAAAGGCAGCCACCAGATGTCTAGTGTCTAGAAAAGCAGTGGGCTGGATATGTCTGAGTAAATTTCTTTTTTATTTGTTTACTTGTTATTAGCATGTAAAAATTAGGGTTCATTCATTATGACATTTTTTCTTTTTTCTTTCTTCCTTTTTCTTCTTTCTTTTCCTGTCTCTCTGTCTCTCTCTCTTTCTTTTTTGAGACAGAATTTCTCTGTAGCCCTGACTGTCCTGGAACTTGCTCTGTGTACCAGGCTGATCTTGAACTCAAAGAGATCCACCTGCCTCTGCCTCCCAAGTGCTGGGATTAAAGGTGTGTGCCACTACACCTGGCTTTTTTCAAACAAAATTTGTTTTTTATTGTTTTCCTTTCCTTCTTGTTCTCCCCTCCCCCATCCTTCCTGAGTGCACTCCGACCCCTCCCCTCCTCTCTGCCTTCATGTCACATGACTCCCTTTGGTTCCTCTACTCTCTGTCTCAACATCTCTTGTTCCCCTCTCATGGTCTCCGATCTGGTTTCATAGCCTATTAACCTATCTATAATCCCTTATTTTCACACACACAAACACTAAAGTTTGGATCTGCATTTGAGACAGACTGGAATTTTTGGCTTTGTGAGTTTGTGTTGCTTCACATAATGTAATATTTTCCAGATCCATCCGTTTTCCTACAGATTTCATAATGTCATTTTTCTTTATAGTGGGGTAAAATTCTATTGCACATATATGCCATGTTTTTATTATCCATTCTTTTGTTGATGGACATCTAGGCTAGTTCTATTCTCTGGCTGTTATGAATAGTGTGACAATAAGCGTGGGTGTGGAAGTCCCTTTGTGTTAGATATGGAGTCCTCTGGGGTTATATGCAGGAGTGGCATGACCAGGCCACTCGGCCAAATCCCTACCCTGGTCTCAGGCATGTGATGCTTTTCCAGCTTCAGTCTTATCTTTAGCAATTATTAGTACCGGGCCAGAAGATCTCTTAACCTGGCTGGCACCCTCCTTAGTTAGGATCTTGTCCCTGACTGTCACTTCTGCTAATACCAATGACAATATTCCAAACTCAGCTTTGACCTCACAGTGACCTAGAACTGGTTCTTGTCCCTTCATTCTGCAGGCTTAGTTCCTTTACAGTACCCGACACACCTAGACCCTTTCCAGGTCCATTTCCCCTCAAACCATCACCAGAGCCTGACTTCAGTTTCATGTGCTTTTAGCCAGACCATTGCAATGCCTCTAGTTTATCATTTTTAAGAAAGATTTATTTTATTTTATGTGCAGGAGTATTTTATCTGCATGTACATGTGTGTGTCACATGCATGCCTGGTACTTATGGAGGTTATAAGAAGGCATCAGATCTCCTGGAACTGCAGCAGTAAGTTGCAGATGGTTGTGAACCACCATGTGGACACTGTTGTGCCCAAGTCTTGAAGACCCCCAGAGACTACCAAGGAGACAGACTCACCAAACTGCAAATGTGAGACTTTATTGTTTAATCCTACTGGTAGGTAGGGACTCCATGTCTAGCAGGGTGATGGAGCAGCCTCCAGAGGGAGCATTAGTGGTTTCTACAGCTTTGTTTGCTACTTGCAGGTAGTTTGTTCACATTGGTTGGTGCTGGGAGGGAGCTTTCTGTGGTTTCTCTGTCTCTTGGAGGTGGTTTGTTGTCAAACACAATTTCCAGGAAGGTTGTCTTGGAGTTTTGCTCACAACACAAGAACTAGACACCAGGCGACTGGATTTGTTTTGAAGGCTTTCCCACAACCTTTACATTCATTTAGTTTCTCTCTAGTATGAATCATAAGAGTTGAATGGGAACTTAAGGCTTTGCCACATTTATACAATTTCTCCCCAGTGTGATTTACTAGAAGTGAAGCCTTTGAGTTTAGTTTACCTCTTTCAGACACTGGGAATAAAATCTGGGTCCTCCCTAAGAGCAACGAGTCTCTACACCGCTGAGCCTTCCTTCCAGCCCATGCAATGCCTCTGGAAGGCATCCTTGCTCTTACTTCCCTCTGTTGCTCCTCCCATCTGTTGTACCCAGCCGTGTCAGGCTGATTTTCCCAAAGCACAACTGTGACAAGATTGATTTCCTACTCAAAAATTTTTCAGGGCTTCTAATTGCCCATGGGAGAGTTGAGAGCCGCTTATGCATGACTGATCTCCTGTATTATACGTGATAACAGGTATACAGAAAAGAAACTCGGATGAACCCAAGGAAGTTTAGATAGAAGCTTAAATATATATTAATATATGAATAATGTTGCTACAGTCCAGTTAGTCATCCTGGGCACTTACACTTTCTGGGGCCTTTGGGATTCAGAATCTACTCCATAATTCCACTCCAGCCTAGATGTGGAGTCACTTCAAACTCTCAGCCCATCTGCCACTTTCTCTTGCTATCTGTTACTACACATCCTGTCCCCATAGTCCCCTTGTTCTTTCCCGAGCAAGCTCCACAGCCCACTTCTTTCTTTAACTGTTAAAATTCTAGCGCTGCATTAAAGCTGAATCCAGGTGTCACATTGGGATTTCCTGCACCCAAATTTCTCTAATTTGCACTCTGGTTCTTGCCTTGTGAAACTCATGGATGCTGTTCTGGAATAACATAGCAAGTGGCTATCCATTCTCATACTGGATTCAGAGCTCCTGGATGATGAGACTGTCTCATTTCATTTTTGTCATCACAATATTCCTGATAGATATCTGAATAGAGACTTCCCAGCTGGTACATCAAAGAGATGGCCCACTGTAGAGCTGGCCACCAGCGGACCATTCTCCCAGGCAGGCAGAGACTCGGTGTTCTGGATACAGAGGTACAGGTATTGAAATGACTGTAATACATGGTCAACAGTCCTGAGTGCTATGGGATGAGAACAGGGTGTGAGATCTTAGAAAGCAGCGATGACCGAATTCTTGCGTAATCATTCATGATCCAACTCCAGCACCCCCTGGGAAGTGGAAAGGGCTAGGATCAACCCAGAACACTCAAATCAGAAAATACTCAGAGGACCTGGGTCTTGTTATGCCACTGGTGCTCAGGACATTCAGTAACTTGTCCCAGCCCACTAGAGGTAGGATGAACCAGAAACCTATCTCTGGATCCTGTGACTGTTACTGTTGCTGTCACAGGTTCCTAGGCTGGTACAGTGCTCCCAGCCTCTCCCTCCAAGCACCACAACTTCAGTGAGCAAGAGAGACTGATTGTGTGTCCCTCTGAAGGTGATACATAGGGTTAGACGGCTCCTTATAAGCACCGTCTGAACACAGTGACTCCTTACCAAATGTTTAGTGGATGACAGGGTAAGAAGGGCTTGAATATTATATCCAACTAATACCAGCCATTAGAGGCACACTGGGAAGGAACCATCACCTTCATCAGCACCTGCATCATTCATGTTCTCCCCAGAGCTGCAAATCCATGAAGCAACCTGCCAGGCAATTGCTATTGCTGTAACCTGTTTTAAGAGGGTCTGTTAATTCTGCTCCAGGTCTAGAAGAGAGGAGAGAAACTGGAGAAACTACTGTGCTCCAGGTATGAGGCAATGGTACAAGATAGGGCTATAACTCACGCCTTAAAAGCCTGCTCAAGGTTGCCATGCATACTGTAGAGCTTGAACTTGTGCTCAATGTGTCTTAGTACCACTGAGCTACCATTTTTGTTTGTTTGTTTGTTGTTGTTTTTGGTTAGGTTGGGCTTTCCTCACTCTAGCTGTCACCACTGTTCTCTCTAGAGGATCACTGGTCAGACCCACCCCTCTGCAAATTTCCATTCCCATTCCAGCTTCTCCAGCAGCCTGCCTCTACCAGCAGCTAACTCCTTTCTCGCTAAGACATTTTAGCAACAGGAAGCCGTCAAGCTCAGGAGAAATGAAACGCTTGTTGTTTCACCAACCCCATGCCATGACATTACACCTACCAGAAATCAGACGAGCTGCGTGACTGAATGGCAGGGCTCCCCCATGATGCAGCAGGGCCAGGCATACAAAGAGAGAGTGGCCAACCCTGAGGGGTGTGAGGGCGGCTGCACACTCATGACAGACAAGCTCCCTGCTTCTGAAAGCCCCTCTTGGTCTTCACATCAGTGGTGGCCCTGACCAAATTGTTCCCCTCCCACACACCAGCCCCTAGGCAGACAGGCTGAGTACCAGCCCCCGCCAGCCTTTGTTCCCTGTTTTTTGGAGTTGGAGGCGGGAGGTGTGGGGCAGTGAGTTCTTTGCTGCTCTGCATGGCTTCTCTTCAGGAATGCTCTTTGAAGTGGTGTGTTCTCTCCCCGTTCTGCCAACCCCCCTCCTGCTCTTTCTCCCAGCAACTGGTGTTTTATCTTGGTGGACCTCAAGAACACTGTCTCTGTTGATTCGTTCCCAGGAGCCAGTGGAGAAGGCCTTGGCTCAGGTTTGTCCAGTGAATGACAGTGTGAATAAGTAAATGGCAGTCTCTTCCTAACTTAGTTTTGCTGAGCTGTCACTTTTCTCCAGTAAGTCTCCATAAAATTACCCAGGGGCAGGGGAAGGGGAGGAGAGGATAAGGCATTCTGGGGATGGGGATAGATGGGAAGTAAGAACATGTTCTATAAAGTATTTGGTATTTGGCAACGTTTTTTCCTTTTAATTCACTCACCTACTACCTTCAAACTTTTAATATGCTCATTAGCTTCAGTCCATAGGCCAGGAAACCGAGACTCAGTGACATACACAATCTCA
The DNA here is from genome assembly GCF_003668045.3 of Cricetulus griseus. NCBI lineage: Eukaryota > Metazoa > Chordata > Mammalia > Rodentia > Cricetidae > Cricetulus > Cricetulus griseus. The sequence continues at coordinate 66,255,060 of NC_048597.1, read as the reverse complement.
CATTGTGGGGTGATGGCAGAGGTTAAAGGCTAGTCTAAAACCATGTGATCCAAGGACTGGGACTCACACTTGACCTTGGCAGTAATAGGGAATTCCTGAAGGGAGACACTATGCTTCACGATCTTTGACTCCTCTGCAGAGCCCAGCACAGTGCCTGCATACCCAAGAAATCCTACATGCCTTGAACTCGAAAACAGGCAGAGGCCTCACAGCATTTACTCATCCAAAAAGCATTTGCCAAATACTTGCAATGAGCCAAATACTCTCCTGGGCACTGCAGACACAGCAGTGAGCAAATATATTCCAGTGAGAGAGACAGAGAATTAATAAGCAAATTAGTTAGCATGACAGATGGTGTGAAGTACCAAGAAAAATAAAGCAGAGTAACAGAATAGGAAGTGTGCTGAAGGAAGCCTTCACATGTTGGATGAAGAAGGTGACAACCACTGGGAAGGTGATTTGAGCATCAACTTGAAGGAAGTCAATGTCTTAGGGTTTCTATTGCTGTGAAGAGACACCATGATCAATGCAGCTCTTATAAAGGAAAACATTAAATTGTGGTGGCGGCTTACAGTTCAGAGGTTCAACCCATTACCATCATGGCGGGACATGGTGGCATGCAAGCAGAGATGGTGCTGGAGAAGTAGCTGAGAGTCCTACATCTTGCAGGCAACAGGAAGTGGTCTGAATGTCACACTTAATGAAGCTTAAGCAAAGAAGACCTCAAAGCCCACTCACACGGTGACAAACTTCCTCCAACAAGGCTACACCTACTTCAACAAGGCCACATCTCCTAATAGCGCCATTCTTTCTGGGGGTCATTTTCTTTCAAACTACCACAGTGAAGAAACAAAGAATGTAGGTATATGTCAGAGGACATTCTGGGAAACGGAAGAGCAAGCTGGGTGGTGCTGAGTGAGGTTACAGAGCACCAGCTTGTCTAAGAGCATCAAGGAGGCTAATATGGCATGAAGGATTGAAGACAGAGAAGAGAGGAGGTCTAGATTGTCCTGAGTAGGGACTGGGGGGTAATGGAAGAATGACAGCTCAAACATATGTTCTAACAGACCGCTCAGGATATGTATGAAGAGTGGACAGCAAAGGGCAAGAGAAGAGGAGAGCCCAGTAGGAGACTGCAATGGTCTGAGCAGAGAGCAGTGATGAGTCAGGTCCTAGAGCCTGGCAGGAAGGATGATGTGGATCTATTTTACAGATAGACGTGGCGGGGTTCTCTGCTGAACTGGGTGGGGAAAGTGAGAGCAAGAGATAAGTCAATGACAATTATATACTCTTGAGTGATTAACCTATTGCTAATCGAGTTGTCCTGGACTGACTGATAGAGAAACATGTTTTATAGGGGAAGATGAAGGACATCAATTTAGTTAATGTTAAGTTTGAGATAATTTTCAAGTTTTAGATGTCAAGTGCAGGGGAAAGAGAAAACAAAACAACACCCCCCTAAAAAAAAAACCCAAAAACCTGAGTGTAGTGTCCTGAAACCAAATGATGAAAATGAAGGAGGATTTGACAAATTGCATGCAATACCATTAAGTGACATCACTGTGGGATTTAGTCACATGGTGTCTTCACTAGTGGCATCAGTGAAGGAGTGATTGACGGATTCTGGAGAAAGTAGAAGAGAGCGTGGAGGAGATGCATATAGACAAATTAAAGTATTTTTGTAGAGGAGAAATAGTGTGATTTGTGTCACTGGGAGAAATCAAATGTCTACAGGCAGACTGATGTGGAAAACATAGGGACAGGGAGAATGGGAGCGGGGACGGCTGGGGAGGGGGGGGGGTCTTGATTCAGCAGTGCCTAACAATAATCCAAACACAGGAGAACTCAGAGCACAGACATCTTACCACAGTGACGGGGAAGGGGCACAGGTGAGGAAGCCTGCCCGGGGTTTTGCTTCTGTCTTTTCAGTGTTAACTGACAATGAGGAGAGCGGGAGGAGCAAGGAGCGTGGTCATGGAGTCTGGTAGGGCAGCATGGGCATGTGAAAGGGGGAGACACAGATGGCATGAATGGCTCGCTTGAGACCTGGGGGAACACAGGTCTCAGAGCAAGGTCTTCAAGGCAAGTTAAGATGCCAGTGGGGAAAGGCTGGAAGGCAGAGTTTATTTTTTTCTTTAAAGACTTGAAATAGAAATAGTCTTACCTTGTGTGGGTCACATTGTTTGAGGCTTCCACCTTCATTAAACTCAGTCAACACATCTTTTATTTTCTTGGAGGAATCTGGAGACACACAATTCAAATGTAAAACACAGGTAAGTGGCTAGACAAAATCTGCCTAGACTTGTCCTGTGTGTCCTTGTATCCTTCCCCCTTTCCTGGCCTTCTCTCTCTTTTGACTGTCTGAACTACCTTTCTTTTTAAAAAGATTTTATTTTTATTTTAAATTGTGTGCATGATGGGGGGAGGGAGGGAGGGAGGGAGAGAGAGAGAGAGAGAGAGAGAGAGAGAGAGAGAGAGAGAGAGAGAGCAATCTCCTGGAGCTGCAGTTACAGCTGGTCATGAGCCCACTTGATGTGGGTGCTGGGAACCAAATTCAGGCTCTTAACCTCTGCTCTACCCCCAGAGTCGCCTCCCCAGCCCCTGAACTTCCTTTCTGGAAGGCCAGTCTCATCAGATTAGGTCCAGACCCAGAGGATTCTCACTCTCACAGAACCGCACTCCCTGTTAGCTTGTGCTCAGCCCTTTCAAGACGCTCCCAGCTTTCCAGTGACACAAAGTATTTCCAGAAATTTCCAAACCTGCTGTATATTCTCCATGGCATTTCCCCGCCTTTCATACTTCTCTCAATTTTCAGTACCCCGCCTACAGTCAGCTCCCATGTAAAACTTGCCTTTGGGGTAGAGTCATTCCCACCCTGGGCTCCTCTGTGATGGGCATGCAGCTCTCACCACACAGAATTCTATCATTTATTAGCTTGATTATCTTGATTGTGTATTTTTGGAATACAAAGGTACTTGCTGGATACATTTATTCTTCCTGGTTCCTTTTGGCCCTCTTCCTTCCCTCAATGATTTGATTTGGGAGGACAGAGAAGTTGTTGTTGTTGTTGTTTTTTTCTCCAAGTTAAAAAAAGGAGAAAGATAGCTCAGTAGGTAGAGTGCCTGGTTACCTTGGTGTGACCCCAAGAAGGTGGATGGTACCTGAAGAGCAACCTCCAAGGTTGATCTTTGGCCACCATAGATACATGTACCCGCATGCATGTTCACCTACATGAACACACATACACACACACACACACACACACACACACACACACACACACACACACACACACTCTCCAACCACCCCAAAGTATATGAAGGGTGCTGTGATAGACTGGTCTGAAGATAAAGAAGGACTTTCTGGGGGCTATGGGAGGCCTCTGGGAAAACTGAGGAGTTCTGGGGTGCTAGAACTGCTGCTATGTCTTTCCATACCAAACCAAGAGCAGACACAAAACATTCTAAACGTGTGTATGAATGTTTAATCATCTGAGACAGGCTCTCAAGTATCCCAGGCTTGTTTCTAACTCACCATGTAGCCAAGGATGACTTGAACTCCACCTCCCAAGTGATGGGCTTACAAACTTGTACCACCATCTTGGCTTGTGAGTAGAAAGTCCAACACATTAAAAGACTTGTCAGCCCTCAGGAAGGTGAGGCAGGATGACCAGGGCCAAGCTAGCTGTGGCAACATAGTAAGTTTGAACCAGTCTGGAATATAGGAGACATTATCTCAAACTATGCACCAAGCTGAACCAAGCAAAATCTCGAGCTGGGTGTGGCAGTGTAGACCTGTAATTCCAGGACTTGGGAGGCTGAGGCAGGAGAATTGATAGTCTCAGGCCAACTTGGGCTGCACTCAGAGTCTCTGTGTCAAACAGACACACAGACAGACCCCCCCCTTCTTAAGACAACAACAAAGCAAATAAGAACCCAGCAAGAAGGCAGTTTCATTAATTATATCCAGTGGGAAGTGCTGGCAAGGTTCTGCCCTTGGTGCTGAATTGGTGAAACATTTCTGTGGAAGGTGGTTTCTTCCGGCTCTGGGATCCTGACAGCTGTTTCCCCTTGTCCTTAATTTTTATTTTCCATCTTGTTGGAAAGAATTAAGTTATTCATCCTGACACACAAAATTAACCTCAATTATGTCTTACAATTAACCTGGCTGATTTTGATAGTCTAAGGCTGCTCTATTGTGTTTCTGACAGTGGGGACTTCCCCTGGAAGCTGCCTCTCTCTAACCTCTGCATTTCCCCATCACTGCTCCCCATAGGGGACATTTGCACCTGAAGAGAAACAGATATTTAGGGGATTCAGGAAGCACAGTGACTTAAAAATTGAGCTGCCTATAGAAAATAATCCAGAAGGGGCTGGAGAGATGGCTCAACCCTTCAGAGCACTGGCCCCATGAAGGCAAAGTGCTCCCACACATGAAGCAAAAATCAATCTCAAAAAATATTCAGATACACAGGGAAAACACTGCTGCTTTGCAGGGATTTTGTAAGAACCGAGAACGAAAAGAATTAGTAATTGTCATAGAAATGCATCGTGTATGGGTGTATGATTCAGCAAAGTAGACCGTGAAGGAAACCAGTGTTTCTATGACCTGTGCTTCCCCTGCCTCCAGGAATTGTGGGTAATTAAAAGCTTCTTCAAGCTTCATTATTGCTTCTATTTAAACATCTGAGTGAAGGATTCTTCATGGGCTGGGCTGTTCTCTGTGGCTTTGCTGACTAGGAGCCTATCAAGCAGAAGTTATAATCATTGCAGGATTGAGGCATTTTGAAATGCTACATGAAAATGCTTCTGTTGCCTAAAAATGGAAATTTCTTTCTGAAACTCAAAACAGATGTTGAAGAGCTAATAGCTCAGTAAACTCAAGGCAGCAGATGCCAACAATTTGGGTTGCTTCCATTCAATTCAGAAAGCAATGTGGGCAGCAAGATGCTGCAAGGGCTGTTGGAAGCACTGGTGGGGTATGGTTGAGTGGTGTGGTGATGTAGACTGGCCCTGATCGGGGATATTTATCTGTGGATGCTCATAAACTCTCCTCTAGTTCCTACAGAATAAGGGAGAATTCCCCCAGTCTACGAACGATGAAGTTAAAATTCATAAAAATGAAATGGCTTTCCCAAGAGAAGGGTTTTAAGGTTTAGTCTGGGTCAAGAGTATGTGTTCTTTCCCCTCATCATATTTCACTACTGCTGAGAAAATATTTGTGAGAACAAGGTAAAGGGTGATGACTGTGGTAGCAGTGATGGCCCCAAATGAATCAAGATGAGACTGAGATCCAGGTGGGGCTGGTTGTGAGCTACACTGGGTCTGTGGCCGCTGAGTTGGTATAAATGCAGGTATAAAGTTGAAGGACTCTTCTCAGAGGGGACAAAGTAAGCCAAGATGGAGGGCTCTCCAAGAACACAGAGAAAGAGTTAGAACTGAAGGGTAGATTGGGGTCAGATCTACGGGGTTCTTGAATGCCAACTGAAGCTCACTGGTTCAAAACTGTTAAAGATGTTTTGAATGGTAGAGTAACCACCAAGGATTTTCTTTTCCTCCCTCCTTTTCTCCTTTCCCCTCTCTTTCCCTCCCTCCCTCCCTCCCTCCCTCCCTCCCTCCCTCCCTCCCTCCCTCCCTCCTCCCTCCTCCCTCCCTCCCTCCCTCCCTCTTCTTTCTTTCTTTCTTTCTTTCTTTCTTTCTTTCTTTCTTTCTTTCTTTCTTTCTTTCTTTTCTGAGTCCTCTGCATGTTTGCCTGTATACCAGAAGAGGAAACAGAAGTGTGTGAGTGTGTTCCCTGTTCCTCTTGTTTACTTTTCCTTTCCTTCCTTTTTTTTGTTTTTTGTTTTGAGACAGGGTTTCTCTGAGTAACAGCCCTGGCTGTCCCGGAACTCACTCTGTAGACCAGGCTGTCCCCAAGCTCACAGAGATTCACCTGCTTCTGCCTCCCAGGTGTGGGATTAAAGGTGTATGTCCCCTTTTTTTCTTTTTAATGTATCTGAATAATCATGTCATGACCATCAGCTTTACCCAGTAGATGAACACTAAGTCAGGAGATACAACCTTCAAAACTCCAGGACTGTGGTTCTGAAATCTGGCTGTGTGTTAGAGTCACTTGGGCAACTGGCATGTGTACAAAACCCTGCTCTCAAGATCTCCTAAGTCACATCGATTGCTACTCTCAGCAAATAATCCATTGCAAAGCTTCCTGGTGGATTAAAATGTGAGCCATGCTGAGTATCGCTGTTGTGCCATCTGGTTATGTTCTTACAAGCGAGGGAGGACTACCTTAAGAAGCAGCTGCTCCTGTTGGGTAATTATTTAAAGAAAGAAGCTCACAACTGTGGCAAGTCTGAAGTTACTATGTGAGGCAGACAATTTCCCATTGTTTAAATGGCCAGGACCAAAGAACTTTATCCAGCAGGTCAAATTATTCAGTTGTTTGGCAAAGCTGGGCTGAGTTTTGTATAAACTCAGATTGGCTGGACCACGAGCAGATAGTCAGGTGTGGAGAAGGCTCTCCTCAGTGAAAGGTCACTAGTTGTTACAACTGCTCTAAGAAAAAATTTAATCCATGATTATCCCATATGTTTTGTGAGCCAGGAAATCTGGGACCTAAACTAAACATCTGTTCCTAGCATTTCAGAAAATGTAAAGCCTATTTATGAGAAAATGCATTGGCTTTGTTCACAGAGCATTTCCACATGTGTGTGGGGCAGGGATGCTCTCCGTGAGAGCAAGCAGACCAATCAGAGACTTGTGTTGACAGCAGAGTATCAGCCTGACTAACTGGACCAGAATCCAGAAGTTTTTAGGCTATCTTCTAGCTGTGGACACAATTGTTAAAATTGGAGTTGACCATGAGTCAACATTACAAAAGTGAATCTGAAAACTGATATACAGAAATGAAATTTCAAAGTGCCAAACTCTCCATTCCTCAGAATTTCCTAGGAGTTATTGAACTGTAGTGAGGTCAGGAATTACCTGGGATCTGGGGAGAATTCGGGGTCTCACCATGTAGATCTGGACCAAGGCCCAAGATGACACTAATTGTAGTGATGTTGGTTGACCTCACTCTGGGTGAACAGGCCTCAAGCAATACTCCTGTTGATGGACTAACAGTTCAGGCTCACTTCTAACAACCCAGAAGAGAGCATGAGGTGGAGGCCAGGCAGATGTATTTTATATACTGAAATGATAGTAGATAATTCCTAACTGGGGAGTGGTGGTAGTGGGATGATGCCAGGAGAAGGCTGGGATGTACAAATACATCTTGAAATTCTTCCAAGGATCCAAAAAACACACAAAGAAGCAAAAGGACAGGGGCAGTGGTTTCTGCAGGGGCTGGAAGAGGAAGGATGGTGTTACTATAGAAATTCCAGGGCCGGGAGCCTGTGTAGTCTCACTGAGGAGGAATCAGACCATGGAGCAGGATGGGAGATTTGTAGAGAAGCCCAGTGGCAGGCACTGACTCACTCCCCCAATTGTACCACCTTAGCCACTCACAGTTTGTTCTCAGCATGTAGCCCATAGACCAGGTGTTCCATAAAAGCTTATTGAAGGAATGAGGACTAGAAAAGGGATCGGTTGAGGTGCTCATGCCTGTCCCTTTTGTCCTATATTCTAGTGGGGAAATGGTAGACCACTGGTTCTCAACCTTGGTTGCATGCTGGGATCATGTGGAGTGCTTTGGAAAATACTGATGACTGGGTCCCACACCTACAGATTATGATCAAATGGCCCTCAGCAGAGAACTGGGAATGCTCAGAGCCTGATACATGACTGGGATGTGTAGCAAAGACAGAGGCTGGCTGAAGCAGTAGGACTAGCACTAGCCAGAGGCAGCATATAACAGAAAAGACTCTACGAGGACAAGGGTTACTAAATGACGATTGCCATTGTTCCAAAGAGATTTCTCCCTAGCCACACATTCCATGAGGCTGTGTAGGCAAATTTCTAATCTTCACAGAAGGAAAAGAGGTTGAGCTCAAAGAGATGTGGGTGAGAAGACATCGGTTTCTCCCTTCTAAGTCGGAGGGGACTAGATATAGGGCTTTCCTTGGTGTGTCTGCACGACTGTTTGAAGCCATACCCTGATGGCTAGCATTCCAAACAGCAGGGTACTGGTGATGCTGACTTAGAGCTCACACCATTCTACAGCTCAAGCCTGCACATGTTCTCTGATTCCAGGAGAAACATGGAAAGGTTTGGACTGTGTCTGCAGCTTGAAGTCACATACCACTTCTCTTTGATCTAGTTCTAACAAAACTCATTTCCTAAAAGCTCAATGGATAGGTTCACTGTCTTCAAATGCACTCAACTTTCTTTGTTCTAATTTAACTGATATCTATCTGTCTCTGTCTGTCTATCATCTATCTAGCAGGTATTGGATTGACTACCTCTAAGAGACACTTTTATTTAATTTCTTGAAGCTAAATGGAAACAAATGGAACTTGCATTGCATTTACTGCCTTATTTGCTTCTTTGTTACACCAAGACAGGTGATGTTCCAGGCCGGCTTGAAATAAGCTATGTAGCCCAAACCTGCTTCCATCTTGCCATCTTCCTGCTGCCATTTCCTGAGAGCTAGGGCTACGGTTTTGCTTTTATTTTATAATGAAAATTTCTTAACATCACATGAGCTTCTCAATAGACACCTTTTGCTATTGCCTTGCATTCAACTTTCTGTCAAGTGTAGACATATGTTCATGTGGGACTGTTTACATGTACAGACTCAGATCAATGTTCTTAGATCAAGCTTTCAGGTACCTTCTCCTACCAGAAGGCCTCCAGAGAAGGTGTGTGTTTATGTAAGACAAGTGGAACACACCTCCTCCCTAGCCCCCAAAGATTTCAGTTCTTGGGCTGTGTCCTTCATCATTTTGCTATTGTAAGGCTCCTGTTTATGTGGTTATGGAAGAGTGGTTGCTATGGCAATGCGATCTGACTGAACACCAGAATGCATCTAAAATTGGTGGAAGCGACTTTTTCAAGGTTTCCTCTAAGGATTAATCATTTTCCAAGAATTCCCCCCGCCCGCCGTTTTCCTGATGGAATAGCGTTACCAGAGCACTCTTCCCAGCCTCCGATGAGGAGATCACAGGAGTGAGCCAACATTCCCTACCCACTCTGGGCTCTTTTAACCTGGCTATTTTTCTAATTCTCCTGTCTTCTCTTTGTCCTTCTTGAATCCCTAGCTAAGGGCATGCCCTAAACCTCTATCTCCTTCTACCTCCTAACACTCTAATCTCTAATGTGCCTTCATTCCTTCTCTCTGCCCCCCCCCCCACACCTTGTTGTTTCTACAGGGTTCCCAAGTCAGGCTGTAGCCTAATCTTGAGTTCCTACCCATAGCTCTATGTACTGGACATCTTTCTCAGAAGAATCCTGGCAAGCCTGGCATTCTCCATCTCCTCCCACACTCTACAAGGCTCTCAGCCTGTGTCTAAGTACAAGGATCACACAAGGACATCCCTGCTGGACAGGTCTGAATCTTGGAAGGCCAATTCCAGCCTTCTTAACACCTGTCACATGGAGATGTCATTGTTTGAGTCTCATGTCTTTCCTGGTGAGGACAGGAGCTGTGTCTTCCTCTTCGTTGGTTCCTAAGAGCCTGGTACACACAGATGTGTAAGCAGTGTGCCATTGCCACCTTTATTCTCATCCTGCCAAACTGTCTCCATCAGCCCCACGATCTCCTGTTTGCCACATTCAGAGCTCTGTTTTGAGGAACCTCCATTGGCTTCCTTTTGCTTTACATATGCTGATAGATGACACTTCCATCACAACTTCCCTCAAATTGGCTCCAATTCCGCACTATAATCTTATTCCTTGTCTCAGACTGTATTTCATTTCAACCAGGGCCTGACTCTCAGCGCAGCAGCTACCTGATGTGAGCCTCTTTATAGACAGTCTCCAGATTCACGACCCACACGTTGACATTACAGGCTTGATGCTAACTCTGTCCCTGTTGACCCTTCTCCCCACTCAGTCCAGACCTCTGTCTACTTCTCTGCTCACCTTGTCCCTTTAGACTCTCTGACTTGGATTAGAGTTTACTCCACCAGCTCTTCTCCCATGGCTTCAGTTTGGTTCCCTGCTCATATGTTAAAAGACTTAGACCCTCAAGATGTGATCTTATATGGGGCTATTGTAGATCTAAGTGGCTAAGATGAGGTCACGCTGGAGGGGGATGTATCCAATTCATAACACTGTATCCTTATAAAAGGGAGAAATTTGGGCACAAATACACACACACACACACACACACACACACACACACACACACACACACCATACCATGGGAGGAGACTGGGGGAAGAACACAGCTATCAACAAGCTATGGGCACAGGCCCAGGACAGGCCATTTTATCTAGCCCACAGAAAAACCAACTTGCCAATGTCTTGATTTTGGACTTGGGGTCTCCACAGCTTGGAGACAGTCAACTTCTGTTGTTTAATCATTCCCACTGTGGTACAGTTGTCTCCCGTACTGCTTTCCTCTCTTTCCACTCCCTGTGCCTTTATGTACACTGTTAGCCAGAGGTACCAGGGCTGTTGTGTTTCTGAGCCTTTGAGTTGTGTTCTGCTGGACAGGATCCTGCACCACGCAGGACAGACCTTGTCTTTGTGCTTCATTTCACCTCTTGAAGAATAAGTCGAGTTAAATTGAATTTACCCTTGCTCCCAGTCAACACTGCATAATTTCTGTAAACCCACCAAGGTTGGAAAGGAGGGCAGGGTCCCAGCATGCCACCAGCAGACTGACCAGTACACTATGGGTTCTTGATCTCAGGGAGCACATGGAGACACAGGTCATTAGGCTTGGATAAGAACTCAGGGTGTGTCTACTCTTTTGTGTGTGTGCATGTGTGTGTAGGGGTACACATAGGTATGTGTGCACATGGAGGCCAGAGGTCAATGTCAGGTATCTTCCTCAGTCACTTGCCACATTTTTTTTTTTAAAAAAATCTGAGTCTGTTCCTGAACTGGATCTTGCTGGTTCATCCAGATTGGCTGGCCAGCAGGTACCACAGAACTTCTTGTCTGTCTTTCTGGCCCTAGGATGACAGGCACCTGTCACAGGACCTGGAGTTTTCTTTCTTTTTCACACGTGTGCTGGGGATCCAAACTGAGGTCCTTAGGCTAGGTGTCAGGCGTCTTACCAACCAAGTCATCCCCCAGCCCCTGCTCCAGTCCTCTTGGTATACCGATGAGGATGTGGAGGTTCAGGGGTGATAAGCTGTGACATCACAGGGGTGAGAGGCAGAGCGAGCACTGTTGTGGAACAGTCTTTTTGTACACTGTGAAGATATGTTGCTCTTATGCTAAATGGCCAATAGCCAGGCAGGAAGAGGTTAGGTGAGACTTGCACACAGGGAGAGAGCTCTGGGATGAAGGAGGGCAGAGTTGCAGGAGGGGCAGGGAGAAGCAAGATAAGCATGCTATGTTGAGGAAAGGTACTGAGCTATGTAGTAGAACATACATAAGAAATATGGGTTAATTTAAGTTGTAAGAACTAGTTAGTAACAAGCCTAAGCTATCGGCTGAACATTTATGATTAATAATAAGTCCCTGTGGGACTTATTTGAGAACTGGCTGGTAGAAGAGAAAATTCTGTCCACAGAGCACTTGCCCTGGGTCCCTGCTTTGGGCAGGTATCAGTGCTCATACAGATTTCTGCCTCAATCCAAGCGGATTCTGATTACCCATCAGGGTTAGGTGTGGTCTAGGGGAGACATAGCTGTATACTTCTAGTGTGAACTCCTATGTCTGCACTACTGTGACCTGATGCTGAAGTGGTTCTGGGGCACAGCAAACAGGAAGCTAAGAGCCCTAACTGAAAGCCCAGACCTTTCCAGTACAAAATTCACAGAGAGCACACGTCAGAATTCAGTCTCTAATTTCAAAACCCATGAATGGATTGAAGTCAGCGACCATGGAACATGCTTACCACATACCCGTTGTTCTTCAAACTGTATTTAAGGGGGTAACTGGCCTGAGAAAACACTGTGATATTGTTAGGTTGAACGTATAGACCGGGGAAGAAAGGTGAACTCAGCCAATCACAGCTGTGGGTTCTGAAGGGCTTGCTGAGGGCACCGGTGGTTTTAAAATCGGCCTTATTTTCTCCAGTGTGCACTCCAAATTCTGTGGTGAGTGTAGATTATTTGTGAGAACCTAAGAGTGATTCTATCTTGAGACTGAAAGTTTGAATTCTGTGTTTATCAAGTGATTGTAGCTGTCGAGCCTCGTTCTCCATGGCTTTGCAATAATCCTGCCCTCTGAGACTCATCTCCCAGAAGAGAGGAAGTCCCACCCCATGTCTGTAAATGCTAGTACTTACATTCGGAGTATTTCTGGAGTTGATCAAATTCTTCTGATGAGAGGGAGACCCATCGTCCTTCACTCATGTTTCAGACGAGTGTGCTCAACCAAAGCCACAGGTGGAGTTCTGTTCACCAGGGAGAAGTCAAGGCCCAGATCAGGGCCTGGCTCATTGCAGATACGCAATGGATCAGGTCTTCAGAAGACTTCTAGAACACTCAAGTGTTGATGAGAGTTGTGGGCAGCTCTCGACGGCTGACAAAAGACTTCTGCTATTCCTCAGGCAACATACTCCTGCTGTAGTCCAGGCCAATCCCCAAATCCTGGCAATTCCTGAATGGAAGCAGAGAAGCCATTGTAAATAAGATAAAAGCTGGGGGTGGAGTGGGATTGGATAGGGAATCCCAACATGGTCTTCTGTTGAAAGAGAGAAATAATTCAGTATTTCTTGAGGGTGTAGTCTACCTTCAGGGAGGTCTGAAGAGGGAACAAAAGCCAGCACATGGCATCCCTGCTCCATTGTCTGGCTGAATGGCAGAGGGGAAACTGGCCTGTGTGACAGTATGGTCATACTTCTTACACCAGGGATGTCTTCCACAAATGGTGCTATTAGGTTCCTAGAGGCACAGAATGAAAATGCTCCTGGCTGTTACATGCTCCCAGAATCCTACAGGTACAGTAGCCTATGCAACTGGTTTGAAAGAGGAACCTTCCCAACTTCGTTGATGTCTAAATCTTCCTACACGGCTTCAACTTTGCATTGGTGGGCCACCATGGAAATTCAGGTAAGCTCTAGGCTTGCAGCCTGTAGTGTGAGGGCAGTTCTCAGAGCCACTGAAAGGCTTGTAGAGGAGGGCCTGTCAGCCTCCAGGTACAGGTTCTGGGGCAAAGGGAGGTGGAGGGACAAGAACACAGGGGCATTTTCCTTTAACCTTTTTGTGTCCCAGTGTGTTTCATTAAATCAGTTTTGCAAGTGACAAAATGAAGGCAGTGGGCCAGGATTGGCATTTAAAGAATGAAACAGAGTTGGATGGAAACGCAAGTGCTTTCACTGTAGTAAGCTGTGTTTCAGGAGACTGTCCTTTAAATTATATTTGCTTATTTTGTTCTGGGTCAGGGATAGAAATGGTTGGTAAACCTTTGGCAGGATAGGAGGATATGGAAAGAAACTGGTTCTAATGTTACAGAAGAATAGAGCCGAGTGGTAATGCCATAGGGTCTACTCTGGGGCCAACTTCAAGGTCAGTCTGAGGAGGCCCAAGTGTGTTAGCAATACAGGAAGGAGGTCCCAGAAGGGAGACACAGTTAAGATTCTCTATCATAGTGTATAGTCATGGCTGGTGCTGGCCTGCCTGAGAGGGTGGCACTATCTCCAGGGTTTGAGATTCTAGCTCCATAAAAAAGGACAGTGGTGTGAGGTGGCCAGGGGGTGAGATGCCTGGAGGTGTTCATGGTGATCTCTCTCTTCCAAGAAGGCCAATGTCTCCTTAACCTATTGGCAGTCTGGATTTGTTTTTCAACATCTGCTCTTCTGAAGGTCACAAGTTCAAAACCTACAGGTCCTTCTCAGTCCCTCTGAGCTCTGTTCTCTCTGTGGGCATCCGGTTTCCAGGCAGGAAACCCTTGCCTTGAACCTTACATGCCTTCCTGAGAGTTCCTGCCTGCAGGCTCCATCATCATCTTTTGCCATCTCTAAGCAGATGCGACTCTTCAGCCTGCTTTCATTCCCCACAGAACTCACGCATCGCTTCTGTGACTCCCCTCCCCAGCACTGAGTCCTATCCTGAGTCCAGATCTGAATGGTCAGCGATCTGCAGATCCTGTACTTGGGTATGACTGCCCAACTATCTCTTGAGACCCTTCAACATTCCAAATTACCTTCCGAAGCACCTGCCAGGACCCTCCTCCTGCTTCTCATCTGTTCTGCAATCACTCAAAAGACTCACCTGGCAGGCTAGAGGCTGAGGCCCAGCCTAAGCTCGCCACCTTCCCTCCTGTCAAACCCAGCAGTGGTCCCGTGCTGTGCTGACCCTCCCTTCGCCAATTTTTGCACTTCCCCTGCTCTGCTCTTTCCCATGGCCAGCCAGATCATATCTCTCCCGCCAATAAAATCCTTTAGTGTGTTCTATTGCCTACACAGGAATTTTTTTTTGCGAAGCCATCTAAGATCTGGGTTCTCAGAACTGGTTCCCCCTAATGAAGTGACACGTGGCTCTGTTGCTGTCTCTATTTAATAGAGGAGGAAAAGAAAACTAAGAGCTTAGTAAAGAGGGTGAAACAAACAAGCAAACAAACAAACAAACAAAACAGGAACCACCGACATGTTTGTTTAAGAAAGCCTCTGTGAGAGAGCCCTGTGTGGCAATCCATGCCTAGAACCCCAGGATCCAGAGGCGAAGGCAGGAATGTGAGTGTGAGGCACCCTGACTCAAACAACATAGAACAGAAAGCAAAGCAATGTCTCTGCGGCTTCAGTACCGTGCACACCCCATGAGCGCAGAACTCTAAGAGGACTCAGAGCCACATAGCAAGTTAGAACAATGCCGACTGCAAAATCAGAAGGCAAGCAAGGACTGTGGCTCTGGGCTTCGCCTCTCATTGATTATTTGACAATTTTCTAGGTGATTTTCTCATTTCTTGAATTTTTTTTTCCTTTTGAAAATGACGATACAATAGGGAAAAATGTATCTGATGTTACGATTGGGTCAATATATGTACAACCCTCCCTCCAACACAATGCCTGTAATGCAGTGATATTCAACAAAAATGACTGTTCCCAACACCTGATATGAAAGTGAGGGTAAATGCTGGGGCCAATGGGGCGGCAGAGATGCCTCAGCTGGAGACGGCATTTGCTGCCAATCCTGATGGTGCTGGAAAGAGAGAACCAACACTCAGTTGTCCTCATGGCTTCCACTCATGCACATACACGCAATCAATAAAAAAATGTAAAAGAAAATCAAAAGGAAGTTTGAATGGAGATATCTTTCATAGCGAATGACACTGTTCCCAGAAGTCATAGGTTATTAAGGAATAGCCAGTGCCAGGTGTGGGGTACCACCACTTCCTTATGCATTACTGTTCGGGAGGGTGACAGAAGCCCCACAGACAGTCTAGGCCATTGCCATTTCTCTTGGCTGTCTACCAGTAGAAGTAAAACCTTATTCCTGAAGTCACCACATACTTTGGTTGCAGGACATAATGGCATCAACCAAGAATTGAGTCTTTTGATGCATAGCTTCCATAGTGCCAGAAGGTGCTATGTAGGCCTCTGTGGGAGAATTGACACCAAATGTTCTCCCTTCTTGTGGACTACACAAACACCATGCTGGGCAAGATGTGCCCAATGATGCAATTGTGGCAGAACTAGTATGGGGAGAACCAACCACTTCCTGATTGGATTTCAGGCCTGATCCACAAGACAGAATTCATGCCCAGTACTATAAACCTGGTCAAAAGCCCATGGCTGGGGAGGTCACATCTTCTAGTAGGGAACCTACTTCTATTGCATTGTTAACATGTTGTCAAGCTACCATCTAAATATTTCTGTTTATAACCATACATTAGTGCCTGATGAAGGGGCTATTGGCAGTTAATGGCTACTGGTGGGGAGGGAGAGCCATTTGCTTCACTGGTGTCATTTCTGGTAAGTTTCTCATGCTCCAACAAATAACCCTCCACCTATGTCATTCAAGCAACTCTAATTAAACTCAGTGGTCATAAAAAACAATAGTCATGAAAGCAAGAGGGAGACTTGTTGGGATGCAGGGCTCCAAAGGACATGGAAAGAGCCAGGACAGGGTCATCTGATCAAATCGCATTGTAAAGGTGTGAAATTGTCAGTGAATAAATAAATGAATATATGAAAGGTTTTCACCCTGTCACAGATGTGGCACTTAGCAATATGGCTAAGGATCAGGCAAGAGCAGTTGGAAGAAGGTTTCCAGTGTGCCTCGGGTTTCTGAACTTGATCTCATCCTGCTCCAGGTTATTGTAATCTTGTAAGTACTCATCAAAATTTTATCCACCGGTTTCAGCACTCACCGCTGACTCTGACTAAATGATTATGAGGATAATGGTTTTACAATTTAGTCATTCATTTTATATTAACCAAGAGTTTATAGAAGGAGGAGGGGCCTTCCCTGATATTTTATTATGTCATCATACACAGCAGCAGATGTATGAATTTATTTATATCAGTGCATACAGTATTTACATATGCTATATAGTAATATATACCACAGTATATATTCGTATACCAATGTATGAATAATCATAACATATAAATACATTTGTATAAGTAGTAAATAATTATGTATTAAGTCTCAATGCACATTAAACTGGAATATAATATTTTGCATTATTTAATTAATAATTAGATAATAAAAACCACAGGTACTTACTTTACTCTATGGGTTCATTTGTTTGAATTCTCAAATTGTCCCAGATTTGAACAGATCATTTCAAGTGTTTTCTGTTTTAAAACATATGTCTGTATTCTTTGAGTCCATTTTAGTTTCTGGTGCTATAAGATTTTCTGGTTCATCTTGATTTCATCAGCCCTAGTTCTCCAGGGAGCCCTGATTCCTTTAAGTGGGGGATATTTGAAAGCAAGGTTTGGACCGTAAGTATGAGGTTTGTCATTGTTTCTTGGTTGTATCAAAGGCAGAGCTAGTAAATATATGCATGTCTGTCCGTTTGTCTATCTGTCTTGGCTAGCTTGTTTTTGTTTTTAAATCAACTTGAGACAAGTTATAGTTACCTGGAAAGGGTATCTCAATTAAGAAAATGTCCTCACCAGATTGGCATGTGGTGCATTTTCTTGATTAATAATTGGTGTGGGAGGACTCAGCCTATTGTAGGCTGTGCTGCTCTTGAGCAAGTGGTCCTAGGCTATATAAGAAAGCAGGCTGAGCAAAGCATGGTAAGCAAGCCAGTAAGCAGCACTCCTCCATGGCCTCTGCTTCAGTTACTGCCTCCAGGTTTCTGCTTCGAATTCCTGCCGTCTTCCCTCAGTGATGGAGTGTGGTCTAAAAGTTTGTAAGAAGAAATAAACCCTTTCCTCCCCAAGTTGCTTTTGGTCACAGTGTTTCACCATAGCAATAGAAACCTAAGACAGAAATTATGGAGTATCTACTGTGACAGATCTGACCATGTCATTTGGGGGAGACTGGAAGGAGTTTGAAGATGAACTGGAAAAGTCACTAAGTGATTATTCTGTTGTCAACTTGGCACAAGCTAGAGTTATCCAGGGAGGGAAACCCGATTGAGAAAACTGCCAATGGTATGTGGGAAAGCCTGTGGAGGCATTTTCTTGTATTTCTTAGGTTGTATAAGAAAGCAGGCTGAGCAAACCATGAGGAACAAGCCAGTAAGCAGTTCCTGCCTCCAGAATCTTGCCTTGAGTTCCTGCCCTGACTTCCTTCCCTCGGTGATGGAGTATGACCTGAGATTTGTAAGATGAAATAAACCTTTTTATTACCCTGAAGTTGTTCCTGGTCCATGGTGGTTTATCCAGCAATAGAAACCTAATGAAGACATTATCTGTCTGCGTATCTATCAACAAAGTTCACACTGGGTCCTCCAACTCTGGTCCCGCACTATCCTTTCCATTTTAGCTTTCTTTCATCCAAGATTTTAAGACTTTTCCCAACAATATTTGTTTCCATGATCTAAAATATACTAATTTGTTTAAGTTTTAAAACACAGGCAATACTTCTAGAATCGCTAGACCACATCTCTGTGGAAAACAGAGTTCATGAATTGCCTACAGTTCTTTTGTTTTCAACCAACCAGATGTCAAAAATACTGGTTTCCAAAGAGGCTCTGATAAAATCTGTCCTGTAGCAGGGTTTCCTTTGGGCCACCAACCAGCTCCCAAATCAAGACACTGGGAATTATTATTAGTTATGAATGTTCGGCTTTAGCTTAGGCTTGTTTCACTAGCTCTTATAGCTTACTTTAACCTGTTTCTCTTCATCTATGTTTTGTCTTAGGGCTTTTTACCTTTCTTTCATTCTCTATGTATGTCCTACTCTGTATCTGGCTGGCTGGTGGCTTGTGGCAGCCCCATCTCTCTCATTTTCTCTCCTTTCCTCTCTTTCCCAAGCCTAACTTCCTCCTCTTACGTATTCTCTCTGCCCACCAGCCCTGCCTATTCTTCTGCCTACCTATTGGCAGTTCAGCTTTTTGTTAGACCTTAGGCAGGCAAGATAAAACAGCAATTCAGCTTTACATCTTTAACAAATGCAGCATAAACAAATGTAACACATCTTTACATAGTTAAACAAACGCAACATAGACAAAGTAACACATCTTTGCCTAGTTAAAGTGGTATTCCACAACATTGCCCATTCCTATTACTTTCTGTTAGTCTTTGCCATTGAGTGTTTCATTCCCATGGAATCTTCTTTGGGTGGGTTCCAAGGGCCAAACTGCACCTAAAGCCCACCTGGATGACAGGAGACGTCCTTCTGTATATATGTTTCTCTTATTGGTTGATGAGTAAAACACTGATTGGCCAGTAGAGGCAGGAAGATAGGTGGGGCTAGGAGATGAGGAGAATGCTGGAGAGAGGCAGAGAAGAGGCGCCATGTAGTGAAGGAAGGAGTAACAGGCCTGGACCCTCCTCCGGTAAGATAAGATCACGTGGAAATACTTAGATAAATAGAAATGGGTTAATAATTAAGACAGAGTCAGCCAATAAGAATCCCTAGCCACCGGCTAACAGTTTCATAACTAATATAGCATCTGTGTGCTTATTTGGGGCCTGAAGGGCATCGGGAACTGGCTGGACAGAAACCTCCATTTTCACCTAGAGAAGTCTGGAGCCTCAACTCCATTCACTCTGCTCCTCCCCTCTCTTTCCCGTCCAATTTCCACCTGCTCTTCAATGTTCTTCATTTGCTTATCTTTTGTGGGTTTGATTTTTCACAAGAGAGCAAGTGCAAGGTGTCTCGTATCCCACATTACAGACTGTTGTTTGTGTGTTGTTTTCACAGTGTATCCCGTGAATGGCCCCAAATCTCTTCACAAAGAGCCTCCTCATTTAGGACCTGTGTGAGTGCATCACTTCAGCATAGTCTTGTCTAAGACTCTTCAGAGCACAAAGGGTCTGAGTTCTAGAAAGTTTGTCACCCATGGAAGCAGCTCCCTGTTCTTTTCATATGTGTGTTCCAGTCAAATTCACCTTCTGTTACTCCCTGCCCTAACAAAATGCCAGGCACCCAGTTGAAACCCCTAAACAAGGTTAGTAGACTGACAGACAGGTCAGGCCTTTCTTTGCTATACTTGAAATGCCTTTTAATTACTTCCTTCCCACAGCAAACCAGTACCTGCCTGCTCAGTCAGTCCCAGATTAAAGGACCACTTAATCTCTAGAGTTTTTTGAAGCCTTTTCCAGCCAATTCACCTGCTTTCCTGGTTGTGTTCCACAGAACACTGTGTTTTTATTTGGGGGGGGGGCTCATGGACCTGTGTGAAGACATACAGCCAAGCAGCTAGTTACCACCCAGGTTGGCTGTGTCCTGAAGGAGCCAACACCCCTGTGTGAGAAGTTGTAATAACAACTGTTACATAGTCTTGTTTTCATTGCCTGCTGCACAGAGGGAGGTGCATCTCTGTTTGTTCCTCATTTCTATCAGGAAAAGTTAGGGCCAGAGTCATGCTTGACTAGCAGATGGATTTCACACGACGGCCCCCTGTGCCTTCTGCCCTTTGCTAGACAACAGATCATTCCTAATGGGCTACTTTTTCTCCATCAGTTCACATTCCTCTCTTAGCACCAGCCCAATCATTTCTCATCGAGGCTGTTTTCTGTGTCAACAGTCTTTCCTGGCCGAATAAAATTTGGTAGCACTTTCTAAGTAAGACTCAGATTGGATATTGTCTGACTCGGATGGGAGTAATACTTTATGTCATTGAAGCTATGCAACTCTGAGCAATTGTTTCAGTTCCCCAGGCCTTGGTTTCCTTGTCTATAAAACGAGGGGGTGGAAATAGTGGTTTCTACCACATATTCTAGCTCTGCAATTTTGTATGCTGGTTCAAACTCTATTTGTTCTGTACAGATGTCAGCATGGGATTTATAAGTCAAAAGGAGACGGCAATTCAACGTGTATTGAATTGCACCCCAGGTCTCTCTATTCATTTGAATGAATCAGCCATACCCAATTACTCAGGAACAAACACCTCTTCATCTCCCTTTCACTCTCCTAAAAACATCAGTGCTTGAAGATGACATCGCTTTGGGGGAGCTTACTTATAGGCATCTGATGGTTTATAACGAAGCCATAACGAGCCCATTCTTATAAGGGAAAATCACTAGAGAGATAAATGTTTTTCTCTCTTCTCAGACTCAGGACCAGGCCACATTTTGATGGCTGCCTGCATCCTAGCTTTTATTCCTGCTATTTGTTCATCAACCTCGACTCTTACCTGGATGTCTTAGATAGATTTTCTATTGCTGTAATAAAACACCATGGCAAAAATCAATTTGGGGTAGAAAGGGTTTATTCCATTTTACAGCTTGGAATCCAGGGAAGTCAGAGAAGGAATTCAAGGCAGGAACCTGGAAACAGGAATTGATGCAGAGGCCGTGGAGAAGTGCTGCTTACTGGCTTGCTCAACCCAAGTTTGCTCAGCTTGTCTTCTTATAGTACCCAGGGTCACCAGCCCAGAGGTGTCTCTACCCACAATGAGCTGGCCCTCCCACATCGGTCATCAATCAGAAAATGCCCTACAGGTTTGCCCACAGACTAATCTGGTGGGGGTATTTTCTCAACTGAGAGTCCCTAAAACTAATTAGCATATTAGCCATTCAGTTCAAGTACTACATTAAGAATGTCCCTTAAAATGCTTGGTACAGGCTAGGAATAGCATCTTTACCCTTCAATAGCACTGGGAGCTTTTCTCCATTGCTTATCACACTGGATGAACTTAACCAAATCTCTCTGCTACAAAAGTCTGAATTCCTTCGGGGAAAAAAAAAAAATCGCCTCTAGCTCTGGCTACAAGATCTAAGGAGGTTCATATCCTGATCATTTAAAAAGTGGTACTCAACTTCTTTTAAATGAGATGATTTTCGTGCAACAAAAGTTCTTACCATATCTATTTGTACCTATTTGCATATCTCTATACAGAGAATAGAATGATAAAGAACTGAAGAGAAACAAAAGACACAAGTTAGAGTAAAATTGTTTATAATTTCATTAGGAGTTGCTGACCTCATAATAGAGACATGCACTGATAAACACAGTTTTATATTAAAATAATGACCAATAATCTTGTAGGACATCAGGGCTCTAAGCTACAACTTACAAACATAACTCAGTTATTTGTTATGCTTACTTGATAGTATAAGTAGTTAAATTGCTTGAATTACCACTATTGTCATATTCTGTTACAGTGGCATCCCCCACTATCCACTTTTCCTGATACTTTAGGGTCTTTTATATTCTTCTCACTGGAGTTTGGTCTATGCCTGTGACCCACTTTAACCACAAAGATATGGGAGAAACAACATTGTGACTATCAGGTTGAAGCTTTGACCAGAGCCAGTGGCTTCCATTTTTGTCATGTTGAGATTTCCAAACTGCCTTGTAAGAAGTTTAGTCACACAGGGCTGGAGATAGCTCATAAAGACCACATGGAAGAGCACATGGGAAGACCACAGGGACAAGGGGATCTTACTATCACACTGAGAATCAAGAAACCCAGATGATGATGAAATCTGAAGACCCCAGTCAAACAATTCACTGAGTCACAAAAGCTATCTTAGCCATGAGATGAGTGTATCAGGCAAGAAACCACCTTGGATTTTACAGCCTTAGCAAGAACCACATAGAGCAAAGACAAACCTTGTCTGCATTCTTAGTGCATGTCATTATGCAGATTAATAATACAGTGATTGTTGAGACACCACGTTTTGGATTAGTTACACAGTCACATAACCAAATAGCTCTATAAGCAATTCTGGGTGCAAATTTCACATGTATCTTCTTGGCATGAATTTGCATCATTGATCTCAAACTGCAACTTGTTCTGGTCTAAAAACCTAGTAACTGGAAAATTATAAGCTAAAAATAGATTTGATGCAAATATCACTACTTGCAGTAGGGTTAACGACATGGCCTTCACTGACTTAAAAAAATGATGGCTATGAAGTCAAATGGACTATAATTCCTAATTTAAAAGCACCCACAAGAATAGCTGAAAACCACAAACAACTCAAAACAGAACCAACACTGAAATGATACCAGTGTGGTCTTTCCCAGGTCACAGGGTTCGAGGCATCTGTCAGTGTGGGGGCAGAAGCTCTGGAGTCTTTAGAGGCAGCTTGGCTTCAGGGGTAATTCAATTAGAGTCACCAGGGAACTTAGTAATGAGCTAATTTGAGTTCATGAATAACAAATATGAGTAATAGCTAAGAATTCATTTAGCATGCACACATACATGCACACACGCATGCATACACATAGACACACATACACACATCACACACGCACACGCAAGCACACATAAAACACACACACACACACACACTAAAAGTTTTGGAATTCCATGCTGCTCACAAAAGTCCGGAGTGGATGTCTTCCATTTGATGAGCAGGTTGTACCCTATTAGTGGCATCAGAGTAAATGTGACATCTCTAGTCGAGGAGCATGTGTTTCCAGCCTAAACCAACTTGCCCAGGTGCAGGGTGGGAATCTAGGGGTGGGCTGGTACCCAGGAGAATTTGGGTATTTTGGGGGGGAGTTGAGACTACTACTCCAGGGGCTGCCATTGGGAGTGTGTATATCCCAGAGGCATCACGGCTTAAGGGCCTATCATTAATTAATGTGTTTGTGCACCTGTCTAATAAACCATTTAAACAACAAATGATAATAGCAGCAAGCCCCATTAATAGCCTACCACACTTTCTGTATATCCACTGCCTTTCTCATTGTCTGTAATACTCACCAAGCCCTGTGAGGAAGCTATTTTTATGCCTGTTCTGCAAGCTGTAGAGACAGGACTGGTTTTGAACCTCAGTCTGTTTAGTTTGAAGGCTCACCATCACTTCTTTACACCTCCGGGTAAATATGTAATGAGTACCTAAGTAACTGGCACTGTGCAAGGTGCTGAGGCCATCAACAAAGCTATATTTACAGATCTAGCAATCCCATCCCCAAATGGTAAGACAGAGCAGAGGCAAAACCACAGCATGCTTCCAGAGGTCTGCTGGTGGTAAAGGAGAAACACTGTATCACACATGAACACAAAAGTGGAGTAGAAGACAAGATATGCAGGATGTTGATGGACAAAACATGAGATGCCAACAACCCCTTGTTTTTGCCCTGGTGGGGAACCCTGGGGGGGGATGATGTTCACTCAGCTTGAACATGTGAGGCCCTGTTGTGGAATATTATTTTAACTGTGTCAAGGTGTGTTACATTTGTTTCTGCTGTGGAATATTATTTTAACTGTGTAAAGGTGTTTTGCCTTTGTTTCTGCTGTGGAATATTACTTTAACTGTATAAACTGTATAACTTTTGTTTATGGCTGCATTTGTTTAATGATATAAAGATGTGTTGCATTTGTTTCACCTTGTCTGCCTAAGACACCTGATGGATCTAATAAAGAGCTAAATGGCCAATAGCTAGGCAGAAGAAAAGATAGGCAGGCAGGGCTGGCAGGGAGAAAGAATAAATAGGAGAAATCTAGGCTTGAGAGGAGGAGGAGGAGAGAATGAGGGAGACAGCCGGGACAAGAAGCCAGACAGTCGCCACCAGCCAGACATGAAAAGCAATAAAAGTAAGATACACAGAAGGAAAGAAAAGTAAAAAGCCTGGAAGGCAAAAGATAAAGAGAACAGGCTAATTTAAAAGAGCTAGCCAGAAATGAGCTAAGCCAAGGCTGAGTATTCAAAACTAATAGTATGTCTCTGTGTCATGATTTGGGAGAGCTGGTTGGTGGTTCAAAGAAAAAGCTTGGTACTTGGCCCTACAGCAAAATGTTGAAGAGCAGTTGTGCAGAGCAGTGGGAAGGCCTGATTCCAGACTCTAGGGCTGAGGGGCTCCTGGGAAGGGAGCAGGAGCCTCCTTCAGAAAGTTGCCACTTTCTTCTCTAGAGTGATACCCGCTGTCAAGGGAAACTTGTGTCCAAAGCATCAAACACAAGTCGGACCTTGGAGCTGGAGAATCAGACATCAAATTGTGGCTCACAACTGTGTGATTTGAAACAAGTCATTCATAATTTCAAGATAGGCACAACAACAGCATTGATGCGTGCATTACATGGCTGCCCTGGCCATTTTCACCAAGCTTCTGCTTGTCAAATCAAGTTTTGTATGAATGGTTCCTAAAGTTTGGTCCCCACAACCACAGCAACAGCACTGCCTGGAAACACTTTGGAAAAGAGAATTATTGGAACTTAAAGGCCTTGAGAAATTCATCTTATGTCAGCAACATTCCTGTCTATAAGCATTGCTTTCTACTGATGCAAGGGGCAGGGCTACGAGGAAAAAGCTGGAATGTCTGGAGCTGGTGCTTCTCACAAGCCCCTGGACAGACAGAACTTGTATCTCCCACATCAATCACACTTTCTTGAGGGAGAAAGCACTGCCAGGATCCAGGGCTTCTAGAGACTGGGAAACCTGTCATTGTGTCATGTTTCTGAAATTCTCACTCTGACTTGTGTTTGTTCCCCGAAGAAATTTCCTTTTTCTCCTATTCTACATTTGTTTTTTAATACCCCTTCTGTGACACTTTGTGACAAATATGTCATCTAGGGAGGGCACAGAATAGATGATAACAATTTCTTACTACAAAGCAAATGGACAAGAAACGAACAGAAAGGCCCCAGAAGGCCAGAAAAATGACAGCTCCATCAATGCTGGCAGCTCATTTACACAGGAGAAACAGAATTGTTGAGGATGAAACACCAGAAAAGCTCTGGACCTATAGCATGAGGTTTGAGTAGATAGAGAGATGCTGTTGTAAAAAGCATGGTGGTAGCGATGCAATATGTGTGTGCATCTGGATTTCAGCAGCAATCACACTGGAGTGGCAACATTCACATCTGGAACTGTCTTCAAGGCTACATGAGCTCCACCACTCAGGGAGAACTGCAGCTGGTCCATCATTGCTCTCCACTTTGTGGACCCCATGGCCCCTCCGCCTTTTCTGTTGTCTACACCCCTCTTCCTTTGCTCCTCTATTTCCAATTCCCCACATCAATGCAACCAGCAACCATTTATCTAGTCTACCAGATCTTATGAATGTGATGCTCAAGACAATCTTCAGAACACCTTGTAGGCAGCTAAGTCATTATTCAAACCCACTTCTGCATGGACATGAAGCAGCTCACACCCTCCAGCACCTGTACTGGTTCTCAGATCTGCAAAGGTTATGAATGGTTTCCTGAGACTGTAAGCTGCCTGGGGATAGATCTTCTGGCACATCCCAGAAGCCCAAGATTGAGTTTATAAAAGGAGAGGTGTTTCTTCTCCCAGCAACTCGGTAGAACCAACCACGTTCTAATGGAAAACTCATGTGGTGGTGATTCAGCACCATGGACAAGAAACTCAGGAGTGCACCCACCTTACTTCTTCTACCTCAGACATTATGTTCTTGTATGGACCAGTCTAGACCACTGGTTCTCAACCTGTGGGTCATGATCCCTTTGGGGTTGCATATTGGATATTTATGCTATGATTCATAACAACAGCAAAATTACAGG
This sequence comes from Cricetulus griseus, assembly GCF_003668045.3. Taxonomy (NCBI): domain Eukaryota; kingdom Metazoa; phylum Chordata; class Mammalia; order Rodentia; family Cricetidae; genus Cricetulus; species Cricetulus griseus. The sequence continues at coordinate 66,229,018 of NC_048597.1, read as the reverse complement.
TATGAAGTAGCAACAAGATTATTTTTATGTGCATTGGTGTTTTTGCCTACATGTGTGTTGTGTGAAGGTGTCAGATCCCCCTAGAACTGGAGTTATGGACAGCTGTGAGCTGCCATGTAGGTGCTGGGAATTGAACCTGGGTCCTCTGGAAGAACAGCCAGTGCTCTTAACCTCTGAGTTCTCTCTCTAGCCCACAATGAGATATATTTATGGTTGGGGTCCCTACAACATGAGGAACTGTATGAAAGGGTCTCAGCATTAGGAAGGTTGAGAATCACTGGTCTAGACACTTAAAGGTCCCTAGAATCCAGTATGAGCAAATACCTTTACTGTGTGCCAGACCAGACTGTCCCAAACAGTTTGCATGTTGCTTTTGGTTGAGTGCATGAAACCACCCTCTGAGAGAGACACAGTGTGCTCATTGTAAAGATGGGGAAACCAAAGCCCACCATACTGGTGTCATCTTGAAATCCAAGCATTTGGGAAACCAGGTTAGGAAAACCATATTCAAGGCTAGCCTAGGCTCTGCAGTGATCTCCAGGCTAGCATGGGTTAAACAACAAGACCTTATCTCTAAAAACAAAACCAAAACCAAAGAAAAATAAAAAAATGGCAAAACCAAAGCCCAGAAACAAATAAAAAGATGGCAAAACTAAAACACAGATGTTAAATCACCACTTTAAATCATGCAGCTGTTAACCGATGGATCCAAGCCTCAGAAGTCCTTGGGATCTGACTCTGAAGGCTGTTCTTTACTACTGTGTCATACAAAAAGATGACAGTCACTGATGTCACATGGCAATGCTCAACAGGAGACAGCCATCAAGAAAATGCAGACATATTAATAAGAATTTTAAATATTGCCATTAAAATAAAGGACAAAATAAAAAAATGTTTCCCAGGTGGTTCAGGAATCCTCATTAAAAACTACAGGTTGAAACAGGGTGGAAGAACACATTTGCCTCCCAGAAGACAAGAGAGGATGCTGTACTGTGTCCTGGAGCCTTTGGTCTAACTTTAAGTTCTGAGGTTCAATATCTAGAATGGAGCTGAGCAGTTACTGCCACTGTCTCAAGTTTCTCATGTGATAATGGCAAAGAGTGAGATAAACTGTATTTAAAATACCTTTCAACAGTAATGTCATTCTCCACACATAGTGTTGATGCCACCAACTCAGGCTGGGAACACCACTCATTTTTATATTCATTTATACTCTGCTTCATCGAACAGAGACATGACAAGATGCTATTATCACCTGTCCAATTGTTAACAACTAAAAAATTAGATAATATTTTTGTTGGCAAGAAAATAAGAAACTAGAATTTTGCTGCTGCCCATGTGGAGGTAAACTACCCAAACGGCATAGACAAATATAGTCCCAAAGATGAATTTTCACCAAATTTAGCTCAGTGGGCTTTTTTGTTTGTTTGTTTGTTTTTGTTTTTCGAGACAAGGTTTCTCTTTGTAGCTTTGGAGCCAGTCCTTCATTCCCTCTGTAAACCAGGTTGGCTTCGAACTCACAGAGGTCCACCTGTCTCGGCCTCGGAGTGCTGGGAGGCTTTAGGCCTTCGCCACCACTGCCTGGCCCTGTGGGTTTATCTTAAAGCACACAACAGAGGACAATATCAGCACGACCACTGTAAGGTTTCAAGCCAAGGATATTTGCAGCAGCGTTATTTACACTAGCAAAAATTCCAACAACTGAAAGCATGCCATCTCAGTGTGCTAAGCACAGTTTGTTAAATATGTGAAGATTAAATACCCTGACATCGCTCGCTAAAAAGCATGCTTTGTAAATTTTTTTAAGATGCACGGGGAAAGGCCTTATGTGAGTTACAAGCCAGCAACCGAGAGTTCGTTAAAATATTAAACTATAAACAGTCTCAGTAGGTGACGAACTGTTCTGATCAGAAGGATCTGCTCCCCACTTGGCTCCGGGGAGCTTCTGGTAGCAGTTTCTGCCTACCCTTTTCAACAATTGCTTCAGTTGAAAAAGGGCACCCATGTCTGAGGCCACGCCCCCTCGTGGACTGACCACGCCCCCTCTTGGGCTGCTCAAGTCAAAAGGCCAACTGATACAAAGCTGTGTGGTGTATGGGTCTGGCTTCCTTTTCTCAACTGGCAATACCATCAAAGGACCATCTGGCTCTCCCTTAGCCAAGTCCTGCCCTTTCCCTTTCTCAGGGTGTGTGTGTGTGTGTGTGTGTGTGTGTGTGTGTGTGTGTGTGTGTGTGTGTGTGTGTGTGTGTGTGTGTGTGTGTGTGTGTGTGTGTGTGTGTGTGTGTGTGTGTGTGTGTGTGTGTGTGTGTGTGTGTGTGTGTGTGTGTGTGTGTGTGTGTGTGTGTGTGTGTGTGTGTGTGTGTGTGTGTGTGTGTGTGTGTGTGTGTGTGTGTGTGTGTGTGTGTGTGTGTGTGTGTGTGTGTGTGTGTGTGTGTGTGTGTGTGTGTGCGCGCGCGCGCGCGCGTGCGTGCGTGCGTGCGTGCGTGTGTGTGTATAGATATGTATGAAGACCAGAGGTCAACACCAAGTGACTCCTCAGTCTCCAGTTGAGACCAGGTGTCTCAATGAATCTGGAGCTCAATCGTCAGCTAGATGATGTGGCCGGCAAGCCCCATAGATTTTCCTGTCTCCACTTCCTCAGAGCTGGGATTGCAGGTTTGTTTGTTTGTTTGTTTTGTTTTGTTTTAAGTGAGTGATGGAATCCAAACTCATGTCCCTTATGCAGCTAGCATTTTTCTGACAACCACCCTTCAACCCACCCTCACTGAAACTGGTATTGTTTTGTCTGTCAACCTCCACTTGAGGATCTGAGTCTCCATCCAGAAACTAAGAAAGACCTCCACACATTCTTAAGGAAGTTCTTGCATAAAGAGAAAATAAAAACTTGGGGGCATTATATATTGATTTAGAAGAGGTACAATTTATTTACAGCAATGCTTAAAGGACACTTGGAGCCTTGAACAAATTTCTTAGAAAATGCCATAGTTCAAAACCAATCACCCACCCCCTCACCCACCCACCTATCCAATCATTCACCCACCCAACCAAACACCTAAGCAACCACCCTCTATCTACCCACCCACCCATCCATTGAAGCGACAACACCCCCATAAATACAAATGAATCAAGCCTCCAACTCATGCAATAGGAAAAGAAATGCAAAAGTGATCTACATAAACTAAAAAAGGCTATTATAAACTCAGAAATAAATGAATTAGAAAACAAAAAATAAACAAAAAACAAAACAAAAGACCCCAAAAACTAAGGGACTGGAGAGAAGGCTCAGCAGTTAAGAACACCAGTTACTCTTCCAGAGGACCCAGGTTCAACTTCCACCACCCACTTGGCAACATACAACAGTCTGTAACTCCAGTTCCAGGGGATCTGGTACCCTCATACAGACATACATGCAAGGAAAGCACCAATGCACATAAAATAAAAATATAAATAAATCTCAAAAAAAGAAATAAAAAGAAAAATAATTGGGCAGTAAATAAAACCCAAGGCTCTGTTTTTGCTGGTGGTATTGTTTAAATAAAAAACAAAAGTGTCATCGACAAAACCCACAGGTCTAGCAGAGGGAGAGAAAGACAAGGGATGACATGGACAAGGCCTCACTACCAGCAAGGTCGGCAATAAAGCAAGAGACATAAGGAGAAACACAGGAAGTGTGGTAAATCATGAGAGAATACTCTGCCATTTTATAGGACTGCTTTTGAAAGAATGGAAAGTTCTTGAGACAATGTAGAATATTCACTTGAAGGTTAAACAGTTACTGTGTGTACTTGGGAGCACTGGTGTAAGCATATGTATTATGTGTGGGGTTACGTCTGAATGGTGTGCATTCTGACTTTTGTAATTGATGAGTACTATTTGTGACTGTGAATATTGCCTGTGAACCACGCTAGAATGAACACTCTTGTTAAATAAATGGATTGTTTGCTCCTTCAGTTTTCCACACTAGAACTTTTTTTCCACTTGAGATCCTATTCTGCTTTTCCTATTCTTTCCTGTAAGGTTTGGTTAATATGGTGTGTGTAAAAGCAACTGTGCTTGTACATTTACCGAGCTCTTAGCAGGAACCATGGGCTGCCAGGGTGAGTTGTGAATGAATGACTTAAGTCTTCTGGTCTGTTGAGGATGCCACAGTGCTTCTATAGGAGCCACACTATTTGAAAAGTGTGTGCAAAGGGCTCAGAGAGAGGAGACTTGGGGTGTGCAAAGAGACACAGATATGCTTGACTGAGAAGAGCGGACAAGACCTGTCATAAATGCTGAAGTTAAACTTCAAAACTACAACCTTCTAAGCCCATTGTTTGTACATTTAGGTTTCAGGGCTGAATATTTCATATTGGGAGAGTCTCATTCTCCCTCTCTGAGCAGCCATGGCTGCCTGTAGTTCTTCATCAAGGGGTGGGACCCGGAGGGAATTATTTTCAATAATTCACTTTCAAGGGAGGGGATGAAGGGAGGAAAGGGAAGGGGGAAAGTGATGTAATTGTATTTTAATAAAAATGTATAAAAATAAAAGTAAATAATAAAACACCAAAAATACAGACGTGTGGGAAGTTTTGACCTCCATGTTTTCTAAGAAATTCATTCAAGGCTACAAGTGTCCTTTAAGCATTTCTTTAAAATTAAACAAAACAAAACAAAAACCAAAAACAAAACATCCCTGCAAAACTCCTAAATTGAAATTAACTGAAGAAGAGTTTCTTTATGCTTTTCTTACGCTTTCAATTTCAGTTTAAACTAAAGCTAACAGAGTCCCCAGTTTAAACCAATCAGTAATGCAATGCATCATCTCAGAATGTTCTACATGATGAGCCCTGTTTATTGAAGGTTTTGGGCACAGGGGTGGGGGTGGGTGGGGTAGTGTTCCAAGTAGATGGTGTGCACACTGGATCCTGACATACAAAAGGCTTTATTCGGCTGCTCTCTTGTACTGGTTCTTATGCGGAGACTGATGAACCAACATTGTGCTACCATTGGAAGTCAGTATCTGTCAGGAAACAGGAAAGAACACAGCCCTGAGGCCAACAAGGACAAGTCAGTGTCTCAATCTCTTAAACCCATGTTTCCTCACCGGGAAATATGAGGAGAGTATCTATTACCTTCCACGGCCGGACTAAGGAAAACAGAGGCAGGTAAGGGGTAGCTCAGTGGGTAAAACTTGCTCCATAGCATCTGGACATGAGTTCAAGTCCCCAGAAGCCATGCAAAGCTGGACATGGTAGCACACAGCTAGAATCCCAGCACTCTTATGGAAGATGGCAGAGGATACAGGAGAATCCCTGGAAGTCCTTGGGTCAAGTAGACAGGAATATCGTCGTGAACACCAAGAGAGCCTGCCTCAAACAACGTGGAAAGGGAAGACACACCTGAGGCTGCCCTTTGACCTCCGCACTGTGGCATATGTACACTTTTGTTCTCTCTCACACACAAACATAGAAAAAGAGAATAAAGATTTGTAGTTGAACTTTTTTAACTCTTTGCTTTTGGGGGGCCTATCACCTAACTCCCAAATAAATATATAGAGACTTATTCTTACTTATGAATGCCTGGTCTTCGCTTGCCTTGTTTCCAGACAGCTTTTCTTAACTTAAACTATTCCATCTACCTTCTGCCTCTGGGTTTTAACCTTTCTCTATTCTCCATTTCTCTATTTCCTTCTTATTCTGTGACTGGCTGACCCCTGGCGTCCTCCTCTCTTTCTTTACTTGCTTCTCACTCCTTGGTCCTCTCTCTTTTTTTCTCCTTCTATTCATTCTCTCTGCCCGGCAGCCCCACCTAGCCCTCTCCTGCCTAGCTATTGACCATTTAGCTCTTTATTAGACCAATCAGATGTTTTAGACAGGCAAAGTAACACAGCTTCGCAGAGTTAAATGAACACAACATAAAAGAATGCAACACATCTTTGCATCATTAAACAAATGTTCCACAGCATAAACAAATGTAACACACCTTCAACTAATAGTCCACAACAGAGATTCCCTAACTCTTGCCTGGTACACGGGGTCAGCTGATGGCAACTGTCTTCCCTTCATTGTCAGACACAGGGAAACAGGCAAGATTCCCTGGTGCCATTGTGTGCCCTCATAAATGTACAAAGGCTTTGAAATGAAAAGATGTGTTTTAAAGGTGAACAACAGTAGATTTCAGCTTCAGGAAAAGAATGGCAAACGAGGAGGATCTTTCAAGCACGGATGTGAGAGAGAAAGCTGTAAAAAGTATACAATTTCCCCTTCACCCTTAGGAGTCAAGGATGAATAAAGCAGAGGCGGTGGGCTTAGTGGCAGCCCCCACTCACAGGTTAGGTAGGGGTGGGGCCTGCAGGAGGGCAGTGGAGGTTTGAGAGAGGAACAGAGTGAGTCATCTGGCTGAAAGCATTTAATGAATTGCCACCCAGCTGCAGGGACCAGCTTTTGTGGGCAGTCACTTTGAACTAGGCAAAAATAGCCAACAGAAACCAACCCCACATGAGAGGAAGAAAGGAAAAAAATCATTTTATTTGATTGACTGACATGGTTTTGATCAGAATATGAAATCGCATGCTGACTTGAGTTGGTCAGAAAGACACCCTGTGGCCGATGGACTCACATGTGTTTATTATCCCTCCAGCTGTTTACCAGGGGTGACTCTCAAACCTAAGTCAACCCACTCTCACACCTACCCTCCTCCTCCCAGTTTCCTCCACAGTGAAAGGACTTTCTCAATGGAAATGTCACTCTCCACATTCACTAGGCTTGGAAAAGCCCCTTCTTCCAAAATCTCAATAGAGACTCAGAAACCAATTCTCCCAGTTCGTGTCGCAGCACACCTTGGCTTCCTCCCCGCTCTGTCCCTGTGATAGTGCCTTCTAATCCTGGCCTCCCTTAGCTCCCAGTACTCATGACTGCTCTGCATAGGAGCCCTCCACAGAAGTCATTAGTTTCAACTATTTGCTAACTCAAGACCCAAGTTGACTGTCAGTCTGTATGTGGTTCCCTTTTCAAGTGTTCAAGGCCCTCACCATCCAGAGACACTGGAGGATGTGAACATCAGATGGAGTTTTCATCCATTCTCTCTGCTGATGTTTGGGATTCTGGGACAAGGTGGCAAGTTACACTGCTACTGGGCTGCTGGTCCTTGGGTGTCACTTACCACTTGCTGGAAGTGTGTGTCAGACTGGATATTGCAGGAAGGACTTGCATGGACTGTGTGTTTGCCTAGAAGTCTAAGGAGGAAGGAGATCAGAGTGCTGGAGTACAGTGAATCTGCTCATTGTCTAGAACTACCACTAAGCAAGCAAGATGGGAGGTCTGGTGGCACTCCTCTCTCTCTCTCTCTCTCTCTCTCTCTCTCTCTCTCTGACACACACACACACACACACACACACACACACACACACACAGTCTGCATAGTTACAAAGATCACTGGGGACTATTCATTTGTCTATATGGCAACACAATTTTGGACCCAAATTAGTTTGTGGTTGGAATTTGTGAACCCAAGAATGGAACTCCCAAGGGCATATCGTGACTGAAAAGAATGAGTTGAGGAACACGGGTGACACCACATTGAGCATTTGCTACAGTCCACACTGCCACAAGGAGGAACTGTGGGGTGCTTTCCTCACCACAACTCTCCTGGGACATGGGAAGTTAGGGTAGTGAAGTCAGCATCAACAGAAGCCTCATTCTGCCAGAAGGCAGGCATCTCCTACATCCTTCCACGCCTCTGTCCATGGGGACAGCACAAGTCTGAGAGGATGAACTCCTCCTCCTTGGGACCGGCAGGGGAAGCAAGCACTAGGAAACACTGTAGACAATTGAGGAGAAAAAGTCCGCTACACTCACATCACCATGGCCTGGAAAAGAAGCCTGGTTCTATGTTTGTTTGCTTTTGATTTTTTGAATCAGGGTATCTCTGTGTAGCTTTGTAGACCAGGCTGGCCTCAAACTCACAGTGATCCACCTGCCTCTACCCCCCCCCCCAAGTGCTGGGATTAAAAGTGTGAGCCAACACTGTACTACCACTGCCCAGCAGAAGCCAGATTATAATAGATAACAGAACTCAAGGTCCAGGGAGGCTTTTGTTGTTGATACAAAGATGTAATGACTGTAAGATCCTGGAAAGGAATCAGATTGAAGTGGGGAAGCATTAAACCCTGTCCAATGCAGAGGGGCAAGAAATAGTCCTTCAAGAAAAAAATCACAGAACTAGCTTGTGGCTTCAATTCTTAAAAAGAAGGATGAAGGCACACAAGCAAGGACTATGTAGGCAGTTGGCACAAACTTATATCTGAAAGTTATTTCATAAAACATAGCAGAAAATGATCCAACAATACTGAATAAACATTGGGAGAAACTTAGGAAGTTAGCTGGTTAATGTTAGATCAAAAAATTTACAAGAATGGCGTGGTGTATGGCTTGCAATCAAAATGACCTGTGGGACTGCTCAACAATGTAACCCATTTTGCAAAGCAATAACAAAAATCCAGAGGCCTAAAGCTGAGAAAATGTGATCTGAATTTCATGTCAGCATGGAAGAAGATAAATTCCACAAAATTATATATGAAAACCATGGACACGATGTTAATTTTACCCTAAATGGTGAAAGAGGCTGTCTCAAACACTAAGGCAAAGAGTGATGGGAAGGACACGCTCTGGTCTAAACACACCACACACACACACACACATGCCACATGCACCCCCACACACACACCACACACACACACATACCACACATACATACATACATACATACATACATACATACATATACACACACACACACACACACACACACCACATGCACCCCCCCACCCCTCCCCCCCACACCACATATACATACATACATATATATACACACACACACACACAACACAACACACATACATACATACATACACACACCACACACACACACACACACACATCACACATACATACATACATACACACACACACACACACACACACACACCACATGCACCCCCCCACCCCTCCCCCCCACCACATATACATACATACATATATATACACACACACACACAACACACAACACACATACATACATACATACACACACCACACACACACACACACACATCACACATACATACATACACACACACACACCCACACACACACCACACACACACACACACCACACATACATACACACATACATATATACACACACACACACCACACACACACACACACACACCACACATACATACATACATACATACACACACACCACACACACACACACACACACATTCATAGACATATACACACGTACACACATACACCACATATATGTTGGGCCTAAAAAGGCTCGGATATGAGGCCCAGTGTAACCTCCTGAGCCTGACTTGAGTTTGGCAACCTGTCTCTGGCCTGTAACCTCCACGAGGGGGTGACTCAGCAAGGCCTGATGTAAGACTGCCCCCTGCCTAGCTACCTGCCAGCTTGGTGGAATATTATTGGCCCTTACTCCTCACATTACCTTACCCCATCCTAAGATTCCTATCCCCTACCTCAACCCTATATAAGTTCCTGCCTGTTGGAATAAAGTGAGACACACAAGTCTCCAGACTCAGTGTGTATTTCTCCCAGTAACTAGGAGGGGGGAAGGTCTGAGTTGTCGACACTCACCATCCCGCTCAGCCCCGGGGAGAACCCGGCACACATACACACACACCATATACACACATACACACACACACACCACATACACACCACACAACCACAACCACACACACACACACACACACACACACACACACACACACACACACACCACACAACCACATACACACACACACACACACACACACTCCAAAATGCTGCTCTTAACCAACAAAGTGTAACTATTATAACTGAGGTGTTTGGTGTCATGTTCCCTATTATTACTGTTATTATTTGAATGCTTCCTTTCAATTTCTCTTTTTTTCTTTACACATATGGAATGTGCTTTCTTAGACCCTTTCACCTGGAAAATGAATTAGTGGGGAAAGTCCTACCACTGGCTCTCACAGATCGTGAAGGGCTCTTGCTCCCGAGTCTCACAACCTGAGTTCCATCCCTGGGAGCCACATGCTGGAAAGACAGAATCTACTCTCACAAGTTGTCTTCTGACTCCATGTGCACACTGTGGCATGTGCCCCACCCTAGCAGACAAATAAATGTTCTTCAATATTAAAATACATTTTGCAGCTATTATTTTCATATTAAGTGTCAAGAATAAGATGACTCATAATTGAAGCCGGGAATTCAGAACACTGCATTTTCGTAACCCTAACCCTTTCTTTCTGGCTTCCACTTCAGCACAGGTGAGAGACTGAGCGCAGAGGGATGCTAATCCAGGACAATGACAGTGAGTGCAAAGCCCTGGCTTTGGGCTTCAGCACAGCAGAAACAACACTTCAAAACCTTAAAATGTTATACTCTTAGCCAGGCAGTGGTGGTGCACGCCTTTGATCCTGGCCAGCACTTGGGAGGCAGAGGCAGGCAGATCTCTGTGAGTTCAAGGCCAGCCTGGTCTACAGAGTGAGTTCTAAGACAGGTTCCAAAGGTACACAGAGAAAGCCTCAAAAAAAAAATTAAATAAGCAAGTAAGTAAATAAATAAATAAAAATTATACTCTCATGTTTGCTATTTCAGAATATTTTGATAAAATTCACGCATTTTCTGTAGTTCATAGTTTTAAAGAAGTATTACACTTGTGGTGTGGGCACATTTTAAATGGGCTTCTGTAGTGACTGTCCACCCTTTGTACTATACTTCCTCAACAGGCTGCTTGATTTTTGACCCAGCAGTGGCTTAGGTTTCATTCTTTAGTTACCCTCTGCCTTTCTTGGAGTCCTTCCATATTGCGCACAGGCTGCATCTTCATCTCTTTCTGTTGGTAGAAGTCATGCCTCCCCCCCACAACCCCTCACCTCAGTTAGGATTCCGGTCTCTAAGGCTGTTCTGTTAGGCTCAGCTGGAGTAGCTCATTTGCATACTCTGTGCTATTCTCTCATTTTGCCTTTTCCTTAGTTCCTTCTTGAGGGAGGTGCTCTTGACAGGTAAGGAGTGCCCGGTCTCATTCCCTCTGTGTGTATTGAGGAAGTGTGCCAGCCCATTCTGAGAGTATGTCAACCTGGAGGACCGCCTTTCGGTGTTATTTTCCTCTTACTCCCAGAAAGACTCTACTTGCCAGAATGCTTGATCTTCCCCATGGGGAGGTAAAAATATCTTAACCATTTTAATAGCTACCTATGTTTGTTTTAATGTAAATCCCACATGCATCCATTTTATCAGGTTGCCTAGATCCTTCAAATTCTTTATGTGATTATTTATTTTGATCATTGGGCTTGTTGAAGACTGACATGGGAATGTTAACACTTTCCTCTGCAAATGGATTTAGCCAAATTATTTAATATATTTTAATACTTGATATTCAGAATAAAAATTCTCATGAATGTGATATTTCTAATAACTATTTTAGCCACATTTAAGGTTTTCCATATAAATTCTATATTGCTTAGTATCATCCTTCTTTCTTTTGTTATCATTTTGTTGGTATACATGTGTTCTTTTCTCTTCCCCCGTTCTGCCCCATGTTGTGTAAAACATCATATATTTAGAATTGGGATATACATCAAGATATAGATCTTTGTCTTTTACTAGAAATAATTAAACCATTCACACTTAACTGTGATGTTTATGCTTGACCTCACTTCTATCATCTTATCTTATACTTTCCACTTTTATGTCTTCTTTCTTTTTTCTTATTTAGTTTTTAATTTTGGCTATAAGATTCCAGCTCTATTTTTTTAGATTAAACATAGGATATCCAGTTTTATATTGACCTACTCCTATTTAAAATATATTTATGCCTATATCTCTCTATGTCAACAATGAAAAATTATGACTTTCCACATTACAAAATAAGAAATTTAATACTTATATTAAGTAGCCTGGATTTTAGAATTATTTTTAATTGATACACAAAACATAAGGATTATACTTTTAGGGATAGTATGCAGCGTTTCAGTACATGCATTCATTATATAAGACAAATCAAACATTTCTCATTTCTTTATGGCAAAAGTGTTCAAAACCCTTTCTTCTATCTTTCTGAAACATACAGCCTATTAGATTATATATGGTTCCCCACAGCACCTATAAACAGTGTCCTATGGTGCTCACATACAGTCCCTATACACAGTCTCTGTCTTAGTCACTGTTTTACTGTGAAGAGACATCAGGACCAAGGCAACTCTTATTTAAAAAAAAAAAACATTTAATTGGGGTCTTGCTTATAGTTTCAGAGGGTTAGTCCATATCAACATTGTGGGGAGAATGGTGGCACACAGGTAGGTATGGTGCTGGAGAAGCAGCTGAGCTTTACTTCCTGACCCTAAGGCAGGAGAGAGAGAGAGAGAGAGAGAGAGAGAGAGAGAGAGAGAGAGAGAGGGGCTGGGCCTGGCATGGGCTTTTGAAACCTCAAAGCCCACTCCCAGTGACTCGACTTCTCCAACAAGGCCACCTCCTAATCCTTCCAAACAGTTCTTCAAGTGGGGACCAAGCATACAAATATATGAACCTATGGGGGCCATTCTCCTTCAAACCCCCAGTCTCTTTCAGAACCTGTGGAGTACCCTTAAGTGCCTATAAACAGTTCCCTGTAGTGCCTATGCATAGTCCCTGCAGTACCTACATAGAGTCCCCTACATTACCTATATACAGCCCCCTACAGTGCCATCACAGAACTTGTTCCTATCTGTGACTTGGTACCCACTGACCAGCCATCCCTATCCTTCTCTCCATCCTGCCCCTCTCTGGTGTCTGGTAATCATAATTTTATTTTTTATTTTCAGTGTTAACACTCTCTGTGGCTCAACTCAGGGCTTCACACATGCCAGGCAAATTCTGTACTATGACCACATCCCCAGGCTTCTTGCTGCTTTTTCCCCCTATTTTGAGACAAGTTTTTGATAAATTGTTCAAGCTGGCTGTGAGCCCAACTCTGTAGATTTAGAGAAGCCTTTAATTCCATCCTCCTGCCTCAGCCTCCCAAGTAGCTGGGTATTATAAACCTGTGAAACCAGGCTCAACTTTATTATTGACTTCTATGAGACTAATTTCTTGAGGTTCCAAATATGAGTGACAACACATGGTATGTTCCATCGGTGTTATCACAGTGGTAGAACTTATCCCAAGCTTTTAGACTTAGATTATAACTAAATTGTTACGTAACTCCTTTATTAAGAATGAAGTCCACAGTTGCATTGTTATGAGTGTATTAATAACATTTATATACTTTGTCTATGTTTGAGCTGTTTCATTGTTCATTTATTTATTGTGTACATAGGTGTTTGTGTATGTGTGTGCATGTGCAGGTGAACGTGCACCCATGTGTACACATGTATGGAGGTCAGATGTCAACCTTAGCTGTCTCTTCTTAGATGCCAACCATTTGCTTCTTCAGACAGGGTCTGGAGCTTGTCAAGTAGGTCAGCCTTCAGGCCAGTGAGCCACAGGATTCTACTGCCTATTTTCACCCCCCAGACCTGGGATCACAAGGTCACATGATAACCTCCGTAGGTGGTCTGTTGTTGTTCTTTGTGTGTGTCTGTGTTACACATGTGTGCACCTGTGTGTGTGGATGCACATGCCCTGTGTGTGCTTCTGTGCAGAGGCCTGAGGTTGACTGCAGGCATTTCCATGGACAATGCTCCTCTATTTATTGAGGGCAGGTTCTTTTGCTGAACCTGGACCTCACTAGCCAGCTTTCCCCTGGGATCCCATTTCTGTATTCCACGCTCTGGAATTACAGGCAGTTGCCATGCCTGCCTGACTTTTGAGTGGGATCTCCTGGAGGGGGGTGGGGCGGGGTCTAAACACCGATCCTCATCTCTGGAGGATAAGCAAGCTTTTATTCATAGAGCTGTCTCCCCAACCTATGCCAGGCTTTTTGACATGAGTTCTGGGGTTCAAACTGGGGTAATTATGCTTGTGCAGTAATCTTTACAGACTGAGCCACCTACTAATGCCTAATTTATTATTATTGTTTTTATTATTATTACTATTATTATTATTATTATTATTATTATTATTATTATTATTCAAGACATGGTTTCTCTGTGTAGCCCTGACTGTCCCTGGAACTCATTCTGTAGACCAGGCTGGCTTGGACATACAGAGATCCAGCTGCTTCTGCCTTCTGAGTGCTGGGACTAAAGGTGTGCACCACCACCACTGCCCAGATTACTTATTTTAAATTATGTTTTGAGGTGAGTCTTCATTTGTAGCCTAGGCTGGTCTCGACCCCTCTAGCCACAGTGGCTTTGTGTCTTTCACAGAACATCTTTTCCATTCTCAATTTTCAATTTCTTGATCGGCCAGATCATTTTGAGTAAACAACTTTGGTCACTACATGGTATTAGCAGCGGTCCACTTTCTGAGCACCTTCTCTCCATCTCTTTCTGTTTATGGAATTCTTCCATCAAAGTTCTATAAAGCTACCTCAGTTCTCTCTGATGGCTTATGGAGTGGAGTGTCTGGTACTTGCCATTTGTCTCTTGAAAACCAAATATTGCTTTTCTCATTTTGTATCACTATTTCCACTTTTATAATGAATGACTTTCTCCACTGTAAGCTTCATTTTCCCCAAACATGCCTTGAACTGTTCTAACTAAAGAGGGGAAAGCTTTGGTCTATTTCTGCACCTTGCCTTCCGTTCCTCCTTTCCTGTGTTGACAATGTCTATATTGTGACTTTGGTGTGCGCACCGCCGCCCCTCATTTCCACCCTACCTATCCCACTCTCTAGGCATCTTCTCAGCATTGTGCTCAATTAGTTTTCTGTGCTGTTCCCCCTTTGGGCTTCAACAGAATGTGAAACCCAGTCAAAAGACTGAGACCTGACCCCTGCATGATCTTCATCCTGTAAATGGCTATAATGGCATTCCCACTTGTACCCCTCACAGACACCTCAAGTTCAACATGCTGAACTCAGCATTACACACATTCTGCTACTGTTCCCCAGTTCCCTTGTCCATGAGGCTATCATCCTCCCGGGCACACAGTCAGAAGCCTGGAAGTTACCCTCCGCTCCTGTTTCCCCTGCTCTCCTGCTCGATGACAAGCTCACGCCCTTCAGAGTCTGTTCTTCTCTTTACTCCTGCCACCTTATGCTCAGCCCTCTTGTTACCCCAGTTTCCCCTCCAAGCCCCCAGGGGAGAAGCCCTGCTTTCCATCTTCTCTTCATGTCACACTGCAGCCCAAGGGATTGCTTTAACCTTTCAATATGACCGTATCATTCCCTTTCTCATTGTCCCTCCCTACTTCATATTAAAAAAAAAAAACCCAAAACTGTACTCTTTAATGTGGCAGACAAGACTCCCTAAGGTTCAACCGCTCTCATTCCAGCCTTGCCTCTTTTCACTCTCGGACACATAGCTTTTGCTTCAGCAATTCTGAACTATATGATGGGAGCATAGGCCTCTGAGCCTCTGCTTATACCGTTCCCTTTCATTCATTAAAAAACCTGGCTCGAGCTCTCCAGATTATTACCTCGCTCCCTCGATCTGCTAACTTCTCAGATTGTGGTTTTGCCTCTGACTTTCATCTGAGATTAGCACTGCCTGTTTCTGGCTCTGTTCCATACAATTGATAGAAAACATTTGGCCTTCCTTAGGAACCGGTCCTGGGTGCTCAGTGAGCATTTAGTCTCATGACTGAGTGTCTCTTCCGGAATGAACTTGATGTAACTTGCATGATGTAGAGGTTTGGTGCAGCAAGGAATTGGGGCAGAGCAGGACTTTCTCAATTATAGGACCTCAGGGCTATTGGCTTCCTAGTAGTTAAGAAACACCACCTGGTGACCATTAGAAGTCAGTCGGGCATGCTGGCACTAGAAAAGGAAAGAGACTGCAATTCTACCAGTGATGTCCTGGGGTCAGGTTCTTGGGCTCATGGACATCCTTGCCAATGAAACTTTAGGTAGGGGTGGTCTGGGTAACACCTACCTTGGCCCTCAAAGCATCTGGTCCCATAAAAGATGGAGAGATTTTTTTTTCAACTCAATTGATTAAAGATGGGGCTATGGTGGCTGTTGTCCCAGAGTTGAGAGGTACAGAAATGCAGTGGGCAATGAAAATAGTCAGCACCTCAGCACCTGAGGAACAAAATGGCCTGCCAAGCTCTGGCTGCTTAGTGATTCCATACCAGATGGACCATGAAGAAAGTGAAAGCCAGTTCCTGTGTAGACAACGACACCACCAGGCACCGAGAGGGCCACCTCCACCATGCAGACCACACAGAAAGGAGGGTGAGGCTCAAATGGCCTGCTAGAAGACATGTCCGGCTTTATCAGCTATTTGGTGGTCATTGAGTGTTCCGCTGTTACCCTTTTCTGGCCAGTAGCTCACAGCCCTGCTTTGGTTGATAATACTAGTGAGATGGGCTGGTGAGGTCCATGTGCCTGCCTCATATGCCTGTGATTGGAATCAGGAGATATTATGGTTATAAAAACGTTGTTGTTGTTTTAAGTGTGCAAAGAATGTTTGAGGCCTGCCTGGGCTACGTAGCCCTTGTGGGAGAAGGAAAGAAAGGAAGGAGGGAAATAAGAGAAAAAGAAAATAAGAATTCTTAACATTTTCTTTTTTCTGGTCTTCCTTTTCACACTTCAATCAAGGAAAGACATTTTTCATTTTCCCTGGGGTATTGATGCCTTAGGAAGCCAGTTCTTATAGGAGAAGTGGATTCTTTTTTTTTTTTTTTTTACTTGAATCAAAACCTTCAGAAGAGAAGGCGAGAAGAAAGACTTCCACCCTGGAGAAGCACTAGTTAGATAAGGGAGATGGTGGGTCCTTTCTTCTGTGATCTCCAGGCCAGGCTCATCCTATGTAGGCGGAGAGCCCCACCTTTTTGATTTGTCTGATTATTTGTTGTTTTAGATTATTTGTTGTTTAGTCACTAAACGCAGCCTTAACTTGTAATCACCCTGCTGCAGACTGTCAAGCAGTTGGAATGTCAGGCAGGTGCCTCTGCCCTTGGCCTGGGCTCCTCATTGAGAAGATGATTAGGACTAGACACTCTCTTGGCTCCTTCTCTGATCTGGTTTCTAATCATATTAGGAACTCCTAGATATGCTACACATTGATATACATCTTTTTTCTTTTTCTTTTTTTTTGGTTTTTTTTTTTTTTTTTTTTTTTTTCCGAGGCAGCATTTCTCTGTGTAAGAGTCCTGGCTGTCCTGGAACTCACCTTGTAAACAAGGTTGGCTTTGAACTCACTGAGATCTGCCTGCCCCTGACTCTCAAAAAAACTGGGATTAAAGGTGTGTGCCACCATAGCACGGCTAAAAGTTTCTGATCTTGAGGGGCTGATGTTCATCCCAGAAAGTGTTCTGAAATAGAGTTTCGAATAAGCTTTTAGCACTGAAGTTGTGATCTCAATGAGGCAATGTAGTTTATACTAAAAGTATACTTGCCAAAAGTAGTTTATACTAAATCAATGGCCTTCTTCTTTGACAGGGGAACCGCAGAGCAGAGCAAGGAAATATGAGTATCAGGGAATCAGGACCATCCCAAGGTGTTTTGATGAGCTTTGCCTGACAGTCTCTTGGAAAAGACAGAGCGTATGGGCTCAATGACAGCACAGTAAGTTGGATAATTTTTCTAAAGACACGTTGCTCAGTTATTGAATTCATGCCTGGCTAGTCCTTGGAGCATACAGAGATGTGACTCAGAATCCTATAATGTTCATTGTTTGTGCCTTAACTTAGGTGACGTTGTCATGAACATCACATTTGGAATGGCTGGAACCTGCTGAAAGGACAAATCAACATTGCTCTTGGGAGACTCACAGAGGGTAGTGGCTAGCTGGACTGCTTTTCCAGTGGATTCCTTTCTCTCTATCCAGTCAACCCAGAGGCAAGACCTCCTCACACCTGGGCACACTTTTGCACTCTTCAATGCCATTTACATCTACAAATTGTTTCCCTTGAACACCTTCAAATTCACCCTTTTATCTGCTTCCCAGGAAGCCAAGAGGGTGACAAGTCACATCAACATCACTATGTACATCAATGCTGAGGCAAAGCAGACAGCCTTTGAAATTTTGAAATCATATGGATCTGTATGGGAAAGTCCATCTCTCCTACCAGCTTTGCAAATACACACCAAGCTACTCAGACATTCTGAGATTCATAGTCCTTTTCCAAAATCCTGGCTTATTAATAACAGACTTCAGTGATATGAGTATTAGGTGAGAGTGTGTGGTAGGGGCATGGAGTAGATAGTGCTTTTTCTCTGTTTTCTCTCATCTTCATTCCTCTAGGTCAGACACTTTGCAGAGGACATGGTAGAAAAGAAGACAGATGCAGGCACCTCGTTCACACTCTAGGATGCTGGACTCAGCAAGTTAAATTTATGCTCTGGGATGCTGAGACATCTATCTTCCCCATAGGAGGGGAGAGATTTTCAGAAGGATCTGTCTGGACTCGACTTGAGCCTTGCACAAGTTTATTTCATAGTGAGACTCAACTCACTATGTTTATTCCATGGGTAACAACATAGGGCTACTAAGCCAACTGCTGGTCGTAGAGGTAGGTACAAGGCAAACATGGCTCTAAAGAAAACCCATGACTAAGGACAATTCGTTTTCTTTTAAAATCGCCCCTGAGTGGGATGGTGGTGGTGGTATCTGATTGATTGGGTTTCTTCTGTGCTAGCCACGTTTTTTTTTTTTTTTTTTTGGACATGAAGATAGTTTTGAGTTTTGTGATGATAATCTCTTGGTGTGTGTGGTACATAGGTGTGTGTGTGTGTGTGTGTGTGTGTGTATACTCATAGGTATGTGTATGCATATGTGTATGCTTGCATATGTGTGTCTGCATAAGTGTGTGTAGATGTGTATGTGCGTACAGGTGTGTGTGGTTGGAAGTCTCTCTTCTTCAAACTTTTTCCACTTTGTATTTTGAGACATGGTCTCTCATTGAACCTGGAGCTCACTGATGTAGCCGGACTGGCTTGCCATCCAGTCCCAAGGACCCTCCTCTCCCCATCTCTTCAGCACTGGGATTATAGGCACATACTACATGCCTCTTTCTTTTTCATGTTAGTGGTGTGAACTAAACTGAGTCTCCATCATTGCATGGGCACAGCAGGTGCTTTACTGCTGAGCCATCTCACCCGCCCAAAACCTCTTAAAAATTGGCTTATTCTGAGTTATATTGATTGGATTTTTTTCTGGGCTGTGTTGCTGTTATTTGATTAGACAAACTCTGCTATATAAATAATGATTGTTTTGCTGTGGGATTCTGATACTTGATGCAAACAAATAGCTCTATGAATCTGGCCAGAATATGAAGAAGCTGTGACTAATGGGAATCTATTGAGTCTGGCTGTGTGATGATATATGTTTATAAGGGTGAAGATTACCGTAATCACTGTGTAAAGATGTGGGATATTATATACATTTATATATTTTATACAATAGTTTGATTTGCTCCAAGTAAATAGGTGATGCCCAGCCAAAGAATTGTGTAGCCCACAGTTACTCACATAAAACTAGGTACAATTTCAAAGCTAAGCATTTTTGTACAGGCCTGTAATCCCATCACTAGGGAGGCCGAGGCAGGAGGATTGCTGGGAGTTTGAGGCTAGCTTAGTCTACATTATTGAGACTTTGTTTCAGAAAACAACAGCAGTAAGTAAGAATAGCCTTATACGAAGCAGTTTCCATATCCATATTTGAGTGTATAAATTAGATGGCATGTGTGATTTCTCCCATCAGGCTGGGGATGTTCATGAATGTGGCTTTGTCCTGTAAAGCTCTGAACAATTCTTGAGTAGCTAAGGGTTACCTACTTAGACTGTGGTAGAGCTGCCTCTAGGGAAATGGAAGTGTAAGTCGGTGTAGCTCTTTTGTACTGATAAGGAACAGTGGCTTCTTGTGTACCTTTAAGGAACCTCCAAATAATCCTCTCCTTTGGCTTGGTAATTCTCCTTCTGGGAATCTACCGGAAAGAAGGAAAGGGAAATGCACACAGTAAAGGTTTAGCCAAGACTTACTTGTAGTTGCTGAGGAGAGCACACAAGTTAAATGGCTAACTGTATAATAATACACAGCTGGGAAGTGATGTTGGCGAGGGGTGCTCACTACAAGTCCAATTAAGGAAAAACAAAACAAAAAAGGAGAGGAGCAATAGTGACCACACATCGCAGTCAGTGAGCTTGGGTTTGCACTGTGGATCTGCCACTGGAGCCTGTCACCTGTACACTATGCCATCCTAGAAAAATGGGGTTGATAATAATAACACCTATCTCAGAGGGACTTCCTAGGACTAAATGACATAATGAAGATAAAATGATTAACACCATGCAAAGTACATTTATTAGGTTACCTACAAATGCTAGCCCTCTATGGAGTGTATGATTTCAAGGCATAAAAATAGACAGAAGAGAAATATGTCAATGTATTTAAAAATGTGGGATCTGGGTGGTAGGAATCATGGGTGATAATTTTTCAAGTTCCCAAATTTTCTGCAATGAGCAGGAACTACTATTATGTTAAGAGTATGTCTTAATGTTGTAATACTATACACACATACATACATACATACATACACACATACACACATATAAATATATATATATATATATATATATATATATATATATATATATATGTATCTATGAATGTTACCTACAATGAAACAGCACTTCCTCTTTCCCTTCCAGGGGAGGAGCTGGAACCAGCCTTGGCAGAGTCCCATATGTGCTGGGTCCCTAGGAGGTCAGGTCAGGGCTTGAGGGAGCCTTGCCGCCTACTGGTGTTGTGGGGGGAGGTAGGTGGGCAGTGGAGGAGCTGGAATAGATTGATCATGGGAATTTCTTCCAGTTCTCAGCCCCTACAGTTCAAGCTGCTCTGGTGTTTGTCGTTTCCCCTCAGATTTTGATCCAAACAGAAGACTACATAAAAAAAAAAAAAAAGAAAGTGAAGGGGGATAGGGAGGTGGCTCATGAGTATGATTGCTGCAGGGGTGTGGAGATCTGAGTTCCCATCCATGGACATCCATGGACATCCATGTACAAAGCTGGGCAAGGCCTCTGTAGTCCAATACCTAGGAGGCAGAGATGGGAAGCTTCCTAAGCTTGATGGCAGTATAGTTGAATCAGTGAAGCCTGGGTTTAGTCAGACCCTGTCTCTAAAAACAAGGTGGAAAGTGATAAAGGATCTCTCTCTCTCTCTCTCTCTCTCTCTCTGTCTCTCTCTGTCTCTCTCTCTCTCTCTCTCTCTCTCTCTCTCTCTCACACACACACACACACACACCCGCATATACCCATACACACACACAGACACACACAGAGAGAGACACACACATACATATTCATACACATACACACATGTGTATATACATGGGGGGCATATACACACAGAAAGACATGGAACATGTACACACAGAGATATGGGGTATATACACACAGACATGGTATATTACACACACAGACATGTGCATACACATGCATACAGAAACATGGAACAATGTACACATTGTACACACAAAGAGACATGGGACATGTACACACATGGGAGGACATGGACACAGACACACATGGGAAGACATGGACACAGACACACATGTAAAGTGGAAAGCATTCTTCTACTTCCTTCCCACTCCCACACCTCGAAACAATAATGCTTAGAATGCTAGAGTTAAATGTTAAAGGGAGTGTGTGTGTGTGTGTGTGTGTGTGTGTGTGTGTGGTGTGGTGCTTATATCAGAAACACCACAGGAAATTAGCTTAGTTACAGCTGTTTTATTTAATGAGTATAATTTATATTCAAATTGGAATTTCTGTCAAATACTGCCCTTTAATCAAGAAGCACCTTCCCATGGTAGAGGACACCTCTAGACTGAGAAGGGTATGGTCGTAAAGGGTGTGTGTGTGTGTGTGTGATTTGGTTCCTGTGAGCCAACATCCTTCAGTCCTTCATTGACTATGAGGGTACCCTATTCTCCTGCAAGTGGCTCCAGGAGCTGCGTTGTGTAAACACTGAATCCCAGGCACAGAGATATCAAAGTCTAGTATCTAGCTACTGCCCCTCATTATGTTTGGAGATGACCGTGTACACCTACAGATCTATCAAGGCCCTGAAGCTAAAACATGACAAACAGCTCTCCTCAGTCCTCCTCCCCGTATGCTAATGAGGCACAGGCAGTTAACATAACAGCCTAGACAAGTGAGCCGGGGTGGGTTCACATAACACTCCAAAACGCCACTGCGGTTCTGTCACAAGTCACCTCGTTCCTCAGCAAACCGTCCTGATGTCCCCAGAGACTAAGGGAGGGGTCTCTCTGCTACTCTGAAGTGCACAGCAGGACTGTTAGCGGGTGTCTGGCTCTCCCCCCCCGCCCCGTCCCCTGCAACGGTGGCAGGAATGGATGGAGACAGACCCTCAGAATCACCTGTAGGGCTTTTTAACAAGTTCGCAGGCCCCTCCTCAAATTCTAGTCCACTAGTCCCGAGAAAAGGGACATCAGAAAATACAGGGTGAGGCGGTCGCGTGCAGCTGTTGAACTCCCTCCCTACAGCCCCACAGGTGATTCTGGATGCGCACCCTATTAAGATATAAACACACAGACAGGTCTTGTGACTCAAAAGAAACGGGTCAGCTTTAGTTCCCACTGATGCTCCCCCCTTTATTTGCCAAGGTGTCTGTGCTCTCTTCGGCTTCTCTCTAAGCCCTCTACCCCAGAGGCTTTGAACTTAGAGTGTTCCAAAGTCTCAGAACCCCTGGGACTGTCAGACGCTCTGGCCACCAGGCAGCGGAAAGACATCCCCTGCCTCCCGCAGCCCTCTAGCTCCCTGTGTCGCGATTTGGATACCCTGGAGCCAACATGAAGGAGGAAGACATTTGACCAGTTGCTTCAGCAAACTGCCCAGAAGCAAGACCGCCTGCCGTCCACACACCTTTGCGTCCCGACCGACCTCACAGGGAGGGGCCCCACCCTGCACAGTCCACTGGCGCATCTCCTCCGGCCCGGGTTTGTGGCAGGTGGCGCTAGGATGGGCGCAGGGGCCTCATCTGCAGCTCTTTTCCCAGCCGCGGAACCGGCTCTCGCTTTGCCCTCGTTTTCCAAGTTGCTGCGGCGTCCCTCCCCCGAGCCCCCCAGCTGGTGACCCCCGGTTCGCGGCTTCCGCGGTCTTACCTCACCGTGCAACACTTGGTTGAGCGCTTGCCGGGGGCGCTCCCTCCTAGCCGCTTATTCCCTTACTTGGGAGGAAAGAGGAACCGAGAGACACAAGGGGACCGAAGCGGGCGCCCGGGCGTCCTCCCAGTGCAGCCCTTTCTGGGGCGGGGACATCAGGCGGCTTCCAGGGTTGGTGG
Source organism: Cricetulus griseus (assembly GCF_003668045.3). Taxonomy (NCBI): domain Eukaryota; kingdom Metazoa; phylum Chordata; class Mammalia; order Rodentia; family Cricetidae; genus Cricetulus; species Cricetulus griseus. The sequence continues at coordinate 66,205,633 of NC_048597.1, read as the reverse complement.
CCCCCGGGTCTTCCGCCTCCGCTAGGGGCTAGGCTGCTGGAAGGGCAAGCTGCCTTTGCTGCCCGCTACGGCACTGCGGCTCTGCACCCTGTCCCTCGCAGCAGCATCGCAAGTCCAGCTGCCACTCTCGCTGCGGAGCCCTGCCCCCCGGGCGCAGAGCCCGCCCCCGCCACACACCCGCGCGCGCAGACACACGCGTCCCCCACAAACACACGGGTGCACACACATAAACACGTGCGCGCACACACGCACACCCACGGATGCCGATCGTTCGGTGGGAACCTGTGTGTGCATGATCAGGTCACTCCTGACTGGCAGGGCTTTGGTCAGCGAGGATGCTGGAGGCTGCTAGAAACCAGCTGACTTCGAGGTAGAGGACAATTACTTGAAAAATACAATATCCTCTGGATGTTTATTTCCCTTAACCTAGAAACCTGGGGGGTCTGGGCTGCCTACATATTCCAAGCAAAGCAGACAAAAAAAATTTAAACACAAAAATAAATCAACAAGTTCTCTGTTTTCTAGGAACTTGGTGTCTCTGATGTCCATTATCACCTGTCCTGTCCTGTCCAGGAAGGCATTTCTGATAATCCCGACCCCAGGGGCAGTAGACTGCTTTTCGTTTCTCCTCTGCAGGTATAAATGGTTGGTATCAATGCAGCTAGCCAGAAATGGGCTCTGATGAAGGCATGAGGTCTCAGGGCTGAGAACTGTGACATCCCCCCTTTGCCTTTGTGTGACCTTGGACTGTCTTCCAACAGGACAAATGGAGCATCTCTAAAACACACACACACACACACACACACACACACACACACACACACACACACGAGAAAAAAGAGAAAAAGAAAAATGTAAAAGTAGAAAAACAGAGAAAATGAGCTGGGACTGAGGGTAAGGAACAGGAGGCAGCAGTGGCCAAGGCACAGCGACTTGTGGGACTGTCTCTTTCCATGACGTGGGTGTCTGCATGGGGGCGGTGGCGGCGGTGATGTTATTTCAGGCATGTCACATCAGCAGAATGACTTCTGTCCATTTCACACCACATTTAGAGTCACCAGGAGTTTAGTCTCATCTGTAAAATATGTGGAGTTTACCAGTTTCCACAGCCAAGAATTCTTTTCTGCCAGTGGGCAGTGAAGGTCCCTGTGTAGAGCTGCAGCCAAGAAAAGCTTTCTGCGGAGGGCAGAGGTGCTGGGGCCCTCCCTGGGTGTCTAGGCATCTGGGGAGGAAGCTGCAAACGTGACTGTTGAAAAGCACTGAAGGACTCTGGTGGTTAATTCATACCCGGCCACCAGCAGACAGGGTGATGAAACCAAGAAGGAACGGGAGGCCCAGGGAGCTCTTTTCACTTCCTTCCCCACGGTGACGAGGGCAAAGTGGATTCTGGAACCCTGTGCTCATGCTTCATCCTGTTATCCACTATCCAGGTTTCATCTCACATACCCTGGGTAACCTCTCAAAGCTGCCTTCAGCTAGACTGACACACATGTGGTGTGAGGGTATTATTCTGTGACACACATGTATGTGAGTTCTTCCTTCATCTTTTCTTGTCTCCTGCCACTTACTGACTTGTTCATTTCACAGATAGTTATTAGTTTCTGCTGTGACTTTGGGCACTTCTCACTGACTCCAGTCATGGACCTTTACCTGGGAGGAAAGAGCAATGGAAAAACAGAAAGGGCTTAGAACTATTTCTGTCCTGTCCTTTTGAGAGGCAGGCCCTGAGCACGGGCTTGCCTTATACATCCTGCCTGAGCACAGGCTTGCCTTATATATTCTGCCTGAGCTCGGGCTTGCCATATACATCCTGCCTGAGCATGGGCTTGCCTTATACATCCTGCCTGAGCACAGGCTTTCCATATACATCCTGCCTGAGCACGGGCTTGCCTTATACATCCTGCCTGAACACAGGCTTTCCATATACATTCTGCCTGAGCACGGGCTTGCCTTATACATCCTGCCTGAGCACGGGCTTGCCTTATACATCCTGCCTGAGCACAGGCTTGCCTTATACATCCTGCCTGAACACAGGCTTTCCATATACATTCTGCCTGAGCACGGGCTTGCCTTATACATCCTGCCTGAGCACGGGCTTGCCTTATACATCCTGCCTGAGCACAGGCTTGCCTTATACATCCTCCCTGTGCACGGGCTTGTTGTATACATCCTTCCAGAGCACAGGCTTGCTGTATACATCCTGCCTGAGCATGTGCTTGCTGTATACATCTTCAATGTGCTGGGTTGAGGGACTGTGGTAGAAGAAACCCATACCTTCTTAACTGCATCCTTGAAGCAAACACCCATTGCATATGAGCCACAAGAAAAACATGTGGTTCAGCCTAGTCTGGGCTCATTCTAGAGAAGGTTGACTTAAGGAGAGCCTGGATGGGTAGTGCATGATTACAGGTAGGAGTTGGGACAACATGGAGTTCTCTCCTTTACAACAAGGAGATAATAAGCTTGGTGGGACAAATGGGGAAGGCAGGCAGAGGTGGGGTGTGGAGATCTAAGCTGGCAAGCTGGGGAAGTTATTACATAATAATAAAATCTCTGGAAAGGATGCCAAGCAAGAATTTGGAGAACAAAAATGCTTATAAAGATTGGTAAATATGAAGGTGCTTGCTCCTACAAAATAAATCATTTATGAAGTCAAACTTGTTCACCAATGTGTTTGAAAATAGATTACTGGGGGAGGGGGCTTAGAGTGGTGTTGAATTAAGCATCCAGGTAGATACAGGGTAAGAACATGAAGCCTTGTTAGCAGGGGGCTAAGAGATGGCTGTCTTGAAAAAATCAGGAAAAGATCAGAGCAATATGGAAGGCACCAAAAAGAAATAGCAAATCTGATTAGGAAAATATGAGGAGATAAGGCTGAGGATGGGATTGGAAAGGGTGGTAAGCGTTTGACTCAAAGAACAGGAAGAAATGGGCACACCATGCTTAGACAAAGCAAAAGTCAAGAATTATGACAATTTGTATTCTGAGCCTTCCCAGCAAGAGAGTGAGATTGAGAGGAGAGGACTGGAGAGAGCCTCCAAATATCCTGCTTGGAGTAGAGACACAATGAGGTCGTGTGTGTGTGTGTGTGTGTGTGTGTGTGTGTGTGTGTGTGTAGTGTGTGTAGTGTGTGTGTGTAGTGTGTGTATGTATGTATGTGTATGTTTGTGTATGTGTGGGTATGTGTGCATGTGTGTGTGTGTGTGTGTGTGGTGTATATGTCAGTGTGTGTGTGTGTGTAGTATGTGTGTGTATGTATGTGTATGTGTGTATGTGTGTATGTGTGGGAATGTGTGCATGTGTGTGTGTGTGGTGTATATGTCAGTATATGTGTGTGTGTGTGTTCCTTTTCTTCCCTTCAGACAAGAGGGAAGCAAGCTGTCTGATGCCAGCTTCCCCAAGGTGGGAGGTGTTTCCCATTGGGATGGAACACTGAGGAGGGACATGTTGAGAATAATCTCTTGCAAGGAGTCACAACCCAGGTGGTACAAGTGTCTCACTGTACAGGGCCTCCAGCCCAGGAGATGAAGCCCAGCCCATGCTTCTTTTGCCTGGCCATGAACCCTGTGTGCCTGGAAGGAAGGCACACCCTTTCTCCAACTGGCACAGAGGCCTGACTGCTAAACTCTCTATTTGCAGAGGTTGAAGCTATAGTTGAAATAGTAAGGGTTTATGGAGCCATGCAGATATGAGGTGAGCTGGAGGAGTCTGCATTACCGCTCTCAGGTGACACTCTATGATGCACTGTGAATACAGAGAAGGAACCTTACTGTTTCTCGTTAGCGCTTTTGCAACCTGTGTCAGCTATAAACAAACAATGGAAATGGTTAAGCAGCAAGAAAAGAAACCGAGAACCAAATGCCAAACTGTAGAGAGCAGGCCCCCAGTGGGAGAGAAAGAACAGTGCTGTCTAGGATTGAAGAGACCAGCTGTGCTTCTTGGAGGGAGAGGGCAGGGTTCAGGAATGGAGATTCTATTCATTTTCAGGTAGAGAAGAGGCTGTGAGTTGGAGTCAGGGGCAGGGAATCTGGGGCCCTCTGTGTGCAGGTTTCTGGGCCCAGTGGCTTCCCTAGTGCCTCTCCCAGTCACAGAGAGCTCCGATGAGTCACCCTTATTTCTGAGAGAGGGCAGTTTGGGGTGTTTAACTGGCTCAACACACTGCATTCCCCGAGCCTTCAGTGCTGGCAGCTTGCACTCACCATGTTGCTTTGGGAACACATCATCTGAGCCAACAGCTGATGCCTGATCACCATCGCCACAGCAAAGCAAGGGCTGAGTCAGCCACCTGTGTCTGGAAATTTTTAAGTCCAACTGTCTCTGAGAAGCAGGGTGACATTTGGCTCTCTGAGTGAACCAAGAACAGGACTACTAAGCACGAGGTAGCTCCGTGACTGGGGATATGAGAACTCGGGTTCAGAGGTCTTGGGCTACCTTCGTCACATACCGAAAAACCCGACCGAGCATTACAGCAAGATTGACCAGGTCGCTTTAGAATTTGCAACCAACAGGATCTTTCTGTTTTCTCAATGTCGGGACAGGAACTGGCTTTGTCCAGTCCTAACCTTGCCTTACCTCTTGACTTTGGCTGTAAAGGCAGGACTGCATTGGGCTGGTGAACCTCAGATGGAGATAGAATCATCCCAGTTTTGTCATGAATGGGACTTGTGGATCCAGGCTTGGGAACATAGACATGTCATCCTCTCTGTGGCCTTTGGGGATTTGTTCTACAAGTAAAATAAAGAGGTTGGAAGTGGTCTCTATCACCATTCCTGGCTCTTATACTCTGATAAATGCTGTCACTGAGCAACTTCTAAACACTGTTGATTGCTTGGGTGGGACCCTCCAACACAGCAACCTGAAGAAATCCTCACAATAGCATGGATAAGCTTTGAAGAAAAAAAAAAGAATAAAATGAAGCCAAAGACTCAAGACTGAGAAATGGATAATAGGAAGCGAACTCAGTGGGGCTGAAAGATCCAGTCAGGCCATCGGGACCCACTTTCTCCTCCAAAACGTGACTAGCAGCCAAATGGAGAGGCACAGTGCAGCTTTTCATCTGCCTTGTGGTTACTTGGGGCAGGGTCTTGCTTGTAGCTTGGGCTGGCCAAATATCCAGTCTGCCTGCTTTACCTCCCAAATGCTACGAGTACAGGCGTCTCCCACCATGCTTGTGACTTTGTCAGTTTTGGAAACACCATGCAAAAATGTGGTAAAAGATGAAAGATTGTTTTTTCCCCTAACAGTTGAAACAATGTTGAATTATTGTAATACTCACTGGTTTGGCAGTTTCCTATGGAGTATCAACATACCTCCGGCCTGGAGCTCTGTCTCTGTGCTCCCAACAATAGTACCTTAAGAAACACCTTTTTTTTTTTTGAATAGCAATATTTTTAATGTGAAAAGTTAACAAAGGTGCTGGCCCAAGTTTAGGGCTGACTGCAAATATCATCCCCTGCCTGGAACTCCGCAACGCCCCTGACATTGCCCACAGTAGATTTCTTGCGGAAGCGATGGGGACACTTAGCCACCTGAGATCCCATTTTGCTTATTGTCTGCAGGGAGATAGCTGGTGCCAAGAAGGGAAGAGAGGTGTGAGAGGGGCATGTGAAAAAGGAAGAGAAAGCTTTCACCTCCCTGTGTATTTTGGGCAATGGACTCTAATTACCCCGCTTTCATGGGCTTGTAAAGAGGCTAATTTTGGTTCACTGCGTGACTCTGGGTCCATGTTCTTCACTGCCTGGCCAGGAGATGCTGCTGTGTGGAATTCCTCAGTGGAGCTCTAGGGGGGAAACATTTCATGTGGATTGCCAGGAAGCTCCCCAGGGGAGGAATAGGTTCTAATTCCAGAAATGACCATAAACCCCCAAGCCTGCCCAGCCGCAGAGCTTTTGAGAGGACCAGTACAATTTTAGAATTACTAACTACTTCTTTATTTTTTATGAACTGATTTTGGGGAAGGGACAGAATGTCACAGAAAGCAAGAACTCAAGTGCCCACTGTCCCATCCACTCTTCCATTTGCTTCTGCCACAATTGCTGTGCTAGTACAGCTTCTACTGCTGTGTTGAAACACCATGACCAAAAGCAGCTAGGGGAGGAAAGAGTTTATCTCAGCTTTAACTCCTAGGTCACATCTCATCATTGAGAGAAATCAGGGCAGGAACCCAAGGCAGGAACCTGGAGGCAGGAGCTGATGCAGAGGCCATGGAGGAGTGTGACTTACTGGCTTGCTCTCCCTGGCATGCTCAGCTTTCTGTTTTGTACAACCCAGGTCTACCTGTCCAGAGGTGGCAGCACTCACATTGAGCTGAGCCCTTCCCTATCAACCATTATTCAAGAAAATGCCCCCATTCTCTTGCTCCAGCAACCTGATTTTGAAATTGCTGCTCCTCTCCCCCAGATAACTATAGCTTGTGTCAAGTTGACAAAAACCAACCAGGACAGCTGCTTCTGAAAATCTGCCATTTGCTCAAAATTTCTTAAAGCACCTGAAATAGATGTCATTCCACTTGGACCGGGCACAGGGGTAGAGGGACTGTCTGAGCAGTCTAACACAGTGTTAGCCACATGGTAGCCTGGCCAATGGCATTGCTGTGGTCACCACTTTACAGCAAATCCAGGGTTCCCTGAATGGTATTCAGAGTCATACACAAAGTAGTCTTAGCTTACCTATTCACTCAAGCTATAATAACTTCATCTTCTAAACACATTTCACCCACCCCTCCCCATCTCCTACATAGGTGCTACTGGTGTTTGGAATGGAAGATGTGCATCCCCCAGCCCCCTCACCCTCCTCGGAAGTTCTTCCTAAAGTGCTGCCTCCTAAATGAACCCAGTAGAAGGCAATCATCCTGTCTCCCATGCTCTTGCTAAAGTCTGCTCATAATTCATTCTAATGTTTATAGGCTGCCTTGCATTATGGTTTACCCAGGTGTGCGCCTCATGTCTGCTGCCTTATCTCATCTGAGGGACAGCTATTCTTGTCTTCCTTAGATTGTATCATAGCTACTTTCCCACCATGTTCCAAGTGCTACACACAGTAGAGTTTAGGTGGATTTTTCTGTTCTACCTACCAGCTCCCAAATAACCATATGGAGATTTCTTATTAATTATGACTTGTTTCTAACTAGCTCTCATAACTTAGACTAACCCATTTCTATTAATCTATTTCCTACCTTGTGACTTTATCACCTTCACTCAGTCCACATTGCTTTCCTGCTTCTTCCGTGTGTGCCTGGCAACTCTGCCTTCTTCTTCCCAGTGTTCTCTCTGCCCTGAAAATCCTGCCTAGCTATTGGCTGCTTAACTTTTTATTAAACCAATCAGAAGGCACCATGGCAAAGACACATCTTCACAGTGTACAAAAAAGATTATTCCATAACAGTAGAGTGTCAACAATATCAACATAGAACATGGGCCTTAAGTTTCTGGAACTGGAAGAGCATAAGAACATCTGTTCCTGGGCTCCTACTGCATGCTAACCATCTGTGTTCTCGTGGGCAACTGTCCGAAGGGCTTTTGTTTGCAGGCATTGATGGCTTAGGATGTCCTAACCAGTGAGATCCTGCTGAGTGGGGGATTTCCCACTTCCTCTGAAGGTTTCTCCCGCAGTAATTTTCCTTCGACAGAACTTGTGAACAGATTTTTCTGTATTATAGAAAATTGGCTTATAATTGCCTGGCTGTATCTTTATGCTTTTGTCTTATGATTTTAATAAAGGTGTAGAATATTACTATAATAAAATAAATGACTATTTATTCATTTATTCTCTCTCCCTCCCTCCCTCTCTCTCTCTTCCTTCCCCTTCTCTCTCCAAATACATTACTACAGCAATGCCACTATCCTGAGCATTAGAGCCAGCATTAGGCAGGGAAGTGTGACTCAGGGAAGAGGCCATTTTCCAGCTCTACCTCAGGCGACTCTGCGGTTAAATGAATGGTGGAGTCTCTTTTGTCTCTGGCAGGTTCTCTTCACCTAACTCCCTGATCTGCACTCATTCTGGGAAGGGGTAGGGGGTTGCAAGCCTTCTTCTGTTACTCAAGAAAGAAATGGAAAAGGCATGGCTCTGAACCAAATGGACAAAAGAAGCCTTGGAGAGGGTGGCATCATCTGAGGCAGAGTGGTGTGCCCGCCTCTTCCTCAGATAAGCTGCTCACATCAGCTGGGAAGACACCCATGACACTCCCTCAAAATCCTGATTCTGCCTAACTCAAGGGAAGACCAGAAATTTGCCTTTTGATCAAGACTGATGGGTGGCTCTCGGCTCCCTGAACCCAGAACACCCGCTTAACTGCTTCTGGTTTTGCCTTTCAAGTGCTTCGGGTATTGCCCCTTGATCAGAGGCTACTGTGGATCTTGACATGCCCTGTGCACCTATTTTGTGACGTTCCAAGGAGAAAAGCAGTTTTCTTGTTTCCTCCTGTTGTCCTCTGCACATGTCCCAGGTTAGAGCTATGCCACCAGTCACCCTTCTGCTGGTGGTTTACGAGAAAGTGTATCTGAATTTCAAACAACCATTTCATAAATAGATTTCCAGAACACAACGTGTTCCTAAGCAGGGAACTGTCTGTGTTTCAAAGCTTTTGTAGTGATTTGTCTCTGAGAAACAGATTTTTACAATTGGCCCTAGAAGGACGTGGACCAGGGACTCTGCGCCTCTCCAAGTTTGCCTTCTCACAGATAGTTGGCCCGTTTCACAGATGCGTGTCTGTGGATTGTTTCTAGGCGTTTCCAGGAGTTTAGCCAGTTTGGGGCATTGCAATCAGAGGTGTGGGAAGTGGGCTTTCTCATTTCCAAGTGTTCTTATGTAACACACGGTTCTGGGGCACAGCCATATGCCAGATGTTCAGCTCTGTGTTCAGCACTGGGAGTTCAGACAGGAGAGTTGCTCTCTGCCCCAGAGGAGTCCACACTTTTGGAGTTGGAACATAATGTGGCCATACAGGGGGGCAGTGATGGTGAGACAGGTGCTGTGGGGTGCAGTCAAGCAGGAGAGGAAAATCTTAGCACCTTGGGAGACCTTTCCACACACTGTTTCATGGGGCAAAGACACATGATGGTGCCTTCTTTTGCTTTGAATGACCTCAACCTCTGCTGGGCCAAGGATGCACAGCTTCCACACAGTCCTTTAGTGTACATGGCAATTGCTAACAGTTCTTTTCCCAGGCTGAAGTGTGAGCAAAGCTGGAAGCCAGGGGAATAGATGCAAGACAGTGATAAAAAGGTGGGAGGCAGAGAACATTCTGCCTTCTGTTGACCTATAGAATTCGGAAGTGCCATACGATTTTCAGACAAACCCAAAGCTTGCTCCCGTGCCATGTCCTTCCGGTGGCTCAGCTTTTAGCCACTGGTAATCCCAAGAACCGAGCACACGTCTTCCTTCTGACATGTTTCAGTAGAGGCCTGAGGCCAGCTTCTGTGCTCCTCCTGTCTAGGAACATCACTTGCTCATTCTGAGGTCCACCCAATAAACGTTTGTTTTGCAAACATTCTTTGCATGCCTACTTTAGTTAGGAGCAACCCCCCCCACTGCCTTTTTATGCCACAGCACGGCCTTATAACAGCTGCAGGTAGTGGAGTCCCTGGCCCTTCCCAAGTGGAGTGCTTAGAAGTTATGATAGTCATCTCTGTCTGAGCCAGTGATGTCTTTTGGTAGCTACACACCAGATGTGTTGGAAGCTCTCACACCACAGCCACCTACAAATGCTGTAGCTTAGGCCTCCCCTCCCAGGGCTGCTTTTAAAATATTTACTAGCATTGCATACCTGCTCTACTCTGAGTGCTAGGCTCTCATCCTGAGCTGACAAGGTGCAGCCTAGCTCCTGGTTCTAATAGGTGGATGACCTACTTGCTCTTCTGTTCTACAATCTCCAAGGTGAACACTCCTAGGGACTCTCAGACTGGCCTTGTCCTTCACTAGGTCCTTCTGTAAAAGCTCTTCTGGGCTCTAGGGGTGATAACCACAGGGAGCTGGCTTCGGATGATAGTTCCCCCAAGGGAACACAGTGCGTGCACGCACACACACACACACACACGCACACACACACACACACACACACACACACACACACACACACACACACACACAGCCTTTCTCAAATGTTTTCCTCAGACATATTGCTGTCACTGGACAGTGAACGTGTCTCTTCCTCAAGTGCTGAGGCAAAGTCTGAAGCATATCTCTACGTGGTTGAGATTTATTTCTTATCTCCACATTGGTTTATTAAAATCAATGCACAACTCCATGATCTTTCCACGACTCTCTAACTTAGAAGTGAGTAGCAGCAACGAGCTGTTGGTGTTGTCTTCTTGCCTAGGGGCAGCGAGCCGAGAGGCAGAAGAATCCCTTAGATTATACCCACTTAGATTGTCCTTGGAAAAGTTTAAGCTCAAAGCACAGTGTGGGAAAACATATATTTTTTCAGCCTTGGTACTGAAGCTTCAAAACAGGGACGGCTGGGAGCCTGGCCTATTTGCCACCAATCTACACAGATAGGGTCAACTTACGTTGTTGGATTCTAAATGCTTGTTTTTCTGCTCCCTTCTGCTGACAATTAGATTTGATAGCAATGTAAGATGCCACTTAGCAATATGCAGTTTCTACTCCACTTCTAATCCCTTTTGGAATCTCAAAGCCATTACAAAGGAAATTGAAAGGAAGACAGATACCCTTTGCCTACTGTGGGCCAGGTTGTGTCTTCTGGGATATGCCATTTCATCCTCTCTACACCCTGTGAGGAAAAGATGACACCGTGAGGCTCAGCTGAGCCGGGTGTTGTGCCTAAGGTCATCCTGTGGGGTGCAGCATGGCAGGAGACACTGGCTGTGTTGCCAGGCACCCAGGCCAGGCTCCTTCCATCTTAAGTTTCTCCAGACAAACTGGATATCAAACCCCACTTTGTCCACAGACCAAGAGGGATCCCCCAGAGCACTGTGGGTGGGAAGGTGGGTACAAAGGGTGTCCGATAGTCAGGGTCCATTCTGAATTGTGGAGCCAGAGCAGGTCCATGGGGTTGAGGAGTATCCTGCAGTTGTACAGGGGAAACCCGAGTGACCACCAGTGAAAGTGTCCAATTCCTCACCTCACAGCATCGTCTCACCCTGGCCCTGCAAGGAAAGTATTCATGTAACTGCTCCAAAGATAAAAAGATAGCAGATCATGGAGCTGACCTAGCTGTGCCAAGATTGTACAGCCAGGCTCTTATGGGATTTAAGGCGAGATTTGAGCTCCATAACTGTGGTACTTCTGCTCTGCTAGGTCCACTTGGTGGCCCAGTCTTTTCTCCCTCCCATTGTAGACTACTTCAGGGATTCCTTTGTACACGAGTTGCCATGTTTTCATTTTCTTTTCTATTGTCTTTACTCTTATCATTATCTTTATGTTTTCCTGACATTCCCCATCTTTGGGACTTTCCCCCCTATCAACCTTGACACAAACCTGTGGCTCCTTATTGTTGGAGTTCTGCAGAAAGTGACTTCTCAGTAGAAACTATAGCAGCATTTCTAAACCCACCCCAGTCCCAGAATGACTGCCTTTGCCTAGGGAAACTTTCAAACTGGATAGACAAAGAGTGATCTTGGTCTGGCTATTAATCTCTTAAGAAATAAAGCCTGGGGAGTGGATCTCTTTAGACAAGGCCAGTCTAGTCTCTGTCAAATTGGATTTGATGCCATTAAGGGGGAAATTTGAAGACAGTACCTCACACTCACTATCTCTTAGACTGAATACATCACATGTCCTAAAAATTTTACGTCTTCACAGTGTTTGTTGGTTTTTCCTAAGAAAATGGCTCTCACACTCTGTCAAGTCTCCAGGGCTAAAGACTTACCTCAGGGATCATCTCGCACTTCCCTCTCCTGGGACCCTTCCCCCTTCAATCCCCTCAGCAATGGCAATTTGTTCTGCTTCCTTCTGATACCCAGGCTTCTGCTAGAAAGGCAGACCCTCCTGGCCCTGCTTCCTTCTTTCAGTTAGATGCTCATCAACCTACCCTGGAGGTGGCCTGGGCCGTGTGGCACATTAACACTCCTCACCCCCACCCCGTTCTCCCCCTCATTCCCCCCCCAGAATGAGCTGATCCCTCTATCTTCCTGTGACTTCATCTTTTTACAGTCTCCCTGTTACTTTTAATGTAAATCCTCCACTCCTTGTCCAACTTGTGCGCCCTTTTGTGGCTCTGTCTCTTCTTAAGGGTTGCCACTGGATTGTCACCTCTCCTGACTCCTGCCTCCATTCCACCCATTCCAAGCCACAGCATCCGGAACGTCAAGTATTTATCAGGCCTTGTGGCTTCCCTATAAATAGGTATTTTTATCTCCCCTTTAGGCTAAAGAATCAGGGCTTCAAATCATGTAGCTGGTAAATTCTAAAATCTAGTTAAAGATAAACATCAATGACTTTGAAGACCAAAGTTTTCCCAAGAGGTAGGGAAGGCTGGCAAACTTGGGAGAATCAGACAGGCCTTTGGGGAGGCTGAGGGGGGAATCCGAGGCCTATTGACTCAGAGAGCCCTGACATTTTCTTTCTGTAGCCCAGTCCTCTCTCTCGGATCCACGTGAGTTTCCAGATGGGATGGCAACGGAGCCTCAGGGCTAATAATGACTGCCAATCTCCCTAAGGCCGGGAGAAGTCACTGTATTCAGTGTGTGGACTGTTCTTGGATCTTGTTGCTTGGGTTTAATCAGACTAATGAAGCAGCTGGCTTCCTCTTGAAAATGATTTCTGCCGTTTTCATTACTAACAGCATAGCAGGATTTCAAAGGAAGAGAGAAGAAAATCCTGTTTGGGAGGAGGGGCATCCTTCAAGTTAGCCCACCTGCTGATAGCTGATGAGTCAGCTATCTTAGTGGGTCTGGAACAAGAACTGTATGGGCCTTGGTGGTGCCCCATCCAGGCCTGGCAGAAGGCAAATGTCCCCAAGGAAGGGAGAGGCTTAAAGTGGGATAAAGATGACTCCAAATGACTTTCAGCCCAGTGCCTTCATAGGAAGACAGCCAGGTGATGAAGCAACCCAACTCAAAAATTCATTGATTCATACAATGACCAATGACAGCTTGTGTCTCCATGTAGTCTACTCACTAGAAGTTCAAAGGTGAAGTCGATATGGTTTCTGCCTCAAAGAGCTGAAAATCTAAGGTGGCTTTTCAAATAATTTAATTAACACAGAGTTAGAGACAACCTAGTAATAAATCCAGGCAATGCTCTATATGGCCTCCCCAGGATCCTCTCAGTCCTATCACCGGACAGAGGTTGGTGAAGCATGGGGAGACAGGAATGGTCAACTGCTGAATCTAAACACGGGATGTGTGTGGGTACTGTGGAAGAAGTGTCTGCCAACAGAAAACTACCCCAAACCACAGAATTAGCACCTGTGTAAAAGCAAGGAAATGGGTAGACCCCATGGACAGCTAGAACCAAGGATTATGTCATCAACTTTTGATCTTTCTTCCTTCCCCTACTCTGCCACCTCTCAAACTTGTTTGATCCCTCATTATCTCATGCTTTGAAACCTAGATTTCTTCTAGGTTGCAGAACTAGACGATATTTTGCTTTGGTTCCAATATTTGAAATTTTAGGGAAGGATTTTGATCAATTTGACTGTAGTCAAGTGCCTACCCTTGAACCAATCAGCTATGATATATGATGGGTATCTGAACACACTAGTTTCTTCTTGATTAATGGGATTTGTCTTAATTACTTTTCTATTCTATTCTATTTATATTTCTATTCTGTAAGACACCATAGCCAAGGCAACGTATGAAGAAAGAGTTTATTTGAGGCTTACAGTTAGAGTGTTTATGACCATCATGGTGGGGAGCTTGGCAGCAGGCGGGCAGGTGTGGCACTGGGGCAGTAGCTAAAGCTTACATCCTGATCCACAAACATGAGGCATAGAATGGCATGAGCTTTTGAAACCTCAAAGTATGTCCCCAGTGACATACCTCCTCCAACAAGGCTCACCTCCTATCTTTCCCAAACAATTCTACCAAATTGGGACCAAGTATTCAAATATATGATCCTTGGGGGTCATTCTCATTCAAACTAACCAGAGTTGGAAGACAAGAATCCACTGAACTCCCTTAAATGCCCAAGAACTAGAAGAATCATGGATAAAAATCAAAAGCAGAAGGAGATACATTTTGGATCAATATAGGGGAAAAGTCCTGATGGTCAAGACTTTGGAGCTTGCAGTGGCACACAATAGGGAGACTGCCATTTGAAAGTACTGCCCAGGGAAAAACCAAAAGCTTCACAAGTTTGGATTGTTGAAGAATATTTGCTTAACTATGCAACTATGTATTGCATTTGTTTAACTGTGTAAAGATGTGTTGCAGTTGTTTAATTATGTAAAGATGTGTTGCTGTTTTACCTTGCCTGCCCAGAGCACTCATTTTTTAGTCTAATAAGAAGATGAACAGTCAATAGTGAGGGAGGAGGTTTGGTGGAACTTGTAGGCAGGGAAAGCAAATAGGAGGAATAATTTAGGCTCAAGAGAGAAAGGAAAAGATACATCAGGGAGATGCCAGCCATCTAGACACCAGACACGGAGAAAGCAGGAAAGTAGGACATATAGAATGAAAGAACGGTAAAAAGCAAAACATAGATGAATAGAAACAGGTTAAATTAAGTTAAAAGAGCTAGTGGGACAAGCCTATGCTAAGGCCAAGCATTCATAATTAATAATAAATCTCCATGTATTTGGGTGCTGATTGATGGCCCAAAACAAATTCCAACACCATTGGATGGCTAGTGAATGATCTCACATGGTTTCAGACTTCATCGCATCATATCTTTGCAGAAGTCACTTAGAGTGATCTTGGCATGATTGTGAGAGAAGGTTCCTAAAGGTCACTCAGCTAGTAATTAGTGGACCTAGGGTTTGAACCCAGAAAGCCTTGTTGATCACTGCCCTAGGTTGCCTCCCATATCCATCCTTTAAGACCAACCCTCACCCATTGGCCTTGAAGCTTTTGAAGTCTAGTTTAAGCATGGAAGCAATTTCTTTCAGTTTTTCCTATTTGGGTTGTCAATAGGGGTTGCCACCCACACTGGTGAGAGGTGTCAGTGGGTGAGATAATGTCACCCACACTGGTAAAGTTGGTCTTCTTTATTCAGTGTACTGATTCAAATGCTAGTTTCTTCTGGAAACACTGTGATAGACACACCCAGAAACAATGTTTTGAAAGCTATCCGGGCATCTTTGATTCCAGTAAAGCAGACACACATAAGATCAACCATCACAACCATCAATACAATAACAAATGAGGCTTAGTTAAAGAAAATGTTCTGGGCTGCAGATGTTGAGTGGGCATGGTTGTCAGGGAAGTAGCTTACTTCATGAGGATAGAAGGATCACACAGAAAAGATGGAAGCACAGAAAAGGGGACAAAGGATGTCAAGACCGATGCTCACAGTGGTCTGTACTTCCTGGTCTCTTTTCTGCCTTGCATTCTGGCTATATTTCTTTGTAGTCTCTGAATCACACACGACTGTATGTTCACACAGTAGACTGGCAGTGGAATTTGATATTAAGTGACAGAAGTGTTTTAAGGGTCTATGCTGAAGACCACCAGGAGCTCCCTGATGAATACC
This sequence comes from Cricetulus griseus, assembly GCF_003668045.3. NCBI lineage: Eukaryota > Metazoa > Chordata > Mammalia > Rodentia > Cricetidae > Cricetulus > Cricetulus griseus. Next base: position 66,190,042 of record NC_048597.1, on the reverse strand, counting down.
GGGATAGATGATGAGCAGGATTGGAACAGGTTGAGGGAAAAGCAAGAGCAACTCAAGCCGTAATTGGATGTTTCAGTTTCTTTTATCCCATCTTGAGTTTTTGATTATTTTCATTCTTCTTGGGAAGAGATAAAAGAGAATTTGTCATTTGAGATGGTCAAGAGCAGATGGCCTCTTTGGCTTTCCCTCCTTAAATCCAAAGCCTCTGCAAAGTCATGGTGCCCCTATGTGTTGGGAAGTATTGGACTGTGCTGAAAGCCCCTCCACACCTAGGAAGGCTGCTATGTAGATATCACAAAATAAAAGATGAGCTTGGGCACTGGAACTCAGATCAGCTGGAGCCGGTATCTGGCTCCTGTTGACTTCCTTGTGTAGTGGTTTTGTAAACTTCACAAAATGTCAACATCTCAAATATGGATTTTTTTTTCATCAGAGACACGAGAATGATAACAGCCATCCATCTTTCGGTTGGTATAGCTAATCTGCAGGAGCTGGGACTGAAGCTCATAGGGGTTGTGCTTGCTTGGCCAGCAAATGACGGAGCCAAAATCTTGACCCAGGTCCCACAGTTTTGGAGCTTTGTGCTTTCTGGGCACTTGGTTGCCTCCCATGGGTCCCTCAGATTCCTTCAACTCTTGTTTAGACTGAAGTAAAATACAAATAGCTAGAGAGCTGCTGAATGGACAATATGAATGTTTTCTTACCATCTCTCAGGACCCTGGGAACTAAAAGGGTCTCATGGCTGTCATTGAGGTTTCTCATCAGTGAAAAGGTAAAAAGCTACATGGCACACCACACAGGCGAACTGTAAGAGCCAGAAAAATCAATGTCGCTGAAGACACCCAGCAGTGTTTACACAGTAGGTGCTAACTAAATGGGAACCAAGGCTAATTCTGACTTGGGGTTTGAAGCTGTCTCTTGTTCAGCTCTGTTGATAATAGCAGTGGTTGTTGGAAGGCTGAAAGGAGCTGTAGCAACAGCAGCGGTGGCTGAGGTCTGTCCAACACTGAGGGGATCTTCACATGTCAGCAAGCTGCTCATTTAAATTCACAACAATCTTCTTAAGCAGATATCATTATTTATCCATGCCTTATAGTTTGGATTTGTAAGGAGGAAGGAAAGAGGGTGGATAACTTGCCCAGAGTTATTTAGCTAGTAAAAGGGAAAAGGATCAAATGCAGGACAAATCCAGTATTGCTGGGGTCCACTGAGGTCCCTCAGGACTGTTCATAATTTCTTCCCTCTGCCGAGTCTGAGGCATTTAAAAGGAAGTAGGAAGGCACCTGACACAATGACTGTGGCTGCTGTCAAGGTAGACCGTGTTAGCTCCTTGGCTCTGATTCCAGGAAGTGACCCAAGGCATTTGAAGCTAAAGGTGGCAGCTAGGAGAGAGAGGGTACATTATTATCACAACTTCATAGTCCAGATCCCAACAGGAGACTCTGCCAAACTTTGCTGAGACCAAAGAGACAGGGGATGAGAGACATGAGCTAGAGGCTAGAGAGATGCCGTGGAGTCCAGGTAGATCTGGGGGGCGGGCAGCAGAGAGGCCAGCAGGCTGTTCATCTGTACCCTCCACAGGTGAGTGCTGCAGCAGAAGCCATGGTCCAGCCAGCTCTGGGATGTAGGCTGAGAGGCAATCAAGCCTCATGAGCACTATTTGGGCTTTTGAGGAGTTTGCTCCCATTCTCTACTTTCCTTTGCCTCAACAAAGGCATTGGCGTGTGTGTACACGTGTGTGTACACGTGTGTGCACACGTGTGCACACACGCGTGTATGTGTGTATGTCTGTGTGCATGTGTGTAGATGTGTACACTTGTGTGCATGCACATGTGTGCTTGTACTTGAGCATGAATGTGTGTGTGAGTGTGTCCTCATGCATGTATGTGTTTATATGTGTACACGTGTGTGTGCATTCATGTGTGCATGCACACATGCTCGTGTGTGTGTGTGTGTGTGTGTGTGTGTGTGTGTGTGTGTGTGTATCCCATACTCAAGAGGACAAGAAATGGTGGTCATGCTGTGGACAGCCGTGAGGAACTCTTTTGGGACTGTCCGCTCACTCTTCCCTGAAGCTGAGCTCCAGTCCTCTCCCCCAGCTTGTCAGCAAAGCTGCCAAGCTTCTGACTCAGTGACATTTTACAGGATCGCTGTGTTCCTCCCTCAGAGCCATTTGAGATAGAACTGGGAACAGGAAGCCCACTGTCTCAGAGGAGTGCATCAAGAACTGTGTTCCCCAAGCAGCTGATGGCTTCGGGGTCCTCGAGTGGTTGGGGCCAGAAGTAAGGAGCCAGCACCCTTGTGTTCCAATTCTGGCACCTAAAATTTTCACTCATTACCTTTTCTTTAACCTCCTCAGTGAGGGAAGAATTGGTCAACTTTCCTATTTACAGGTAAAATCGAGGTAGAGAAACATGAAAGTGACTTGCCTATAGCCATTTGGTGGATTAGTAGCTTAAGGGATCCTTTTTGTTTGTTTTTGTTCTTGTTTTATTTGTCTTTTTTTAGACAGGGTTTCTCTTTGGAGACTGTCCTGGAACTAGCTCTTATAGACCAGGCTGGTCTCGAACTCACAGAGATCCGCCTGCCTCTGCCTCCCAAGTGCTGGGATTAAAGGCGTGCGCCACCTTAAGGGATCTTTAACAGCATTCTTCTCTTAGTCTCCATGATGACTCTTCCTTTAGGTCACAAGCCTGCCTTCCTGGGACAGCCACTGACTTGCAGGGAAATATTAAACTGCGCCGCCTTGGAGGTGTTCATGTGCCCAGCGCCATGCTTCAGCTCCCTCTATAGACTAGAAATCCATGTCCTAGGAGAACCTTCATGGAAAGACAGGCAAGCACCAACATGAACTAACTCATCACCTACCTCTATGCACACAGGTAGACTGGCTCATTTACAGACACTCTCAGCCATACCCACTCCTCACCAAAGACCTTGGAGCTGGAAGAGGATTTGTGGGGGGTTTAATTAACACCTCTCTTTCACGGGTTAAAGTACTTGGGGAAACTATAGACTAGAAGCACTTTTACAAAATGTGCAGTTGTTGTAAGTTATGCAAAATGATCAGTGACCCCAACAGCATGAGGTGTACTCCACTCACCTCCAGAATTCCACAGCAGTCATGGTCATGATGGAAGTGGTGTGGATGGCAGGGATGACGGTTGCCATGGAAGTGCGGTTGAGGCTGGAGGCGATAATGACAGTGGGAGCAGGGGGAGGTGGTGGCTAGGGTGGTCACAATGGGGGTGGTGTTAATGATGCTGACGGCGATGACAGTGAGGGAGATGATAATTACATTGGGTGGTGGAAGTAGAGGTAGGGATGCCAACGGCCGTGGAGGCAGCAGGTTGGTGAGGACCCAACAGAGGCAGAGGAGGTGATGGTGGATGCGGTGGTAATTATGGTGCTACAGAAGAAGGTTCCAGACTTGGGTGACAGTAGTAATAGCAGAGACGGAGATGACCCTGGGGGACGAGGTGAGAATATAAGTGCTTGTAGTCACGGAGAGAGAATTTTACTTCCTAGGCTTAGAGCCCCAGGCTCCATATTGGCAGAAGGTAAATTCTTCCCAGAACACCGAGCAGTTTCTCATGCTGGCTGAGAGCTCATCTATGAAGACAAAAAGAACAAAACAAAACAAAACAAAACAAGAACAGCACAGATCTTCCTGGCCTGCCCAGTGTCTTCCATTCCTATGTGAGTAGACCACAGAGCCCCGAGTGTCTATGAAAACTCGTGGGAACATTCAGGTCGGGTCTATACACTATGCCACATTCCTCTCAGAGGCACACATGCTTACACACACACACACACACACACACACACACGCACGCACGCACGCACGCACGCACGCACGCACGCACGCACACGCACACGCACACGCACACGCACACACACGCACGCACCTCTCACCATGTGCACATTACACATATTCATGCAGACGTGTTACCCTCTCGTTTCTGCCCATGCTTTTTATCTTTACAAGCCAGCAGATAGAGGATGGAGTGTAGTTTAGAATGCCACAGGTCCACAATCCACTGTCCCTGCCACAGTTGGCTGCATAGTGCTGACAGCTTTGCCACTGACTCAGCCACTGAGATGCTCTCAGGAAGAAAAAATCAATAGGTTGTCTGCCTCTGTGATGAGGGCGCATACCAGATGGAAAGTCTCCACGTGTGGCCTCTACATAGCTGATGCCCTGCTGCGGGGTCCATCTAGCCCCCTCTCGTCTAGTAGGAGTGATGTTGGGGGTAGTTGATGGTGGAGAATCCTACTCTGTGTTGTCTGCATTAACTGCTATGACGCATTGGCTCTCTTGGCAAGTGTGATATGCGAGGCTGACTTACTCTAGCCAAGACCCATTGTGACACCTGTTGCCTATTGTGTTCCACAATATCTCTTCCTACAAAAGCGCGTGTGGTTGATACTTCATGCATCATCACTCCAAATGCTCCCTGCAGGACCACCCAAGTCATAGACTCACTGCCATTCCTGCCCTTAATAGTGTCCTTAATTTCTCCTATGGGAGCAATACTAACACCCAGAGGAAGTTATTCCATTTTCTGTGTATGGGCAGAGCTTTCAACGAAGAGAATGTGGCCTGAGTGACACAGATGTGGCAGATCTTAAGGGTTTTTGTTTGTTTGTTTGTTTTGTTTTCCAGGCCAAATCAACACAGTGCAGAGAAAGAGTCCGCCTTAGGCTTTGCAGCCTCCTGGAATGTAGCTCCCCTCCCCCCAGTGCTGCCAGGCCACAGGGCATGTCCTTGCCTTCATGAGTGGGCACAGACAGTGGCACATGTTGGTACCTGGTACTCTCCAGAGACTTAATATGAAGTTTCCTTCATGAGGGCATGGTCTACCAATGGCAGCTGCAGGCTCTTCAAATTTTGGATGGTGACTCAGAAATAAGTCACATACACCACCATGTCATTTATGGGTATACAGCTTAGACACTGCACATTCCTCCAAACAACATCTCTGCCACTCTTCTGCATCCCAGACTTGATAAGAGGACAGGCTCCACAATCCTGTCAGCCAACGGGGAAAACAGATTTTTAAAGCAAGATAGAATAATACCTCGGTTCTGTTGGTTGAATATCAGCTGAATCTTGCTTGAATTGGGGTATCTACCCATTACCAGCTTCGAACACCCCACTGGTGTCTGTTACTGGTCTAGATGTAGGGACGTGAAAGGTGTTTCCCTAAGACTTAAGGAATCACAGTCCACTCTAGGAAGCATCGTCTGTCTTGATTTGCATAAAACACCCATAACCCGATTGCTATTGCAGCCATCTAAAGCCAAAAGGACAGCCAGCTTGAAGGCAAAGTTGCCAGGGGTAGTGGACTGAAACACAAGGAAGAATCTGTATCTTTGATATTCCACTGATATACGGAATGCACAATGTCCAGGTCCTGACCTACCCTGGACCTCCAATTAAGCTGAATGAGATGTTCATTTCCTTCTTGGATGAGTCAGTTTGATTTGCCATGCTCTACTCCTGGAAGCCAAAAGAATCTTACATGAGGGACTATGGACTGTAGCCAAAGAAGAGGGCTCTTATTGGAGAGTGAAGAGCAAGCAACACATCTTACTGTAGATCCTGGGATATTTTCATCTATAGTGACATCAGAGGGCATCCCTGTCTCAAGAGCAATCCTGTAGAGCAGAAGGCAGGCCTTCCCCTCACTGCTCAGGGACAGCAAGGGGAAAACAAGCATGGAGTGTCATCTTCAACTGGGTAACCTATTGCTCAGTGTAAGCCTGGTGTTCAGATAGTGGTTTTCATTCAGCCTTTATCTAGTGAGCTTCATCCAGCCATTAAGAATTAGGACTTAAAAATTCATGTTCTTTGACATGCTGTCAAGGACAAGGGAAAGAGAGAGAGTCCTCTCTCTCATCCTCTCAGGGCTCTGTCTCAGGTCTTATCTCTTATGATTGACTCAAGAAAGGCAACATTCTGAGATGTAACAAGAGGACCTACTTAGGTCACACAAGTTGGAAGGAATTATTTGTTGAATGACAAAGAAGCTCAGAGCAACAACACTAGTATGGGTCCCAGAGCTAGGACTGGGTTATGAGGATTATTTATTTATAGACCAGGCAGTAGACCATGCCTCTCCTAGCATGGGCTTCCGAATCAGCTAGGCATAGTAAGCATGCGTCAAAAGAGGCATCACAGAACGCATGTTCTTTGTTGTCATGTTGGTAGTGGTGTGTGTAGGAGTAGACCAGGCCCACTGTCTGAGTGCAACTCTGTTTCTGCTCTTTACTTAGTATTTGAGATTCAGCCAATTTCTTGGCTCTTGGGTCTCCATCCCTTTTTAAGCAAATCTAGTGCCTATATTCCCATGGTAACTGAGAAGATAAAATGTCCACTTTTACAATGAATATTATTACAATACATAGTACATAGCTTCATTTACTAACAACCATTCAGCCCACTTTCTTTTGTGATAACCTGTTTCAGAAAATCTCCACTATATCTTTGTAGCTTGATATTCTTCATGTCAGCTCAGGTTTGGTGTTCAATTTATTCTTTCCCAAGTTCCAACACTTGCAGAACTTCATTCTGCCATGTTCCAGGCATTTATGACTTGTGACACTTCCAGGTTCCAGACTCCTCCTGTCTAGATATGACTTCCTGAGTTTATTGACACCTGACACACATGGACAAGACTCAGATTATTCAGAGGAAGCTTCACAGGGTAATGAATCCATGAAACAGTTCTTTTAGGTCTATCAGAGAGGTACATAGTTCTTTCTGGATCTCACCTTTCCAAAGCCTTGGGTGTGCCCAGGGGGAAACTATGCCAATGGGTGGGGTGGGTCTTGGCATTGGCAGGATATTGACAGTTTGACCTCTCTTGTTAGGGCCCATCTGCTCTGGGTCAATCAGAGCTCATGGAATCTCTTGAGGCTACTGCAGCCAGATGCCTTTCACTGTGCTTTGCCTTTGATATTAATCAATAAGAGGCAGAAATAGGTGTGGTGAATCTAAGTGATTATGGCCTGAGAAGCAACCAGTTTTTCCAGGAATCTTCTGGGATCCAGCCACTAACTACTGGGATCACAGAGGTGGTTGATGAATTCTGTCTTAGAGAAGCCCCCAGCCTGAGGAGAGAGGTGATGACAGGGGCATCAGGACAGAATGTGGTAATTATTTATTATCATTTCTAAGATGACCATGTGTGGGGTACAAATGGGACAAAAGGGGACAGGTCAGTGCTCCAGGGAGATGAGGTCAAAGAACTCTTCACAGAGGAAATGACCCAGATATCAATTCCACTAATATTTATTGGCTGTCAACTGGCACTAATTTCCATGTTAGAAGATTTCACAGGCATCGCCTCATTTGAGCTTCACAAAATCCCCGTGAAGCAGGTATTATTAGCCCTGTGATTTCCCAGGATGAGGAAGGTATGTTAAGAGGTCACATGGCTAACAAATGAGGCTGAGACTTGAGCAGAGTTGTAACTCTCAATGTTGCCACCCAAGAGATGGAGGTATGACGTTGGGACCTGTTTAGCTCATGCATGCACACATGCTTCTGTGGTGGCACAATGGACCCAAAGGTCAGTGTGTGTGTGTGTGTGTGTGTGTGTGTGTGTATGTGTGTGTGTGTGTGTGTGTGTGTGTGATGACATATTACAGGGAGACTCATGCACATGAAATCTACAACAGAGATTTGTACAGTACATTGCTTCTGCAAGCCAACAGTTGCTTCCTCATTATATTTCTGTTTTGAAGGTCTTAGACTTGGGGAGGTGGAGAGATGAGAGAGAGAGAGAGAGAGAGAGAGAGAGAGAGAGAGAGAGAGAGAGAGAGAGACAGAGACAGAGTCAGAGACACAGAGAGAGACAGAGACACAGAGACACAGAGAGACAGAGATAGTCAGAGAGAGAGAAGAAGAGAAAGAGAACCAAGTCCAGCCTGGCCTATGAGGTGAGGAGAGGAGCCAGGGTGAGGTGTGGAAGTAGACACTCAAAGAAGCAGCACAAGATTTGGGAGAGTACAAAGAAGGTAGCCTGGAGACTTGGGGAGTGAGTAGGAAGCACTGCAATTAAGCTTGGGAAGGACCAAAAAGAAGGCACACTGCCATTGGCTCTCTCAAATGATTGCCACATGCTTAGTTAAGCCCCATTAACCCTTATTTTGGCCTTGTGTCCTGGAATTAAGGACAATTTGGGGTGACTGTTGCAAGTCTCTTAAAAGTATAGACACAAATGATGAGAGTATGGTTTGTAGGGGATGGGAGTCTAGTACACCCTGGTTCAGTAAGCCTCGGGTCCTCCATCACTGAAGCAGGGGAATCGTGGAATGGCCCGCACGGTCCCTAGGGACTTTTCAACTTTGTCATTCCAGGGTTGTGGGGCCAGCCCCTCTGTCCTGTGTTTGATGGAGACAGTGGAGGCTCAGAGCCTGGGAACTTGAGCCAGCTCTGCGTGCATGGGCAGAAGCAGCAGCTCTAAGAAATAGCAAACTATCCTGGGGCTATAATTACCAAATATACTATTTAAAGAAAGCTATTCTGGGTCTACTCTCCTCCACATAGTCTGTCCCCAAATTCTTCTATTACTATATCATATTTCCTTTTCCGCAGTGGGTAATGCTCCTTTAACTTTAAGAGGTTACCCCGAGACAGGAGGGGTTACTGTAGCATTCTGGGCCTTGGCCTAGTGTGCTTAGCTTAGTAATGTCCCTCAAAGATATCAGGTCCATATTTCTAGAAACTGTAAAGGTCACCTGTGTCAAAGTGCTTGCTTTCCCTGGTCTGTGTGGATATGCTTAATTAAGTCAAGGGCATAAAGTTAGGTGGTGGTTCTGGGTCATGCAGGCTGACTACCTGCAGTCACATGTCAGACAGTGGCTTCAACCCTGGGGTAAATGGTGCAGTTCAAAGCCAAGGAGTGCCAGCAGCCAGCAGAAGCCAGTGTGCATGGTGGGCACCTTGGTTTCTGCATTGTAGTGCTGATTTTGGACTTTTGGCCTCTACCATTGGGAGAGAATAAATTTCAATTACTTTAAGACACTAAATTTGTGATAGTCTGTGACAGCAGTCATAGGAAACTCACATCCAGCCTCATCCTGCCCAGTACCTAGGCACTCTGCACACATATTCTAAGTGGGCCACAGGAACTATTTCCCTGGAGTCACTGGAGACTGTCTCAGTTTTCTGCGTGGGTTTTAATGGACTTGGGAAAGGACAAAGACATGATTTAGAGGCCCAGGCTGTGACTTCCTTGTGGGCAGAGGACTTAACCTCTCCAAGATGATTTTCTTATCTGTAAAATGGGAATGATCTCCAACTAGTTCACTGACACTATGTTTCAGAGACTTCAAGTCACTTTGTCTCTTCTAAAACTCTGTGACCATGGCAGGAACTAGTTACTATTTTTCATTGTCTCCTGGGCACAGTCCCCACTGCTATCAACATACAGCCCCTATGAGAGGCAATTAAGAGTCAGAGTGGGGGAAACTTCTAGGGCTCTTACTGGCTCTGACCTTCCCAAGTGCCTGTTTTCTCTGATTCAGTGAGAAAGTGCAATGGTCTAAAGTAGGGCTCCCCAGCCTTACACTGTAGTCACTGATGGACAAAGGGTTCATGAGATCGTAAAACCCTCACTGTGTTCATGACCCCAGCAGCACGGTGGTGAAAGGACTGTACAGGTCCAATAACCAGTGTTTGCTTTTCTTTGCCATTCCAATGTCTAATGACAAGTTTTTGAATGCAAGAATATATGAGCAAATGAGTGAAGTTGAAAGAATGAACTCTGAACACACAGACAACTCTCCCCACCCCACTGCAGCCTTCTTGTATCCCACAATACCGTCCTTATGCAGAAGCCTGGTGCACCCTGCCTCTATTTCCCTGCCTCACATTATTTCCACAGATGTCTTTTTGACTGAGACAAATTCTTGTGAGTCCTCATCAAAAAGCCAAGTCCAGTACTGATGTGCATTCCTTGTGAGCGTCCCTTGACTCCATAAGGGTTCCAATGGCTCACCGCTCTGGGCCTACAGGCACAACCCCAGCCCTAGTCTATATAGACAGGATCCTCCATGCCATGTACTTTCTATCTGTACCTTAGGTTCAGAAGCTTAAAAATAGCATTTTTCAACTTTTATCTACCAAGTCATCCCACCTCTTCTCTCTCACCTGCTGTTGGAGTCGCTCCTAGATGTCATTTAGTTGCAGTGACAGACATGATGGACAAAAGCAATTCAAGAAAGAAGTACATTTGGCTTATACTTTCAGGATACAGTCCATCATTAAGGGAAGTCAGGGCAGTATCTGAGGCAGAAACAGTGAGAGAATGAACCTTTCTGGCTTGATCACAAGCTCATGGTTAGCTAACTTTCTTATACAGCTCAGGGACCATGTGCCCAGGGAATGGTGCTGCCCATGGTGGGTTAGGACTTCTTCCATCAATTAACAAAGGAATCCTCCACAGATACGCATATGGGACAATATCCCTGGTAAATCCTTCCATTAAGATTAACTTCTCAAGTAATTCTAGGCTCTATCAACTTAGCAGTTAAAGCTAACTAGGTCCCAATATGGGCTCTGCTGATTCTACTGGAGAAATACTTGGGAGGCACAGGGGAGTATAAAAACATTCTGGAACACAACTGAATATGTGACAAGCTGTACTTTTCTTTCTTTGTTGCTATTATTGTTATTTAAATGGTACATGCTCATTTTTATAGAGGTGTGAGGTATGGAGGAACTGAATACCAGAAAATGGCATCATTGCCAGGTGCACTTTTAATCCTAGCATTTAGGAGGCTGATCTCTGTGAGTTTGAGGTCAACCTGGTCTACATATCAACTTCAAGGCCAGCCAGGGTTACATAGTGACACCCTGTTTCAAAATAAAATGTCATTGTAATTCTAATAATTCTACCACCTCATCTATTGACATTCTGACATATTATTTTCTACAATTTTTAGGTGAGTGTGATCATAGATTATACACTTAAACCTGGCTCTCTAAGATGAACACTTAGTATAAGCCACTTCCCATAGTTTTAGGTCTCTTTCATGTCCTTCTGGGTGTGACTCACTGGGTTTAATAGGCTTGTTTGCATGAGCATGAATAGTAGGCTATTTACTTACCAATGGCTGCATTCAAGAAAGTGACCCCTCTCCCAATAACTATTAACTGCCAATAGTCCTTAAGGGAGATGTGGACTTCATGATGGCCCTTCCCCATCCATGATGAAACAACGATGGGCCTGGTCTTCTGCCATTAACCAAAGCCACAGTAAACACATGAGTGCGGTGGCCGTGTCTTGCCCTGAAGACATTCTTTTGGTGACACACCACCCCATCCTCAGGTTCTTATGTTCTTTCTACCCTCTCTTCTCCAATGTTCCCTGAGTGTTGGAGGGGGTGATATCAATATTCCATGTAGGGTCAAGTATTCCTCCCTAGTTTATTCTTGGAACATGGAAAAATTGTGGTTCTCTGTATTAACTGCCACCTGCTACAATAAGAAGATTCCCCGAAGAAAACTAAGGGCAGCACTAAGTTATGAAGAGAAACATGAATATCTAGTAGATAAGAGTTCCTTCCTGTGGAGTGTCAGCCTAATCAAAAGATAGTTGGTTAATCCCCTAAGAGTCATGCCACGTTACACCAGCAGGCTTATTCCACCCACAGTTCATTACTGTAGTTTAAGGGTTTCACAATAAATGTTGACTTTTCTTCCCCGGCAGCCAACAGAGCATCTTCTGGAACTATGAAAGCTAGCCAGCAGGGCCAAAGACTTAGTTCCAGCTTAGTTCCAGCTCGATTGCTCTATGTTCTGTGATCAGAGTAGGTGGTGTCTTCACCCATAGGGTCTTACATCAAGTTCTGGTGGGCGACCAAGATCAATACTTGTAGCACTTTTACATGGGTGCTGGGGATACAAACTCAGGTCCACATGCTTGCACAACACATACTCTACTGATTCACCTGTCTCAACATGAAGCAGGGTTGGAGGAACATAGGTAGTCAGGAAAGCTAAGGCAAGCTTCCTGAGATGATGGCTTCCTGTTCCCAGAAGACTCTGCAAGGAGAAACACCAGGAAGGCACAGGGGTCATATCTAGACAGAACCAACAGGGGAAAGGGGAGGACCCAGGGGCCCTACAAAATGACCAAGTGAGTGACTCTTTAGTAGACTTCCAGCCTTGTGTTTTCCACATTAGAAATGTATAAAGTTGTTACTTTTCTTTTCTCTGAGGCTTGGTCTTCTGTCTTTCTTGATCATTTCTTTGTTTGTGCCAGGGAACAAACTCAGCAATTGCCTAGACAACAGCTAACACCCTTTCTGTGCCCAGCTCCTTAGACATCATTTTTTAATGGCTGCACAACATCTTTCAATATAATAATGCACATGATTGCCAAATGTAAAGTGCACATAAGCCATCCATCAGTACTCTAATTCTGTCTTATTTTCTTCAATCCATGTACATCCTATTTGCAGAATTTAGCAAGAGGATACATCCATTACCAAGTGTCAGTGAGCAGCATAGGCCATTTTTCTAGAGTCCACAGAGAAGATTCAAGAAATACTTTACTTTGCATTGCAACCACCTCTGACTTGTATTGAACCTGAAACCCTGTGTAGCTGGAGTGCCAGCAAGAGACGTCCATTTTTCCAGATGTTTTTTTTCTTCCCAGATGTCTTCCTGTTCCCCATTGTACTTTTAACTTACCCTTATAAGGAGTTCCAGCTTCACACACTGCACTCCTCTGGAAACCAAAGTGATCAAAGGGACTCTGATCACCAGATCTACATATCCTCCTTAAAAGACAATTTAGTGAGAATTTTTGATCCTCTAACTGGCCTTTGAAAAACACCCACCCCCACTGACCTCACTTATACCAGGTGCTTCTTCCCGACACATAAGAGCCTTTCCCAAGAGTGAATGACTTTGCTCATTCTATTAAACTGCTGCAAATAGCATCTCCTTGATTTGTGTTTCATGGGATCAATTCTTATTTTATTAGTTCTGAATGGGAAAAAGTAGTCTCAAATGGGAAACTGTCTGGGCAAATGTGAAAAAAATGTTTATGTGAATATCATGAATACCCAGGAAATGGTTTCTATCCATCAACTGCCATCAGTGGGTATTTGATTAAAAGGAGAACAGACAATGTAAATAAAAAGTATTCCAGACAACAAACATAGGGTACAGGAGGGCAGTGGACAAATGAGGCACTCGTTTTAGTTTGCTTTGTGTTGTTGTGATAAAACACCATGCTCATAATTAAGTTGGGGAGGAAAGGGTTTATTACACCTTACATGTAATGGACCTTAGGGTCCATCATGAAGAACAGCCATGGCAGGAGCTTAAGCAGGAACCTGGAGGCAGGAACTGAAGCAGAGACCATGAGGGCATACTGCTTACTGGCTTGTTCAGTCCTTAAGGCTGCATGTCTCCCCAACTGGAATGTCCCATACACAGCGACTGAGTCAAAGGGAGCAATCTGCCAGCAGGTGGGTGGTTCTCCGTCCACAGAGCTGGACACCTCAGCAGGCCTAACGTAGTGATGCAGTTTCCTTAGTCAATGACGGAAGTCTGGAAAACTCGGTTCTGATAGCAACAAAGGAATCCACACAGCGGCAAAAGGGTAAATGAAGTGTCTGCAAGAGGGAGGCCAAGTGGGAGGAGGCAATGATGCTCCTTCTGTCGCCCCTCCTCCCCTTTTAAAAATCTGGGCTGCTACCAGAAGGTGCCACCCACACTCGGGGCTTCTTCCCACAAGGATGAAGGCTGACTGCCTGAGGCTCCCTACTCAGCTGATTCTAATGTGTAAGAAGTTGACATTAAAGCCAACCGTCCATCACAAGTACCAGGAGGGAATACCTTCATCTTCCTGGAGACCCCACCCCCACCCCCAGGAGACCTGCCCCGGAAGCCTAGAGGCCCTTCTTCAGGTGTCTTGCCTGGTGTTGTGTTTAGCAATACACTGCTCATTTCTGCGAAACCACAACTACTTGGAGTGTGCCCAAAGGGAAGCTACAGCAACCATTTGAAGGGCTAGGAGAGAAGCCAGGAGGAAACTGTGGGAGGAAGTAGGAGGCAGTGATGCGAGGCATCCACTGACTGACAGGGACGAAGGCCTGACCTGGTATTCTTGAGGGTGCGCGGTAGCAGAGGCATCGGCTCCATGACAAAAAGCAGTGGGGTGGGAGATGGAAGCAGCATTCTCTGAGAGCTCTGCAAAAGCGCTGCCCCGCCCCTCCCGCTAAAAGAACACTGGGAACCCCCGCCCATTACCCCCAGCAACCAGAGTGAGTGGGTGGGCTAAAATAGGAGAGGAATTTCCAAATACATCTAGAAGGCTCATGGTAGGAACTGTCGCTGCCACCTTCTTGCCGCCTGGGGACTCCCCAGAGCCTGGAGTCTCAGTTGTCTCTTGCTGTCTGTGCGAGACTAGTTCCAGGATCCAGCAGGAAGCCCCAGTCCGAGGATGCTAAAGGCTATTATTGTCTAAGGTGTGCTATTTGTATGTAACCTGTGTACATCTTCCCGAGTACTTTAAATCATCTCTAGATGCCCCACAAAACTGAATACAAGGCCAGTGATATGTAAAATGCTGTGAAACAATACTTAGCCTTATGTATAATGCATTCTAATAGTTCTGCTGTATCCCATTTGATCTTTTAAAATGCTGGTCACAACCCGCTGCATAGCAGCTGTTATAGTGCATTGTTTAAGGAATAATGACAAGAAAAAAAGGAAGTTTGTGCATGGCTGGTGCAGATGGAACTTAAGAAAATCATTTTCAACTGTGGTTGATTGAATCAGAGGATGCTGCACCCACGGCTACACAAGGCCCCTTGTTGTGTCCCCTGCCATTTTTGCCATTGTCTTTGCCATTGTCTCCCTCCCAGAGGAAGGTGAGAGGGGTACAGTTTCAGATTTTGTTCAGGCACAGTAGCAAAAACTGAAACAAAAAGCAGGTGCCCAAATGAATTGAATTTCAGATGACAAATAATTTTCTAATATCATGTTCTAAATATAGTGTGGTAACCCAAGGATGGTGACAAAGCTAGGGGCTGAGTTTTCCAACAATAGTAGAGAAAGAAGTTAGACAAATAAGGAATCTAGTTGCTGAAGGATCTATCTATCTATCTATCTATCTATCTATCTATCTATCTCTATCTCTCTATTTCTCTTGTCACTGGTTGTAGACATGCACTTATGGAGATATCAGGAAGGTAAAATTTATTTTTAGAAAACTTAGTTCCACTATGAACAGGAAATGAAGTGGATGATGAGAATGGCCCATTTCTGGTCTTCAGACACCAGCATCTTTTTGCCCGGAGAGTGTACATTACCACTGCTATATTTTAAAGAGCGTACTCGTCCTTTCCAGGCTCCCCCCGTCATGAAATCATACCCAACTTTTGAAAGGTCTCAGTAGTCTGTCTGTCACTCAGGAGAATCTTTGGTTCTGTCTGGCCTTTGTCTTGCTCTGTTATTGGAAACTGACTGTAGACCATTTTTGTCCTGTCTCCCATGAAGCCCCCCTTTACCACACCCTTCCTGTTCCCACATCAGCATCTCAGCTTCCTTATTGGCTGGAATTTGGTCTGGAAAGCTTATGTGCTCCTTTGTATTTGCTTTGTGCTAAGATAGCCTGGGAGGGAAGTCACTAGCCAAGTGGCTTTTCTAGTAGGCCTCCTAATAGCTTGAGACCCTGTGTTACCCTGCTCTCTGCTGGGCCAATTCAATGACTTACACTAGACCCATCTAGACCCTCCTCAAGGCCAGGATCTACACTGTCCACTCCTCTCGTGGGGTTACCTATTTGCTCCCCTGCATGCTTCCACTCTCTAGGATGAAGTCAATTTCCAGAGAGCCTTAAATCTTCCTGGCTCCCATCTCTTTTCTGACCTTTTACATGATGGGTATGTTCTCCATGCTTTTCTAAAGAATGCCTCTTTAGCTGGGCAGTGGTGGCCCATGCCTTTAAAGCCAAAACTTGGGAGGCAGAGACAGGTGGATCTTTGTGAGTCTGAGGCCAGCCTGGTCTACAGAGATAGTTCCAATAACCAGGGATACACAGGAAAAACTTTGTCTCAGGAGTTACAAAACATGCCTCTTCATTTGTCTGCCTCAGCTGTGGCCAGTGGGGTTTTTATTTATTTATTTATTTATTTATTTATTTATTTATTTATTTTTACAATCTGTTGCCTCACAAGTAACTATTTGATTTTGCTCACCACCCCTGCTCTGTTTATTGTGTGGAATAATAGAAAAATAACACCTCAGCCTTCCACCTCCAATCTTCTTACTCCTCTTGTACTGGTGGACACGGGCTGCTTTGGTCTGCCCCATTTTCACCTCTTGCTTCTGTGGACAACAACTTCTTACTCTCAGCATTCCCCAGTCCTGTACTCATATCTCTGCTAGAATGGTCAATTGCAACATCCCACCCTCTGGATACAGGGAAGGCACTTCTGCCCAGTTGATTTTACCTGATCTCCTTGTTGTAGAGATAGGCACATGTTGCAAGCTGGGATTGACTTTTCCTCTGGAAGCACACACTGGCCTTCAGTGGGATAAGGTAAATGTGGTCCGAGGGCACAAATGATCCCCTCTCTCCTTGCCAAGTGAGAGAACTCCACTCTGGAAGGAAAGTAGAGGAGCAGAGCTGGGAGGGAGAGACCCAGGGATCTCATCAGAGCCTCCACACCCACTTCTGCCGACTCCTACTCCTGGACTATGATCTTTTCTTGTTCATTCTTCTCCATCCCTCCTCCTCTTCCTCTTCCTCCTTTGCTTGAGCAGCTGCTGTGAATGTGTCCTCCCTCCCAAGAGCTTCAGTTGGGAATTGAGTCCACAGTGTTGGCAGTGTGTGAACATGGGCCCCAATGGGAGGCATTTAGGGTAGCAGGCTCTACCCTCATGAGTGGGTTCATGTCAATTATAAACAGGCTTGACGTTATTAGTTTGATCTCTTGCAATTCTGCCTTTTGCCATGGACTATCCAGTCAGAAGGTCCTTGACATGTGAGCCCTGTACTTTGGACTTCTTAACTTCCAAAACTGTGAAGAAATATACATTTTTTTTTCCGAGACAGCTGTTTGGGATGGAGTTAACTATTTGCAGCTCCCACGCATTTGTATCCAGATTTAAATGATGCATAGTTGAGTTCCTATTCTAGGCAGCACATATCTTCTTCTCCATAATTGTCAACATGGGTTAAGTCAAACAGGCCAATCAACTTCATAATACGCAGAAAGGAGAAAGGCCTCGGAGAGTACACAATGGGACTGGAATACATTTGTTTTCTTTTTCAAAAACCCATAGTCTTGTTTAATTTTTATTGTGATTCATAGAACTTAATTTTCCCATTAACAGCAAATAGGTACATATATTATGAAGGGGAAGAGGATGAAGCAGGAGATATTTGTCTGTCTGATCTAAAAGTAGTTCCACACAGTTCAGTAACTGCTGAATAGAAACAGCGATGTCATGAAGCAAAACATAGTCTTATTCTGTATAATGGGCTCTAATATTTTAACTATCCCAGTGGTTCTCAACCTTCCTAAAGCTGTGACCCTTTAATACCGTTCCTTATGTTCTGGTGGCCCCCAACCATAACGTTATTTCGTTGCTATTTCGTAACTGTGATTTTACTACCATTATGAATCATACTGTAAATATCTGATACACAGAATATCTAATATGTGACCCCTGTGGGGGTTGTGACCCTCAGGTTGAAAAAAACTGCTCTGTTCCCTCATTTAAAATGCTGGTGACAATGTATTAAGCTGGTTTTAAGATACTCTAATGAGCCAAGACCTGCAGTTTAAGAAAGTATGACTCACACAAAACTGTCATGGTAACCGACTTTCTGTGGGTTCTTTTCCCTTGCCCTTTAATTTCAGTTGAAATCCCCTTGTAATGATCTTGAGACAATATGTTCTCCACCAGCATTCTAGCTGCATCTCACCTGCCAAAGACGACGACTGAATTCTCCTTAGGGGATTCTAAAAGGGCTGCTCCTGCTTCACATCTAAGATGCGGGGGTATGCTGTGCCCAGCACAGGGACCAACCTTATGCATTTGACTGAATGAGAAGAAGGTTTGTGACAAAGGTTCTGAATATGAAAAGCTATGGGAGAATAGGCTAGTGATATCTGTTCCCTGCCTGGACCGGTGGGGGTAGAGTCAAGCCCTAGGGGACAGTATATAATCTGGTGTCTGGGGGTGAGGGCATGGGGGGAGCATGGCTCTGCCCTGGCACTGAAGAGACTCTTGGCATTGGCAGCATGCCCACAGAGACAGCTCAGGAGCAAGAAGCCTGCCCAGGAGAACAGCTGTGAAATGCGGCCTCTGGACTTAGACTGTGCGGAAGCCTAGCATGCATCTCTGGGGTGTGAGAAATTCGGAGAGGAACCTTTACAGGTGCAAAGACACCGCTTGAGTCGCAAGGGTAGCAGCTAGTGAGACATGCTACCCCAGTGGCTGACAGGGCTGGGGAAATGGAAATTCCGTTAGCAAACAATCATATTACAGCACAGTGTGCTTGCGGAGCACATGACCAAGAGTACCCTCAAGCATGTGCTTCTCAAAACACTCGGTGAATGCCAGGCAGGCAGAGAGAAAGCAATGGCTGTAGGAGAGTGGTGGACACTCAGTAGGAAGGCCAAGGTCACATAGCCAGAAAGCACCAATGCAAGGATGTTAATCTGATCATGTCAACCATGAATGCATGCTGGCAGAATGATACTGCTTCCTTTGACATGACAGCTGGGCATCCATTACTCTCCCCATCAGACGGCTTCACAAGTGTATTGACATGAAGAAGGGTGCTTTAGTCTCATAACCAAGTGAGTGTGCTCACATGTTTTGTTTTGATTCTGTTAGGCAGCACTCTTATACTGCTTTGCTGTTTCGAAAAGCAATTATTGTTCAAAGCTGGAAGAACCCGGGTGTGAGCCTTTGAGTGAATGGAGGGAGGCAAACAAAATTCAAATTTAAAGGGATGAAGCCTGATAGGGGGCAGCTACATTTACCCCAGCTAAGAAGTATGTTCTTCTGACTTGAAGGTCACATCACATGGCATATTCTGAGTCTAATTTCCCAGATGATACATTGTACCTAACTCTGTTTTATGGATTCATGCAGTCTCCAGAATGTGTCTGGATCACACAGCAGGAAGCTATGTGTAAATGAACTTTAGTGTCAAGTCGGGAGACCACTATGGCCAGAATAAAAAGACAAATGCTGCCATTACTATTAATATTTGGATGATAAATTCTTGTTATAAATACAATCTTTAGTAGTTTGGAGGGGTGGTCCGCAGGAAAATAAACTGTCAAGAGAGTATACCACCTTGATATGGGCTGTCATTAGGGTCCATTGTCCCCAAATGGACCTGTAGAATGTTGTGTTGGAGGGATATGGCCAGGTCACTAAGTTCATTAGTAATCTGTTTCAACCTCATAGCTGTGCTTTTGGCCTGGTGCCTCATAATCTTGATATGTGCTCAAAGGTCCAGCCAAAACCTGTGATTATCTTGGAGTTGGAAGGATTGTCTCTTTGTCTCACCTGGCTCTACCAGACAGAGGCTCAGAGGGCCTGGGCCTCCTTCGGGTTGTGGCCTTGATGTTCTGCTGGCATGGAAGTCAGTGTCTCTTCAGCCCCATTGGGCTCATAAGCACAACACAGCTAACTAGATTGATTTATTTATTTTTAAATACTTATTTTTAAGAGTGTGTGTGTGTGTGTGTGTGTGTGTGTGTGTGTGTGTGTTATGTGGGAGTGTGTGAACATGAATGCAGGTAGGTACCCATGGAGGCCAGAAGAGGATGTGTCAGATCCCCTGGAGCTGAAGGAACAAGCAATTGTGACCCACCTGATGGGTGGGAGGACCCAAACTCAGGTCCTCTGCCCGAGAAATATTTATTCTTAACCACTGAGCCATCTATCTAACCCCTATATTTACTTTTTAAAAGAGCCACTTGGACACTCATTAGAAAATGTGTTTGGGGGATGGATTGGACAGGCCAGAGGAAGAAAGAGAAGATAGGCAGTGATAACTGTAGCATGGGGGCAGTTGGAAAGGTCTGGTGGTCATGGTGGTGACGACATGTAAAAAGAGGGAACTTGGTAAGACATGAAAGCAGCTGAGATCTTTGAGTTTCTTTTTTTTTTTGAAGGCTCAAAGGAAGAGGGGTGAAGAAATGACCCTGCTTAAATTGCATGGAGAACAGACTTCTGAGACGTGTTCAGTAGTCCCCTCGTCTGCAGAGAAATATTCCCAGACCCTGGACACCAAACCCATAAAGCAGAGAACTTTCATTCTTTTTTCTTTAGGAAACAGTTCCGAACTGCTGTCATTATTTTGTAGCCCTTTGGGCGACTGTTAAGTAAAATAAGGACTATGCTAACACAGACACTGTGACACTCAGGCAGTCGTTTTGATAGCTGAGGAGGCTGCAGAGCGCCTGGTAGGTTGCTAGCACATGCGGTGTGGATGCGCTGGACAAACATGACCACGTCCCAAGTCGAGCAGTCGGGTGGCTGAGCCTTCATTGAGCCATGCAGGTGACAGTTTACCTCACCCTCCCGCTTCTCTTTTCTTTTGTCTTTTCTTCTTTGAGAAAAGCCTTGCACTGGAGCCCAAGCTGGCCTAGAACTCAAAATCCTTCTGCCTCAGCCTCCCATATGCTGAGACTGCAGGGGACACGACGATGCCTCGCTCTATTTTAATTTTCTAAAAGTTCTCGTGGTTCCTAAATTTGTGACTTATAAATTTTTTCCGGAATTTTGCATTTAATTCTTTTTGGGCCAACAGACCACAGGTAACTAAAACTATGGATAGTGAGACCACAAATAGTGGACACGGCTAAACTGGGATTAGCTTTATACAGGCTATGTTTGGGTCTCTGTGAGATATCTAGGGATGTCAGTAGGTTTGTGTGAGTCTAAGACACAGAGAAAGCCTAGGGATGTCAGTAGATTGCTCTAAGACATCTAAGACAGTAGAAAGCCCTAGACATAGAAAGTCTCTAGACATAACTGAAGCTCATAAGGTAGTAAGACACCAAGAGGGTTGAATACATTCTCATACATAGTGTATTTCACAAGACTGGTAGGTGTATTAGCTTTTCATCGCTATAACAAAATAGCTGACCTATGTCACTTATGAAGTAAAGAGGTTTATTTTGTTTGGCTCATGGTTCTGGGGTTGAAGCCAAGATCAGGTAGCTACACTCATTTAGGCCTCCAGAGAGGTTGACCCAGCATGGTAGGGATGTCTGTGTGATGGAGTACTCATATCTCAAACCAAAAGACAGATGCGATAGATGTTCTCTAGGACCTGAGGACCTTCCTGGGGCCAGACTGCTAAAAAGTCCACAGGGTTTTTTGTATGTTTTTTGTTAGTTAGTTAGTTTGTTTTTGAGCGATATTTAAGACAGGGTTTCATGTGTATCATGCTTGCCTCAGATTTACTGTTTAGTCAAGGATCTTTAAATTCTGATCTTCCTGTCCCAGGTCCTGGGATTGTGGACATGTGTCACCATTCCTGGCTGACAGTCTTTTGCTACTGACACCCCAGGACCATTGTTCTGGAGTTTGAGTCAAGCACCCATATATGGATCTTTGGGAGAGCATACCCAGATTTAAGTCACCATAGTGGGTTAATATGATTTCCTTTTCCCTCTCGACAACCTTCAAAAATAAACTTCACTTCAGTCACAGGGTATTTAATTAACACTCTACTAACTTGTGAAAATTAATGAGCTTATGATTTTTTTCTCTTGCAAAGACCTGCCTCAAGTTCTCATCTTTCTTATTAATTATGTTATTATTTCCTACAGAATAATTTAATTTATTTCTGTCAGGACTGTGTGACATGGATCTGTGCCTGTGGTTTGTAGAGGTCAGTGGTTTTGATCTGTAGTTACCAAGGGAGAAAGACAGTGACCACCTGATTACCAGAAGGATCGCTGCTGCAGACTCGGGGGTGGGGGTGGGGGCTGGGTCTTCTGGGTTTTTCTTTAAATTTCTTTTCTTGTCTCTTTTCAGTTTAGTTGTGAGTCTTTAATAGCTTACATAGTCCATAAATTTAAAACATCTAATTATATGCAGCAAACTGTGTGCAACCCTTCATCCACATCTGGACCTTTCCCATCCCCACTCTAGCTAGCCATTGCAATTACTCTCTCAAATGCTCTTCTGCTTTTATCTTCTTTCTCATTTAAAACAATGCTTTAGAGTATACCTACAGTTCTCACCTTGGTTTTGTTTAACATATCCTAACTATTTTTCAACATCATAACTCACTACAGCTTATTGCACAGCGTCTCTATTGGTGGATACTTGTGTTAGTTAATATAATACATAT
This sequence comes from Cricetulus griseus, assembly GCF_003668045.3. Classification (NCBI taxonomy): domain Eukaryota; kingdom Metazoa; phylum Chordata; class Mammalia; order Rodentia; family Cricetidae; genus Cricetulus; species Cricetulus griseus. The sequence continues at coordinate 66,167,672 of NC_048597.1, read as the reverse complement.
ATTAGTTGTTAAAAATCAAATACTGTAAATAACTTATGCAAATTACACTTATGTAAATATACCTAGAGGGTACATTACAAGATGTGTGGCTTCTGACTTCAGTGTTTTATTTTAGCAGACATTGCTAAACTGTACTCCATAGTAGTTATTCCTACTTCCATTCCTGTTATCAATGTGAGTTATTCCTCCCTTCAGTTTTACCTACACAGTTTAACTGCAAACCCATCATAGGAAAAATAGCATAGCATGAGTCTTTTAATTTGTATTTCTCTTTGCTTGAGAAAAGTGGAGTGTGCTGGTTAGTTTGCGGCAACTAGAATTACCTGGAAAGAGGGACATTCAACTGAGGACACCTCAACCATATTGGCCTGTAAGCAAGCATGTGAGGCATTTCCCTGTAAGCAAGCATGTGAGGTGTTTCCTTGATTGTTGATTGATGTGAGGGGGCCCAGCTCACCATGGGCAGTGCTACCCTGGACAGGTGGTCCTATGTTGTATTAAAAAACACAGCTGAGAATGTCATAGAGAGCAAGCCAGTGAACAGCATTCCTCCATGACTTCTGTGTCAATTCCTGCCTTCAGGTTCCTGCGTTGAATTCTGCTGTAATTTAATCAAAAGTGGTTCAAGAGCGAAAGATACCAAGTGGAGGGTTTTTATTATTATTATTATTATGGGAAACGGATTGTAAAAAGGGGGAAAGACAGGGGGGAGACTGGCCTCTGGGGACAGGGGCAGCGGACGAGAGGAAAGAGAGGCAGAGGGAGAAAGAGAGAAGAGAGAGGAGAGAGAGAGAGAGAGAGAGAGAGAGAGAGAGAGAGAGAGAAGAAAGAGGGGGAGAGAGAAACAGAGATGGGAGGTGGGCAGGACCCTTTTAAAAGGGAACATAGGGAATAGGTACAGGTGGTGCTCTTAGTGGCAGCAGCTGAGGGCATATCCTGTCAGAACTCCAAAGGCAGGCCAGTACAAATGCCTAAATACTAACAGATTCCCTTCATGAGGAACTATAACCTGTAAGCCAAATAAATCCTTTCCTCTCCCAAGTTTCTTTAAGCCATAGTGTTTATCACAGCAGCAGAGAAGCAAATAGGACATGGAGTATATGTTTTATCTGTTCCCTTATGAATCTTTATGTAAACTACCTATTAATAACCAAACGTTTGTTACCCCCGTTTAATGTGATGGTAACAGAAGGTTGGGCCTTTGGGAAGTTTTGAATGTAGACCTCTCAAGAATGAGATCAGTACACTTGTGAGGGGCTGGCCTCCTCCCTCACCACTGAAAGAGGACACAGACAGAAAGTACCTTCTGGAAACCAGGAAGAAGCCCTCACAAGACAATCAGAATGTCCCAGCTTCTAAAACTGTAGAAATAAAGTCAAATTTTGCTGTTTGTAACCTTTCCACCCTGTGGCACCTCATTATAGCTTCATGAATACACTGGCAATAACTTCCCCTTCTTTTTGTGCAGATTTTTTTATTTGAATTAGAAACAATAACTTTCCACTTCTATTGAATTGTTATGCCTTCAAAAACTGACATCTCTATATCAATATTAAATGTTTGTCTAACAAAAAGAACTAACAAAAGTTCTCTTCTGATATGAAAGAAAAACAAAGTGGAAAAAGTTATATATCCTATATTACCAATGATTCTAAGGTGCAGTGTGAATGTATTAGATTGAGTCAATCAAACTTTCCCATATTTAATAATTTTTGACCTACAAAAATGACAATATCACATGGTTCAAGCCAAGACAGCAGCAGTCCTGAATTTGAATTAAATTCTTTTTTTTTTTTTTTTTTTTTTTTTTTTGGTTTTTCGAGACAGGGTTTCTCTGTGTAGCTTTGGAGCCTATCCTGGCACTCGCTCTGGAGACCAGGCTGGCCTCGAACTCACAGAGATCCGCCTGCCTCTGCCTCCCGAGTGCTGGGATTAAAGGCGTGCGCCACCAATGCCCGGCTTGAATTAAATTCTTAATATGAACTTTTGATGCATGTGGCGAAAGCCCTTATTTCCTAGTCCATCCAAAAGGAGGTGCATTGTGTAGTTCAGTACATGCTTGGTGCCTAAGAACTAGGGAACCTATGGTGTTCAACCTGGAACAGGAAGCCAGAGTCCCACTCAGGCAGGTAACAGAAAATGAAGGGGTGAGCTCCTCCCTCACCTTTTTGTTCCATGTAGGATTTCAGTTACATGGTGTTGGTGGTTTGAATAAAAATGGACCCCACAGGCTCATAGGGAGTGGCACTATGAGTAGGTGTGGCCTTGTTGGAGGAACTGTGTCACTGGGGGAGGTGGGCTTTGAGCTTTTAGAAGCTGCACCTAGGCCCAGTGGCTCACTCTGTCTCTCTGCTGCCTTCAGATCCAGATGTAGGACTCTCAGCTACTTCTCCAGCACCATGTCTGCCTGTGTGCTGTGTGCCACCATGCTACCCACCATGATAATAGACTAAACCTCTGAACTGTAAGCCAGACTCAATTAAATGTTTTCCTTTATAAGAGTTGCCATGGTCATGGTGTCTCTTCACAGAAATAAAACCTTAACTAAGATACATAGGATGAAGCCTAACCACACTGAGGCAATCATGTGAGACCACAGACTCAGAAGTTAATATCTCATAGATACACCCCCCCCCCCGAAGTCATGTTGAATATGGGCAACTTTTGTCCCACTCACACTGGCCCAATCTCACCATCACAAACCAGACTTCTGCTACTGCTGAGGCAGTTGGCAAAGCACAATGATTGAGTACTTGGATTCTGGGGTCAAATGGCCATGGCTTTTTAAGACTGTATCTTCCCCAGTCTGAGCTCAGGTTTCTCAGCTGAGAAGTGAGCATAACAAAAGTTAAAAATAAAGATAGAAAGAAAGAAAGAAAGAAAGAAAGAAAGAAAGAAAGAAAGAAAGAAAGCATAGTGGTGGTGACACACCCCTTTAATCCCAGCACTCAGGAGGCAAAGGCAGGCAGATCTCTGAGTTCGAGGCCAGCCTGGTTTAGAGTGAGTTCCAGGACAGCCAGGGCTACACAGAGTAACCCTGTCTTGAAAAACCAGGAAAAAAGTAGGGTTGTTGTACACACTAACCTAAATGTGTAGACTGTTACTGATTGTTAAGTATTGCTCCTCCTGGAGACCCCAGCATTATGGGATAGCTCAGGGAAAAGGACGACAGCAGCATCTTGAAGGGTCAGAGCATTCTACTATCACCACCCCATTTGGAGATTTGCCCTGGAGTGAGAACTAAAATGGGTCCTTCAAATCATAGCCACATCCACTCTCCAGGTTCATTGGCTCTGAATACCTTTGCATCTTTAAAAAAAAAAAAAATGTTCCAAGTGGATTGCAGCTCCCAGAGCAGGGAGGAGCTCTAGTCACTCAGGGACAGTCACAGAGAGGGAGGAGCTCTAGTCACTCAGGGACAGTCACAGAGGGGAAGGAGCTCTAGTCACTCAGGGACTGATGGGGGAGGTCCTTCTGTGTATATGTTCTTCTTATTGGTTGATAAATAAAGTACTGTTGGCCAATAGGAAAGCAAGATAGGTGGGACTAGGAATCAAGGAGGATTCTGGGAAATGTAGTAAAGATATCCAAGCAGGAAGTGACATAGCAGGCAGACTCATATATAAGCAAGGGCAAGAAGGAAGTTGTCCCTTTTTCTCTCTCCCTTCCTCTGCTACAGAGCCGCCATGTGAGCCCAGGAAGACAGGACGCCTTCCACTGGCATCCTCCATAAGATAAGTCTTATGATTATGGTTGATAATTATTAAGACTGAGCTAGCATATAAGAAATCCTAGTCAACTGGCCAACACCACTGTACCTAATATAAGTCTCTGTGTGTTACTTGGGACCTTAATGTGGCAGGCTGGTGGGAAGTGCACCCGTGGCGGCAGGGCTCGGGCGGCTTCGGCTGAAAGATTTATTGTTACAAGGGACAGTCACAGAGCCGGAGGAGCTCTAGTCACTTAGGGAAAGGCGCAGTGAATGGTCTCCTGGCACCTAGCTTGGAGCTGATCTCACATGAGACCAGGAGGGGAAAATGGATGAGCTGGGGTCAGCACATTTCTAGAGAAAAGAGCCAGCTGCAGGCCAAAGGTGAGTTCCTGTTAGCTGAGTTATGGAAGGTGGCATTAAAAAGGAGCTTCCTCCTGTCCCCTGGACCCTGTCATTTTCTTAACCCAAAGTAAATAAAGGAATGTTTCATGGTTAAAATCCATTCCTAAGAATCTCATGCTCAGGTTTCTGTGCATTTGGGTACGAGTGTGTCTAAGGCACCCCAAGAAATCCTGGTGTTGGAGTTGGGGTGACTCTTTACAGCGAGCATGAATGGTTTTTAGATTTAGAACAAAAAGCTACATTGCTTTAGGGAAAGAAAAATGGACTCTGTGACTAGCACAGGAAACACAATCCCTCTGTGACACAGTTCCAGGTGCATACTTCTTCCATGATGGGAGACATCTGATCCCTGAGCCTCAAACCCCATCAGCTTCTCACTAGAACTGGAAACCAAGATTTCATTACTCACCAGAACTCCTTTTGGGAGTGAGACTGTATCAGGTCCCTTCACTGTCACAATTGGTGACATCTTGTGCTAGTCCCTACCATCTCCCATGTGAAGTCTCTTCTGACCAATACTGACCCCTTCCTGACTCCGATCTTAGACCTATTGGTTTTGGTCCCTGGTAGATTTCCATCCCATTGATTATGCATGTCCCTTTCCCCTGTTTTCATGATGAGCCATCTCAAAACCGAAATAGTTTCTGCTTGAATGAACCTCTCATGAATTTCTGGATTTGTGTTTAGGGGCAAGGGTCCCATAGCAGGTAGCAGGTCATATGATTACAGTTTGCAAGGAGTCTCAAGCCAGTGAATAATGAATGGTTCTTCATAAAATGTGACCAGGATACAAATTCATTAATTTGCTAGAAGTTGCTGTGTTCTGACATTCCTGGGCCCGAGGGCAGAGCCAGGGTCTTGACTGCATCATGTTGGCCCAGCAGAAAAGCATCTTAGCTGCTGGAGGCCGCCAACACTGAGCCAGAACAGAGGTTGGGCTGTCACCATAAAAGTGGTGAAGAGGACCAGAAGCCTTTGCCCCATGCCAGCGACCGCTCCGTGAAAAAGCACAAGGTTGGCTGCTCACCAAGACACAAGGTTCCCAAATAGAGCCCGTGGCCTCGAGGGAGAGGAGAGCCCGCTAAAAATAGCTGTGACGTCTCCACGTTCATTTCCTTCTTTCTTTTCATTTTTTATTCTTCAGCAAGTTCACCTAAAATAGTCTGGAAACAGCTTCCCTGCCCCCCTGTAAGCAGAAAAAGAAAATAGAGAGGCTAAGATGTATAGTTAAGAATCTAAGAAGTCAAGTTTCTGACCAAACACACCAAGTGTCCCTTGAGGGCGATATCCATGTCCACCCTCAGATGAAGACTGCCTCCCTAAAGAACAGGGCCAAAGCGTGTGGGTATTCATGGACCAGCACAGGCTCTTCTGGGCAGTGCATGGGTGGATGGCCTTCAGTTTCCTCAAAGTTTACCAGGTACAGAGATCTGGGGATTCTGCCTTAGATAGTAACGTCCACAGGTCATCGTCAGGGTGTCTCATTATACTAACAGAAAGAAGCCACCGTGTGGGGTTCACCATGGAGTCAGGAGAAGACCAAGACCAAAGCTTCAGAGTCAGTAGCTTCTCCATCCCTGCCAAAAGAAAGATGGACTCTCCTCCCTGATTGCCTTTATCTCTGACAGTGAAGGACCCATGTCTCCAGGGAAGTTTGACTCAGACTCTCCAGGGCTCCTCACTAGGGCCACTGCTGGAGTTTGAAGGACAAATCCAGAACTGGGGTTCACAGCAGAAGGAAACGGAGCCAGTCTGTTCCTCACAACCAAATCATCATAGCAACAGCTTGAGTCTGGGCCATGTATCCACCTCCCCAAATCATAGCCACAGTGAAAATTCCATAAGCACCAACAGTTTCTTTATTTTGTAAAGTGGTGCCATCTGCATGATTTGACTTCTTTAGCCCCTTCAGTGGGGAGGGGTTCACACACGTTGTGCAGATAATGGCCAGCTCTGTTTGGCGGTGGCATAAACTGAGGCTCACAATGACCCGTTGCTAAAGGAAATACAGTTGACAGATTTTTAGAGACGTCAGGCCAGGATCTCAGCTCCTAGTTCAGTATTATGTGACTACTGCTCAGGGACTGTCCCTTGGAGTTGAAAACAGGTAATGGGAAGACGTGTGGCTGTTGTTTGAATGCAAAGACTCCTTTTTCTTTATACTGTCCTTACTGTAATAAATAACAACAACAAAACAAAGCAAGCAAACAAAAACCACACTAACAACTTAAACAGGAGAAGAATTTATTCTCTCATGGTTTCAGAGGTCGGAGTCCGTATCCATGTTTCACTGATCTCCTGGTCCATGGTGAGCCAGGCCAGCATGGAAATAGAACACCTGGTAGCTGCTACTCACTTCGTGGAACACAGGAAGCAGAGAAAGGAGCCAGGGACTAGATAGAACCTTCAAAAGCACACCCCTATCGGCCCACTTCTTTTAGCCAAGACCCAGCTCCTAAGAAGTTTCCAGAACCTTCCAAATTTAGCACCACCAGCTGAGGATCAAGCATTTGACATATAAGCCCGTGGAAGACATTTCCCACTCAGGCTGTGACAGCCCATTGCCAAGTGTTGATATTCACTGGTATATAAACTTGGGTGAAAAGTTCACTCCTCTGCGGGAGACTCCATTGGACCTTCCTCACATCGTGGTCGAGACCAAATCATACATATCAAGGAACAATATCTGGCATAGAGAAAAACATGCTATTATTCTTGCTATTTTATCAACTATTTTTTATAATGTTTGTTACTATTATTTTTTATTTTAAAATGTATTATTTTGTGCGTAGACAGGATGATGTGTGTGTATGCATGTGTGTGCTATGGCATACATGTAGAGGTCAGAGGTCATCTTCGTGTCATCAGTTCTCTCCATCCACCTTTATTTGGGTTCCAAGGACTGAACTAAGGTCACCCAGATGTGTACAGAAAGCACCTTTGTCCCCTGAGCCATCTCTCTAGCCTGTACCACTATAATTTTTAATAACAATGCAGTATCAACTTGGAAGACTCAAGAAGTTGATTTTACAAAGACATGAATATGGATTTAACTTCAAAATTGGCATTTAAAGGTGGAAGATAGATATGAATATTCCAAGGCATCATGTGACTATTGTAGTTACATGGAATCTGTATCAACATTAATAGAATCTTCCCTCCCTTAGACAGATGTTTCAAAAGGTCTCATGGGCTTGAAATCTGAGCAAGTATTCTTAGTCCATATTCAAAGGCAAATGACAACTTTGAGCTAGATCTGACTCATTTTCACCATCTACAGACCTGTCACCTGCCACTCACTCACTCATTCTAGCAGCGACTCATCTGAGTGTGAGCCATTTGCCTCAGAAGTGTGAGGAAGGCTTATGTAAGAGGTACCTGTCTAGAGTTCTTATGCAGCCTGATCAGTCAGAAGCCAGGAGAAGGTGTCACAGAACAATCACAGAATAAAGTCCCCCGGTAGGTTTGGCTGTTGGTTTTGTTTTTGCTATTTTAGAACAGACTTTGTTATATAGCTCAGGCTGGCTTTGAACTTCTGATCTTCCTACCTCAGCCTCCCAAGTTCTGAGATTGCAGGTCTACACCACTGTGTCTGGTGTGGTTCTCAGAAAAAATTGCTATATAATAGAACCTGAAGGCCTGGAGCCACTGGGGTGGGAGGATCAGGAATCGGTGTTGACTGTGTTTGGAAGGCCACTAAGCCATCTTTTAGCCAAGTTTTTGGACTGAGCAGACTGGATCCTCTTATAAACTCCACTCTCTTTTTGTCCTGCAAGCTGCCTTTTGTAAGTTTCTCTTCACAATTGACACTCATGGTCCAGTAGTACTTGATTTAGTTCATGCAAATATATGTGTTGAGGCTGAGAAGTATCTTATGGAGTTGCTGAATGTGTACATCAACTGTTGTGATGTATCTAAATAAAACACTGCCTCAAAGGAAGTTGTATTAATTAAGGAAAGACCAGCTCCATAAATAAATACAGAGTGAGAAAGAAGGGAAGATAGACAGAGATGCAATAGAACTTCGCTCATAATATGGTTTGGCTTTAGAGAGATGAGAAAATCTGTTCCATTTGGTCATCTGTGACAGATTGTCAGGAAGTCTTCCTTCTTCTGTATGTGGTTGGAAGGTTCAGTGGCCTCAAGCAATTGGTTGTAGACAGGCACCAGGGGAGGCTTTCCTACGACATGACTATATGTGACTTACTATTGCAGAGGTTCTTCTTGTCCAGCCTGGTCCCATGCCCGTTTCAGCCCCAAATAAACACATAGAGATGCTATATTAATTATAAAACTGTTGGCCAATGCCCGGGGCTTCTTATTGGCTAGCTCTGTCTTAATTATTAACCCGTTTCTATTAATCTATTTATCTGCATGTGGTCTTATCTTACTGGAGAACACCTGGTGCATCCTTTCTTCCAGGTCCTTACATGGCAATTGTCTCATAGTCTTTCTCTGCCTACCTTTCCCAGAATTCTCCTCATCTCCTCGCCCTGCCTATCGTCCTGCCTCATTGGCCAAACAGTGTTTTATTCATCAACCAATATGAGAAACATATATACAGAAGGACTTCCTTTCAGGTACCACTTTCAGTAGCCTGAGATTCCAATAACTGGAACCTAGTCCCATGACCAACCTTCCTACAAGAGAGACTGGGAATTATTGAGGTGGCTGTAGAGGAACCAAATGGAGTCCTTTTGCATAGATGACTTGTTCAAAGTTTTGAAAATTTGAAAAGGCTTTTTGAAGGAGGCACTAGCAATAGGCAGTGTGGCATGCTGGCTCAGTACAGCTGCTATCCATACAGAGCTTGGGTTTGCCAGCTGGATCCTCTGAGTGAGTGGCCTTGCCTTTCAGAGCCTTGTTTTCCTCATCTGTAAAGCAGCATCAACAAGGATTCTTAGCTTATAGGGTGGCCAAGAGAAGCAACAGACTGTAATGCAGTAAATGAGTCACACAGACATTCTGGCTCATCGTAGGCTCTCAAGAGATGTTGAGTTGTGCCTTGAATATGAAATATCCCACAGGTTCATGCCTTGAGCACTTGGTTTAAGAAGTGATGGCACAGGCTTAAGAAGCTGTGGACATAGGCCACTAGGGGAAGGTCTTAAGTTATAGCCCAGCCCTTCTTCTGGTCCAATTGCTGCTTCCTGGTTGGAGCCATGTGAGAAGCCATCGTAAGTTCCAGCCTCCACAGACGAACTCAACTGCAGTCGCCACACCTTCTCCATGATCTTGACCCTCTGAAATTGTGATCCTCTTCTCCTTTAAGCCCATCTGTTGAGTATTTTGCCAGCAATGAGGAAAGTAACTAATATAGGATAAAGTAGAGAGAGGGGCTCAGCTGCTAAAATTCTTGCTCTACATGCATGGGGACCTGAATCCTTAGAACCAGAGTCATATAAAAATGCTGGATGTGGTGGTATCCACTCATAATCCCACTTCTGGGGAGGCAGAGAGAGGGACATACAGTCTAGCCTAACTGGTGAGCCCCAGGCCAATGAACAATCTTGTCTCAAAGGACTGAAGATGACACTTGAGATTGTCTTCTTGCCTAGACACACACACACTCACACACACACAGGCACAAACACACACAGACACATACACACAGACACACACACACCCAGATACCTCACACACATACATTGACACACACACACATAGACACACAGAGATACGTACACACACATACACACATACACATAGACACGCACAGAGAGAGACACACACATACAGACACACACACATATAGGCACAGACACACAAACACACACACACACATAGACATTCCACACACATACATAGACATACACACACATAGACACACAGAAACATATACACACACACATACACAGACACCCCCCCCACACACACATAGACACACACAAACACATACACATGGACACACATACACACATAGACACACACACCCCCAGACACATACACACATGGACACACACACCCCACAACACACAGAGCTACAATATCATTGACCACCCAGAGGCAAAAGAGCTGAGATGAGGAGTGTCTGGGGGAAGTGTTGAGAAAGGAGCCCAAAAGGCAGGTCTAGGCCCTGGGGTAGGATGGGGGAAGAGCTCTGCATTTGAGCTGATACCCATATCTGTATTGTGCTTCTGGGCAATGTTTGTCCCTCGTTGCTCCCATTTCCCTGGACTCAGATGAAGAATTAGCTGGGGCACTTCCAAAGCCCCTGGTTCCTTTGAGGTCTCCTGTCCACATGACTCGTAACAGCAACCTCTTTGCATTTCCTAAGTCAAGATGTCAAGAGGGTCTGGACAGTGGGAAACACTGTGGTGTGAAGTCAGGAGGACTCCCAGAATTCTTTGCTTTGCTGGAGAATGGCACCATGAGGTCAGGTGTACACACCGAGAGGGGAGTTCTCATTAAACAGTGGACCCCTGTCACCCACGGAGTTGCATTTCCAAGCCAGGTTCAATTTAATTCAGAAGAGAAGCCACCCGACTTCGCAGGGTTCTCACTAAACCTCATACTCCACATACACGTACTGAAAACTACAAAGACCCTTAGTCACTGTGCCTTTTACTCTATCTATTCCAATGTGTTGGCGTCTGGGGTACGTGCTCTGGAGAGACTGACCTCCAAGAGTCAGTCACTTCCTAGAGCTAGTGAAGGATTTACTGAGATTTATGCTTTGCACATTGAAACCAGCCAAACCAGATCCCTCCTGCCTAACCTCTGCTTTATAAGGTTTCTGGCTCTGGGTCATTAGCCCTCTGCCCTGCACACCTGAGACTGGAGACTCAGATCATTCACACTGACCAGCCTCCAGCTCCTACCTTCCTGGGTTCCTTACCATGGAAGCTGCAGTAAATGCTGGTGTCCCTTGTTCCTCCTGACAGACCTGACATTCTGGACTGCCAAGTGGTGTCCCAGAGCAGGACAACATATACCTGCATGGGAGAGAGATGGGAACGCTAGAGGGTAGATGTACCCCTCAGTAACCCACGAGCAGTGCTACTGAGTGGGGGTGAGGTGAGGGTAGGAAGAGACAAACAGAGCAGGAGCTGCTGTCCTCTAATGTCCTCATGCCACTGTGAAGGACTAAGGAGGCAGCAGAAACCGTTCCAGTTCATTTATAAGCCTCCAGCTATTTTTAGCTCATTGATCCCAGGGGGCCTTGGAGGGCTCACACTCTGAGGAGAGCTGGGGAAGCTGCAGAATTCTTCTCCCAGAGCAGGTACTCCTCACATGCCATTAACCTCCCAAGGCCTCAGAAAAGCCGCCAGGCCAAGGAGGGGCTGGAACGACAAAGGGAACCAGTCACGACCCAGGGAAGTCCCAGTGCCCACGGCTAAATTGGGTCAGAGTGAACAAGCTTTGAATGAAAGTCAGAAAATGTGAATGCTCTGCACAGTAGGTCCAGGTGGCTGCCTGGTGGGTGCCCTTCTCAGCCAAAGGGACAGTGGGAAATGTACCTTCTGCCACCTGGGCAACTGAACTAGGGCTGTGGAGAAGCCTGCTGGTCGTTCTTCCTTTTTCTGTGCCCCAGGGCCTGTTCATTTCCTGTGGTCTGCTGCCATTCCCAAAAGCAGTGAGGAAAAGGATGGAGAAGCTGCCACCAGGATGCTGGTTGTTTTCTTCGTCTCTAGCTAACTACCTAAAGGGTGGGAGAGAAACCACTGCCTGGAAAACAGACTGCCTGTGGACTTTGAATTGTCGGAGATTCGATTATCCCTATCCTGCATGGATATTAAAAACCTGGCCCTTTCTGCCTATGACTGTTACATCGTGGAGGTAAGGGAAGCAGGTCACACTTAAGTAAGTTCTGGCTTCCCATCAAGGACACTATAAAACTTGCCTTTGTTCTAATAGCTCCTATTCAAAACTGAGTTGGGATAGTAACTTAGAACTTGTGAATTTATGTTGCCAGTGAGGCATGAGTAAATTGAGCTTTTTCGCTTTTGTGAACTGAACCATGCTTTGACTGTTCTGAATAGCTCAGTATTCATGGAGCTCCACTTTCGGGCACCTCTGGGCAGCTTTCTCCAATCTGGATGACTTGGAAGATCCAGTGCAATTGTCTGAAGCTATCTTGAAACTCTCAGTTCCTTGCCTTGGCTTTGCCCTATTCAGTGTCTAGATCCTGGTTTAGACCAACCATGCCTTCCCATCCTTGGTTGCTGTGCTTCCAGTCTCTCCAGCCTGGTTGCCACAGAGGGGCCGTGGTTCACCCTGGGGCCTCCTTACCTAACATTTTAGTTCTCGAAGGGCACTGGGTGGTGGTGGTTGGATACCTGTGTGTGGGCTCTGATGACTCCCAAACCTGTATCTCTAGCTGGGGTGCTCCTTGAGATACTACTGCCTGCTAGGCATTCCTATCTCCATGTTTGATGGGCACCTCAAACTTTAGCAGGAGTGAAGATGAAATGATGACATGACCCCAGAATGTAGGTCTCCCGCTTGTGTTCCTACCTGGGTGAATGCCGTTTCACTGACTAAAGCCCCAACCAGACATAGCCCCATTTCTTTCCTTCGTCTCTCATCTAGTTCAGACATATCTAGCTGGTTCTAATCCAGTCTGTAATGAGGACATGGTCATTCTCCTCATCTCTGCCGCACTGACTTCACACTGTCGGGTCACCTCAGGACTAGCTCAGCAGCCTCCTGCTCTCACCTCACTGGTCCATTGCCTCAGAGCAGATGGGTCCTTGAAAGCCACAGGCCAGAGTCCGTTGTTCCCTTTTTTCAAACCTGCACTGAGAACACTGTCCAGGCTCCTCATAAAGACCTTCAAGGCACTAAATCAAGGACTGACAAACCACAACTGTGGACTAGATATACTTCCTTCCTATGCCTATTTTTGGCAATGCCGTTGTATTGTAACATCTCCAGTCATTTATACGTTATGAGTGACTGCTTTGTCACCACAGGATGGCTTTGAGCAGTTACAACAAGAACCATGTGACCCACAAAGTCTGAACTGTTTACTGGCTCTTTAGAGAAAGCGTTTACCACCCGCTGCTCTAAATTTCCTGGTTCCTGCTTGCAGTCCCCTCTGCCTCCCTAGCCATGACCTGCTGTCTTCTCTGTCTTTTCATATATGCTGCCGCTTCCTTGTGACAAGCTTGGCCCTACATTTGCAGTCTGCACTGGTTGTTTTGTCCCTGCCCCATCTACTTGTGGCTGCTTCCTCCTCAATTAGGTGTAGGGAGACACTGTAACCACGCCTCCTAAGGAGTGACTACAGGTGTGCCAGACCACACCCACCAGGGTGTGATCAAGGTGATGTCAGGGTGAAATGGGAGAGGTTTAAAAGGACAGACAAGGCACATGGGTGCTCTCTTGCCTTGCTGCTGTGGCACGCTCTGGCTTGCTGTTGGCTGGCGTTTACCTATTAAAAGTTATCCTAACCTTACAGATTTCACATCAGTTATTCACCTCAATACTTAGGTCTCAGCTATCAGCAGTCTTAAGCAAAATAAGATTATGATTCAAGCTACAACTAGAATTATCCTCTACCAGAGTATCCTATTATATCTCTATAGCAAGTGCTCACTGCAGGGTTACTATCTGTGGGCATGCCTCTCCCCCGCTTATGCATACCTATGGAGGCATGTGTAAAAGAATGAGGTAGTTATCTTTATCTTTCCCACCAAACTACAAACACCTTGAGAGCAGAGACTTACTCACCTCTGCGTACCCAAAGTCTACTACTGTATCTGATCCATAGAAGACACTTGATAAAACGATTAGTGGTGAACCAACTGACTTCTTGCAAAGCAACTTGTCTCACATGGTATAACCAATCAATCTTTGTTATTCAAGTTCAGATGTTCGTGTACCAAAAGTTACATGTGATACGGGATGTGCCTGTGTGGCTAAAAATCTTCTAAAATACTAGGCATTACTTTTGGGTGTTTTATAATTAATATTTACCATTCATTGAGAGCTCTGTGGTGACTGAGCATATATATATTATTTCATTTGATTCTTGAAGCAGCAATTAGGAGTCTCCTTATCTCCTTTCATTAAAAAAAAAGAAGCTGGGGCTCATGGTGGTGAAGTAAGTTGCCTTGGGTCATGAATCTAAAATCTTACTAGCCAGCATCTTAACCTTTGGGTACCTGACTCCAAACCCCATGTCGTTTCTGTTACCCTTAGCTGTGGAGGGGTCCCACCTCAATACTGCTCTCCAACAGCCATCAGATTTTAATACAAGACAGACTCTGTGTGTGGATGGTGTTCCCACTGTCTTTAGAGTCTTCCTCAGAGTCCATCCAGCAGGTTGAGTGAGACAATGGAAACACCTCCCCACCATGGTACCACAGCAGCTAATTGAGGAGTGTACAAAGTGCCTGCTCTTTAGAGTTTTGTCTTTGGCTCACACTTTCACATGATGAGATGAACTGATGAGGTGTTCCCTACAGGTGTCCAGGCAGGGAGGTCAACCAAGCGAAGACATAAGAATGAAAACCCAGTGCAGATTGATTTCGTCAACCTGGATCAGACTTCCGGAGTCTAATAACAGACAGTTCATTCCCAATGTACTTAAGCCCAGTACACATTGAAAAAAAAAGTTTCCTGGTGTAATACAATCCCTGGTGCACAAAGAAGCTTAATTACATTGGAACTCAATGCAGGGTACATGTCATTCCTTCCAAGAAGATGGGTTCTAGAGATAGGCCACCTGTACTAGCTGGTCTCTGTCATGCACATAATATAGAGGTAGAATAAGAAAGGCAATGTGGAGTTGGACAACATGCATGCCTGTTTTGTTCATCCTCACCAGGGTGGGGGAGTTAGACATGGAGAAGGAGCCAAGGTCCAGATGCATGAAAACTGTAGCGTGGTACAGGCAGCAGCGTCTATTTACTGTGGTGGTGGTAAGAGCCAATGTGCAGTGGTGGTAAGAGCCAGTGCTCTTCTCCACTTTCACTTTTATTTATGTTTGGATTTCCTTCAATGGACATATTTTGCTCTTTTTTTTTTTTTGATAGAGCCTTACTATGTAGCATAGGCTGGCATTGAACATATGATGACCATCTGCCTAAGCCTCCTGAGAATTGGGATTATAGGTGTGTGCAATATATCCCACTTCCATTTTAAAGAATAATTTCACCCCTAGAGTGATCACTGGGAAACCAGCATGGAACTGATCCAGACCCCATGAATGTGGGTTTCAGTGAGGAGGCCTCAGAAATCTATGGGGCCTCTTGTAGTAGATCAGTACATATCCCTAGCATAGGAATGGACTTTGGGGGCCCATTTCACATAGAGGGATACTCCCTCAGCTTAGACACACGGGGGATGGGCCTAGGCCCTATCCCAAAGGATATGACAGACTCTGAAGACCCCTAAGGAAGACCTCACTCTCCCTGGGGAGCAGAAATGGTATGGGATAGGTAGGGTGTTAGTTGGGGGTAGGGAGGAGGATAATTTCTAAACTTTTGTGTTGTTCACTGGAAAGGAAATATCTCCTAACAGTCCCTTTTTCTCTTTCTCCTGGCCACCATTATAGGTATCCTGGAGCTGTGCTGTTCTGGTGGCTGCCAAAGTGTTGTAGAATATTAAAGATGTGTTACATTAATTTATGCTGTGGAACTTTTGTTTAATGATGCAAAGATGTGCTGCATTGTTGTATGTTGCATTTGTTTAACTCTGTGAAACTGTTACTTCGCCTGATTGATCTAATAAAGAGATGATCAACCAATAGGTAGGCAAGAGAAAGGATAGGCAGGGCTGGCAGGCAGAGAGAATAAATAGCAAGAGAAATCTGGGGTAAGTGGATTGAGGAGCAAGAAAAGAAGGGGCCAACCACCCAGCCACCCAGCCAGACATGGAATAAGAAGGAAAGAAAAGGTATACAACAATAGAGAAAGGTGAGAGCCCAGAGGCAAAGGGGAAGATGGGATCATTTAAGTTAAGAAAAGCTGGCTGGAAACAAGCTGAGCTAAGGCTCGGCATTTAGAGGTAATAGTAAGTGTGAATTTATTTGGGAGCTGGGTAGCAAGCCCCTCAAAAGAGCCAAAGAGTAAAGAGTAAAACAACTAACTACACCAGAGTGTCTCTTTCTCAAACTCCACTGCTATCCAGTGTGACCTGTGCACCAGCTTACACCAACCCCTACCCAAGCAGTGCTGTCCTACCTGAGCAGTGTTGCTTTCCCAAGCAGTACTCTCCTGCCCAGGCAGTGCTGTCCTGTCTAAGCAGTACTGTCTACCCAAGCAGTGTCCTGCTCCACAGTCTACACACTCTTCTCAGGTGAGGCAGGTGAGGAACCCTGATGGTAGGTGTGTGAGTGCTGAGTGGTCCTCGTAGCCTCAGGGTCTGCAGCTGGAGCATAGCCAGCCAGCTCTGAGGACCAGAAGGTCTGAAGCATGTGGACTGGTAGCATGATGAATAGGTTCCTTGGTCCTGAATTCAGCTGAGCCAGTGTAACCCCTGGTGGGGGCAGTGCCAGGCAGGTCTAGAATAGGGCCCTGGTCCCATTTAATGATCCCAAGCTCTCCTGGGTGGTTCAAATGTGGGAACCTCCTCCTCCTGGGTCTCTTGAATAAGTAATTCTGCTAGCAAACTTAAGGCAGGAGCTCCTGGAGCAGAGAGCCCCTTCACTCCCAACCGTCTCCATGCCAGCAGGCCTCCAGGAGGTTGGATGCCATTCCAGGAAAACATGGAGGGACATTTATCTTACTTACACGTTTTTCTTCCATTATCCTAGAAAACGTATGCTGGCAAAAGACAGCCAGCCTACTGTGTGGGGCACTTATCAAATCAGCAGTGTGGTTACATCAGTCTCTGGGCAGCCAGGCCCATTTAGTGGTTGCAGACGGAGAGGAATCTGGGATAATGAAATACTATCAAGCAGAGAGAGCATGTTGCAAAATACAATGAGCCCAGCCCATCTCTGTAAAAGAATGTCAAAAACATTTCCATGTGGAAGAGTGGCGCGTGTGTGTCCAATGCTTTAGGCAGTAATATCTAATTGTTTGGAATGTCCGACACTCTTTATGGCCAGGGTGTATACTTGTTACATAGGTAAGAACATCCGTGCTCTTACAAGCTAAAAGCATAACAGACACTCAAGCAAACAAAAACTGTGCTTTTGTGGTCTTGATATTAAGTTCACTATATACTTTTTGTTCATGTTTACATTTTTATAAAGTAGCAGGGCATGGTGGCACAACTCTTTAACCTCAGCACTCAGGAGGCCGAGGCAGGTAGGTAGATCATTTTAGTATGAGGTCATCCTGGTATACATAGTAAGTTCCAGGCTAACTAGGTCTATACACAGTGAGACCCTGTCTCAAAAGAAAACAAATAGAAAAACAAAAAACAAATTTTAAACAAAAAAATAATTTTAGGATGTTGACACAAACATTATCAACATAATGTTGCTTGTACTTTTTACTAACCCCTGTATGAAAAAAGCTTTCCACTCTATTAAAAAAGCTTCCTACACAGGTCTAGGACACATGTATGAGCAATATGTATGTTTTTCTCACAACCAATATCAGCTGTTGAATATGTTGGTCTTTTGAGGCTAAGATGGACCCACACTGGGAAATTTTTAAAAGTGTAGGTTCTTAGTGAAGACTGGGATACTGGGCCATATCTAAATTGTAAATAGTTCCTTAATAATAGTTATTTAGACAATATTTGACTAACCATTAAGTCTGGCACACAGTGTGAAAATTCTCAGCAAAGGCTTAAATAGGTGCACAACCGAGGGTGGCATCTGCCTACTCCCGATTTCTTCTTTTATGACATCTAAAAGAGACCAGAATCCTGGAACCAGAAAACAAAAGGAGGGAACACCCAACAGCCATATTTCCCAAGTCAAGCTTATTCATTGCAACTTACGAAGAGTAAAATGCATACAATTGTATGACTACCATAGAGATACAGAATATCTCCATTATTTTCTGCTCTGTTTTGAGATGGAATCTCCCTCTGTACACAGGCTGTCCTTGAGCTTGTGTCAGTCCTCTTGCCTTAGCTTTCCAGGTGCCAGGGTTCTAGGCATGAACAGCCATGTCTGGCTTCTTCACTCACTGGGTAAAGGACAGCTGAGGAATATTGCTTCCAGTTTTAGACCACTGTGGCTTTTTTTTTTTTTGTCAGTGCCAAACGTTGGACCCAGGCCTTGGGCATGCTAAGGGTGTGTTCTACCACTGGGCCTTGTTCTTTTCTGGAAATTATACATAAAATCATTATAATTTTATTACAGGTTATAATAGATGTAAGTTTTTATTACTTCGTACCTTGGTATAAGATTGCTGAATTGTGTGGTTGGCGCGCGCGGCCGCGGCCCGGTTGACTGCGCAGCCATGGAGAGCGGCTTCGGCTGGACCCGGGGGTCATCATGGAGCAGATGAAAGTGCAGATCGCCGTGGCCAACGCACAGGAGCTGCTGCAGAGGATGACAGACAAGTGTTTCCGGAAGTGCATCGGGAAGCCCGGGGGCTCCTTGAATAACTCGGAGCAGAAATGCATCGCCATGTGTATGGACCGCTACATGGATGCCTGGAACACCGTGTCCCGCGCATACAACTCTCGACTGCAGAGGGAACGAGCCAACATGTGACCGAGACCTGTGCCTCGGGACACCGTGCTCAGGCCACAGATCGGAACTGCTTTCCCACTCGCAAGGGCAGCGCGTATCTGACGGCCCCAAAGTGTGGCAGCATGGAGGGCTCCGAGTTGAGGCCTCTCCCCTATGCTGCTGCTCCTAGCCCAGTCCCAGAAAAGTGAGGACCGGTTTGAGCTCGGGGATCTGCCTGCCCCCACCTGAGCTGTGACCTGAGAACAGGCCAATAAATTGCTGCTGGGACAGAGGAAAAAACAAAACAAAAAACAAAAAGATTGCTTAATTGTGAAGTAGATGCCTATTTAACTTTGCTTTGCTTTGGAATTCTGAAGTGGTTTTTAGCTTAGGCTGTACCAGTTCACATTTCCACTAAAATGTGTGAAATTGAAGATGGTCAACGTCTCTGCCAGCACTTGCAGGTTTTCGCAGTTTTAGGCGAAATGACAATGGTGCTTTCAGGTACCTCTTACCCTCACAGTCTTGGTTGGTTACCAATTTTTAAAATTGTGGGTTTGTGGGCCTGGAGAAATGGTTCAGCGGTCAGCTCATTGGCAGCTCTTGCAGAGGACCTAAGTTTGGTTCCCATCACCCATGTGGCACAACCATGTGATGCTCTCTCTACTGGCTCCTCAGACACCAACTCTGCTCATGGAACACTGTATACCTGCAGACACAACACTCATTACTCACACACATAAAATAAAGACAAGTCATTTAAAGATGTGTGTTTGCTTTATTCTTGTCTAGAGAGGTCTTTATATATTCCAAAGTGAAGGACTCTATCAGACACATGTATTGCAAACAAGCCTTTGTTGCATGCTTAATTATTTGTGTGAGTGTCATGCCATGCCTGCGGAGATGACAGGATAACGTGCAGAAGGGGGTTTTAGGTTTCCAACTTGTGGGTCAGGGGATTGAACACAGGTCATCAGGCTTCCCAGCAGGCACCTGTATCTGCTGAGCCATATCACCAGCCCATAAACTGCATGGGGCTTTTGTTGGTTGGCTTGCTTTTGAGACTGTCTTACCATGTAGTCCCGGCTGGCCTGAAACTTACAATGAAAACCAGCCTAGCCTCAAACTCACAAAGACCCACTGCCCCTCTCTCCTAGATATTGAGATTAAAGGCATGTGCCACCATGCCAGACCTGTGAATGTCCTTTTTAAAAGATTTACACTTTATTTATCCATCTATGCATCCTCCATCCATCCATATCCATGGATATTCTGGAACTCCAATTCATAGAGATCTGCCTGTCTCTGCCTCCTGAGTTCTGGTATTAAATATGTGAATCACTGTGCCCAGAAGAGTGTTAGACCTCCTGGAATGGGAGTTACACATAGTTTTAAGGCACCATTTGAATGCTGGGAACTGACCCTAGGGTCCACTGCAAGAGCTGCCAGTGCTCTAACCACTGAGAAATCTCTCCAGCCCTGTGTTTGTCTTATAACTTTCCCAATAATATCTTTTGAAGAAGAAATGCTTTAATGTTGAAAGGCCCAACATATAATTTTTATGAACTATATTTTTGTATGATATCTAAGAAATAAATAGTCCTCTAACCTAAGGCCAGGAAGGTTTTCTCAGAGAAGTTTTATTGTTTTAGGTTTTAATTTAGATCTATTATTTGATTTTAGTTCATTCTGGACATGGATCAAGTTTCTCTTCTTCACACTTGGATGTCTAATTATGAAAAACACCTCAGATGACCTGTGTGCTGGTTTACTTGGCAGCTAAGCACACATAGGTGATTTCCTTGTATTTATCCATGTGCTGCCTTGTAGTTCATCCTTCCTTTCTTTTCTTTCTTCCTTTCTTTTTGAGACAGGCTCTTAGCCTGTAGACCCTTGCTAGCCTGATAGTTGCTTTGTAGTCTAGGCTGGCCTCAAAGTCAGGGCAATCCTCCTGTCTCATCTCCCCAGGGCTGGCTTTACAAGTGAGTGCTACCACACTTGGTTCCCTGGTAATTTCCTCTTTCTCTAAGAAGTTCTCTTGGCTATTCAATTGCTCAGCACTTTTAAAGGGCCCATTATACCTTAAGGTACTATTTGCTATGATTTAGGAATAGTTTGAGCATCCCACAAGGGTTCACTGTGATTAAAACCTTGGTCCCCAGGGTGTCTCTTTTGGGTGAAGGTGAGACATTTGGGAGGCAGAGCCTAATAAGAACTCCTTGGGTCCTTGGAAATATTAGATAGCTTACATATGAACCTTGAATTCCTGCAAGAGAGGAGCACGTCTGGCCTTCACTGCCATCTTCCTGCTTCTTCTCAAGCTGTGGCTGTTTGTTCCCACAAACACTTCTACTGTTATGTGCCACTATCTACTGTAAAGCTGACTGACACACTTGTCAGAATGACCACAGCCGTAAGATACTTACCATATATGGAAGAGAAATACATTTTAATAGTATATAACTGTGCTTTGACGCAAAGCAACCCTGCAAGTCATCTGCTCAAGCATAAAGCCAGAATCACTTTCTCATGGTGTCATGAGCTTAGGAGTATCAAGAAGCAATGCACAGGCTAAGAGTGACGAGAGCTGAATATCTAACCAGCTCCTGGGGGTGGTTGGCCTTGTGATGGACATGGCAGAAATGCCAAGTCAGGAGCTCTGCATACTTCCATGCAATGATATGTACCTCAAAATGTAAAGAGAACATGCATTTGGCAGTTTTATTCAAATATCATCATCAAACTGGCCCTTTTGTGCACATCTATAATGTGAGAAACTTGGAAACAAGGTACTCTGTGTGCTCCTTTCTGGGTAAAGATAATGCAAAAATTGGGAAGCCTGCTGCCACAATACAGAAAACAAGATTATAGCTGCATAGGCAGGCTGGTAGACGCTAGACTGAAGGACATTATTGTGGAGTCTGCAGGGAAACATAATGCATTCTTCATTCAGGGCTGAAAGGCTATTTCTTATAAGGTGAAACTGAGGTAAAGGGTGCACTGTGGCATCTGAGGGGTAAAGAGCAGAAGGGAGTGAATCGGGTCACACTGGGTATAACCGAGAAACAAGATCTGGGAAAGCTTCACACAGCATACCCTACATCCGTGACACTATGTCCAGACCATGTAGAGACGGGAAGGAAAAGGTATTTTTATGAAGGATGTTTGTTTCTGAGTGACTAACTCGACGGAGTAGAGATTTAATCAGAAGATTGGCCATAGTTTACATTTTTATGTGTCACATACAAGAGGGTGGAGCAGATATGAAACATCCTTGGTTTGTAAATGCCAGGCCAACGGGAACAGTGTGGGAAGCCAAATTATATTAGTGAAGTTATGGGCAGCCAAGATTTCAATGAAGGCAAAGGGCAGTGACTTGGGAGTAACCCTAAGACTCTCCTAATGGGATGCAGGTTAACTCAGTTACCTATAGACTATAGATCAGCAGCACCATACTCCATAAAAGCATGGAGGCTTCCAGACTAGGAAATTGTGAGCCAGATCTAAGTGGTTTAATATCCAGCCATGCTGTTGAATAATAAGGAAGACACACACAAACCAAAGGACTTTGATAGAAGGTAGAAATGGGCTTATATGATAGCAGATATTTCTTAAAGAACTTGATCTAGAAATAAAAGGCCTTGACATGAAATATGAACAGCTCTGAAACATTAATATTCTGAAGGAAACCACAAATGTTATTACTCCATTAAGACTAGGAATGATAACTCAAACAATTTCACAGAAGAATTAGCTAATGAGCGATCAGGCCCAACCACCCAGGGACTTACAGAGACCACGGGTTTACAGAATGATTCCATGGCAGGGTTAGTTGGCATCTTAGTCACAGATGCCAAGGGCTAAATAGATTTCCTTTCCCATTCTACTACATCATAAAATGTTGAGTTCTTGAGACGCTCAGGCTGCTGAGGCAGCCACAGGCCATTAAGACTAAAATTTACGTTAGGAGGAAACAGCTTTCTACAGATTTACTTTCCCTGTGCCAACCTCACAACAAAATGAATGGTCAGCTCCCTGGGAGGGACCTCCTTGCAGCAACAGCATTGACTGTCTCTTCAGAGCAAGGAAACTGTAGATGTGTTATTCATTAGCTGGGCACCTCTGTTCTTGACCCACCTAAGTATTTAGACTACCACAGCAAGCATCCAAGGGAATTATTACAGTCCCACCCAGAATCCAATGCAATGCCACACTTCAGGCAATTAGTAATAAAGGTAAAACTGGGACCATGCGGTTATCTGTGTCAGGCAGGACAATTTTGCTTTTTGCTTTCTTCCAGTGCTGGGGATCAAACCCACAGTGTTACACATGGGTAACAAGTGTTCTGGCACTCTAATGAGACTACATGAAAAGTAGGAGTCAAGATGCAAACAATTTGGTCAAAGATCCTTAAACTTACAACAAAGATAACCCAAGGCATTTATGCTATTGCAATTAGCTGTCATTAGTATAATGACAGCCACTGAACAGCCTGTCAAGAATAAAATGTTAAAAAAGGTTCTTTTCTAAGTGTTATTTGTGTGTGTGTGTGTGTGTGTGTGTGTGTGTGTGTGTGTGTACATAATATAAGTGCCGGTGTCCTTGGCAGCCAGAGGCATTGGACTCCCTGGAGCTGGAGTTACAGGTAGGTGGTTGTGAGATGCCTGATGTAGGTGCTGAGAACCAAACTCAGGTTTTCTTAACTGCTGAGTCATCTCTCCAGTCCCTAGAACAAGTTCTTTTATGATTGTTCCGATGGTCTTCGGTTTCAGTAGCAGGTGGGTGGACAGCACTTGGCCAGTGGTGGCAGTGGTTACACAGAAGGAGGCAGAACTCATAGCTCGGTGGCTCTGCTTGGTCAGGTCTAAACACACCGCTTCCCTGTGAGCCATCGCTAGAGAATTCACATTCCTGAAAAAGGATGTTTCTGAAAACAGAGCATGTTTTTGTATACCTGGCTTTATCCTTGCAGTGAATGGACTGGATATCGCAGGGCCAAGTCCTTTCTCTTCCAGCCCCAGGGACTCCAAGCAGAGGTGTGCAGCTTGTGTGCAGGGAAGAGAAGGGAAACAGAAAGGGACATGATAGCACCTGAGCTCAATTAAAGGAGACCCAGGAGTGAGAGGCCGATCGCGGCTGCCAGCAGCAGAGAGAATGGCTTTTTGAAGGGCAAACCAAGAATGACACCCATCTTGCTCAATCTACATACATCTAGCAAACACACAGAGTAAATACCCTTTGTTATCATTCCTGAGATACCTAATAAGAATTCTGAATTTTATTCTTTAGCAGAGCACTGCCCATAGCCAATACATCCAAAGGTGCCCAACTGTTCAAAACTCTGAAATATTATTTACTTGTTGCAAACATCTAAGTGCCACAACCCCCCACCCCCCCACACACACACATCTGCCCCAGGCCTCCACCAGACTCAGACCTCTACCAAGTTCTTCACTACAGGGGGAAATACCTGAGCTGGAAGAATGCTGCTGCATTGCCGGTGTGCTTTCTGACTGGCCTTGCCTGCAGTGCTGAACTGACTGGAAATGTTTTGTTTCTCCTGTCTGCTTCCTGCCAATCGCTACTCAGTGACAGGTGGCCAAGCCAGAGGACTGCCTGGGAAAGATAGCACAGGAAGACATGGAGCTGTATAAGAAAGGGAGGTCGACAGGGGTTACCTGTGTTCAATAACTGTAGAGGAGCTCTGGGCGCTGAAGTATCTGGCCTTACCTGAAAACAGATCACCTTGTTCTTGGTGGCATAACATTGCCTGTCCCCACTCTAGGAGGAGGAAGAACACCAATGGCAGCTGAGGAACAATAGCGTCTCAGAAACAATAGCATCTCACAGGAGAAGAGTCCCCAACAAATACACGAGAGGATCAAACTAGAAAAATAGAAAATTAACCTAAACTGAAAGTGAATTTTCTGGCCCGGTCCTGAGTTCTTCAGTCTTCAGTGGT
This sequence comes from Cricetulus griseus, assembly GCF_003668045.3. Taxonomy (NCBI): domain Eukaryota; kingdom Metazoa; phylum Chordata; class Mammalia; order Rodentia; family Cricetidae; genus Cricetulus; species Cricetulus griseus. The sequence continues at coordinate 66,143,069 of NC_048597.1, read as the reverse complement.
GCTCTTACCAAAGAAAGAGAGACTTTGTTTCTGTTGAGGGACTGATAGGGAAGCGTCAAGGGGATAATTCCAAATGAAGTCATATAAAAATACAGAAAGAACATTTAAGTCCTTTGAAGAGTAAAGGCTTCCAAGGGCTCTAACTGAGCACATGCCTTTGCCTGTAAAGCTTGCTACCATTACAAAATATGCCTTGGGGTATGTCAGGCAGTTTGGCTAGAAATTCAGATTTTATTTATTTAGCATACCATTACTGTGTTACATATTTGGTCTAAGAGCCAAAAGAAGCAGAAGGAGGCCCCAGGTCAAGCTTTCCAGCAAATGATTTATTGTGGCCATGTTTTCCAGGCTTCCTTCCCACCTCTCTTAGTCTCTTGCCCCATGGACCGGGCAGATAAGTGTTTTGAGTTGATGGGTATGCCCTCTTAGAAGAACTGGGAAGATCACATCCCATCAGGATCCAGAAGATTAACTTTTTACCTGTCTTTGAGGTGTGCAAGGAGGAATCAACTCTAATTTATTTTGGGGGGGGGGCTAGGTTGGAAAGGTTCCCCAGACAGTAGATAGCTTGTGTCAGGCTGTGATTATGGTTTGCCTGTGTCTCATGCTTTACACACACACACACACACACACACACACCCTCACACATGCACTCATGTAGAATTTGAGCAAAGCATTCCTTCACTTCTCAGGATCACCACAGGGTGGCCAAGGCCCCACAGGAGTGAGTTTATCAAGGAGAGCCACCAAGGAGCAGGAATCAGGTGCTCAAGGGAGGGTGGGGGGCAGTGAGGGCTATTTTTCATGGTCAAAGGAATTTGCTGATACATGATGATAACAAAAAGCAGGACAGTTTTAAGTGGGTTTAGAGACTGGTTTTACATTCTCTATATGTCTTTATTTTCTACACCAGAGTAGGCTGCACAAGCTGCCGGTACACCTGTCACGCATGCCCCCTGCGCCAAAATGTGTTCGGGGCACGTGTCATCATTTTCCCCAGGAGCTAATAATGTGGGAAAAGTTGTCTTCAAAAAGCCCCGGACAATAGCCAAGTTAGATACAAAGACAGAGATAGGGTGGGAAGGTGGCATCCATGTCTCCTAGGAGGGCAAGCAGGCTGTGCTTCCTCCAATGACAACCCTGCCCCATTTGCCCAGTCTCTGGTGACTGCAGCATCATGGGAAGCCCAGCTTGTGTCCTCCAGTTGCTAGGGCAATTTAAAAATAGATCCTGCAGCTGGGGTGGGGGCAGGGAAGGAAGAGACAATGATAAGCAACGTTTTGGAGGAAAACCATGGGCCATGTGTCCTGTATTGGGAAGATCTGGTGGGGGTGGGGGGAGGTGTCCTGTGTTTCCTGGGCTTCTTGCAGCCTTTTGTGTTGGGTCTGCAGTGGGCACTTCTTGGAAATGACCCAGCTTCCCCTGGAGAAATCCACTTGGCTCCCGGATCAAGAAGCCAGGAGGATGGGCTGTGGGCCGGCACAGACTTCAGGCTGGTCAGCACAGCAGTTTCCACATCAGATGTAAACAGGAGAAATGCCATGGGATTCTGCTGGCCTGGGGCCTGTGATACTTCCTTCAGCTTCATAAGGAAGGCCATCTTGGTTCCTTGTGAGAGGTTAGTGTCCTTAGGAGGATGACACCAGCCACAGTCCCAGACTGAGGCCCCAGTTCACCTGCTGAAGTCCCGAGAAGAGAAGGTGACATGCTGATTGAACAAGTCCTTGCCAGGTGTCCAAGGAGGCTGCTTTGACCTAAATTGCACTCCATCTTACCAAGACTATATTACTTGACTTTGGGGGAGTCAAAAGCACCCCTGTTTTTTAGAAAAGATCAAGATTCATGAATTAGGCTGTGTGAGAAACTTTCTGGCTTGGCAGTGTGTGACCCCTAGAGAAATGAATCATGGTACTTATAGAACATTATCAACTACAAAATGTGTCTCAATGAAACATAAAAACATTCATAACATTTGAAGTAGTTAACAAAGAGTGTTATGGATACCATCTCAATTTTTAAAAATTTATTTATCTATTTATATTTCATGTGCATTGGTGTTTTGACTGTATGCCTATGCGAGGGTGTCAGGTCCACTGGAACTGGAGTCACAGACAGGTGTGAGCTGCCAAGTTTACTTAATATTTCTGAATAGGGACATTTTGAATACAAATTTCTTAGAAAATCAAAATCTAATGTCTGGCTTCATGGAAATTACCTGCTAGATCTGTGTGGTAACTGGCCCTTCTGGTCTCAACAGACTTGGAGACTGAATTTCAGTTGTTGTTACCATTTTCTTACACCAGGTCTTCATTCATCCATGTCATTCACTTGGCCCTTGTAAGCACCTGAGGTTGAAATTCTGATTCCCTGGGGGTGCAGAGCATCTTAAGCCAGTCTTGTGGGTCATCCTCGAAGCTTCTCAAGTGAGAACACACGGAGGACCTCAGTAAACGTTGTTGTAGAATGTAATTGTACTACTCACAGCCACCTGAAAGGAAGGCTTGGGTAGAACGCCGGTCAAACTTTGAGGTTCTGTGTGTTCTTTGATGAGTCTCTCCTCTTTCCTGTAAAGACCAAAGTATTTGTCCCTAAGAGTAAACTGGTAAACTGAGGCACTGCTCTTTCACGGCCTTGTTCCTGGGCTTGTATATCCGTTGGCTGTGTCTAAGGATGTTTAGCTTAGCCCAAGTCTTCTCTCAGAAAATAACTGAAAGATATTGCATCAACCCAGACATGAGATTCCAGAATCCTCTCATATATCCATCCCTTTCGGCACTTCATTGAAAACACATGAACACATTTTTTCTTTTCTTTTTTAATATTATAATATTGATTACAACATTTCTCTCTCTCCCCCTTTCCTCCCTTCAAACCCATTTACCTCTTTGCTCTCTTTCTAAATCATGCCCTCTTTTTAAAAAATGTAAAATGCATATATATATATATATACATATGTATATACATAGATACATTTATATTCCTAAATACAGCCTGTTCAATCTGTATGCTATTACCTGTATATGTGCTGTCAGAGCTGACCATCCGGTATTGGATAACCAATTGGTGTGTTCTTCCTCTAGGAAGACTATTTCTCCCACTCTCAGCAATCCTTCATTGTGCAGGGTTCTTTGTGTAGGGTTAAGGCCTCCTGGACTTTCCTCTATCCACTTTGGCATGTCTATTATTGTTGTCTTTGTTCAGCTCATGTTTGGGCAATCATGTTGGTGAGACTTGATGGGTGAAGCTTCTGAGATTACTAGGAGACACAATCTCACAGGGAATTCCCTGGTCCTCTGGTGCAGATGGAAGTTTCTGTCCTGCCTAGTCCTGTAGCCGTTCAGTCCCAAATAAACACACAGAGACTTACATTAATTATAAACTGTTTGGCCTATTGCTCAGGCTTATTACTAAGAAACTCTTACAACTTAAATTAACCTATAATTCTTATCTATGTTTAGTCATGTGGCTTGGTAACATTTTTCAGTAAGGGATTCTCATTTTGCTTTCTCTGTGTCTGGCTGGTGACTGCACCTCTGCCTTTCCTCTTCCCAGAATTCTCCTAGTCTGGTAGCCCTGCCTATACTTCCTGCTTGGCTACTGGCCAATTGGTATTTTATTAAACCGATATGAGTGACAAATCTTTACAGTGAACAAGAGCACTACCCCACATCACTCTGGCTCTTACAATCTTTCCACCTCCTATTCCACCACGAAGAACACATTTTTTTAATGTGGCAGCCATCTGGAGACAGAATTGGCATTCTGTTTGTTGATGCTAAGGCTTTTAGGTAAGCTACTGATAAACACAGAACAGTTTCTAGAGTAATGTCACATTGAAGAGGAAGATGTAAGCACATGTCTTTCCCCGTCTGCTCCCAGCAGCACCTGCGGCCATAAAGCCTCTGATGATTTTACTGTGGGTCAAAGTATAAACATGCTTTAGAGTAGGACAGGTGCTACAAATCTATGCATATGGCAGGTGCAGCCAGTCAGTTGTTTCCTTAAGTAAATAACTTAAGGAAAATACTAAGTAGGTTTCTTTAACTTTGCAGACCTGGGAAGAGGGTGCTAATTGGTCAGGACCTGGCTGTCAGGCATAAACTAAAAGATGGTATTTACAGAAATTCTAGGCACCATTATTTAAATTGCTATATGAGTCAGGTTTTTAGGTAACTGCAGCTTCCCTTTGGTGTAGAGAGTTGCTATGAAGATTCACAGGGTTGGCCGAGTAACAAAGAAATCATCATCTTAGGTGTCCGGTAACTTCTAGTCCACACAACACTAAAACCCGAATACATCAGACCTAATGAAGAACCAGAACAAAAGCTGAGAACACAAGTTCAGGGTTGTTGGGGCTGTAGCCTTCACTAGAGGAGATCTGACATTTATATTTCCTAAAATAGAAAATTTGACGGAGTCAGGTGGCTACCATCCAAATGGAGTTCCTCTGCCAGGGAGGGATTCATGCCTGCTTTCCTCCGGGTATTTAGCCTTCCTTGTACTGAGTCAGTCAGAGGGCCCTTCATTTCATTTGAGGTCAGAATTGTGTCCTGTGGTTCCTGTGACAAGAGTCACAGCAACTGGTGCAGAAAGAAGCCCTTTAGAGTCCCTTTCTCTAAGGGGGTACTTGTGGGCCAGGCATGTGAGAAGTGTCCCTAATCCATTAATGACCTCTTCAACTGGTTTAGTATAATGAACATTCAGAAACATTTTTAATAAATTGTTGTAGCCAGTGTCCTAGTGTGTTAATGTTTCAAAATGTTGACTTTAATTTTGAGGCAGTATGGAGTTCTTTGAATTGATTTTCAATATCTCTGTTACTGGGCAATTTATTAAAAGCAAATGTTGACATCAGCTCAAACAGCTTTTATAAATGACTTACATACACAGTGAGCATATCCTAAAACTCTTTTAACTTTTAAGATGCCAATCAAAACGGCTGCCAATCAAGCCATCTGGGCTGGGCAGATGACTTGGAAGTTAAGAGCACTGCCATGGGTAAATTTTCAGGAAGCAAATTCTGAGAGAAAACATGGGATGTGTATGGTGGTTTGTGTAGGTATGGCCCGCATAGACTCATGTGTTTGAATGCTTAGCCAATAAGGAGTGGCACTATTAGGAGGTGTGGCCTTGATAGAGGAAGTGTGTTCCTGTGGAGGCAGATTTTGAGATCTTATATAAGCTCAAGCCATGCCTAGTGACATAGTCTCCTTCTGAGGCCTGTGGATCAAGATATAAAACTCTCAGCTCTTTCTCTAGCACCGTGTCTGCCTGTGTGCCACCATGCTCCTCTACATGATGACAATGGACTAAACCTCTGAACTGTAAGCCAGCCCCAATTAAATGTTTTTACATATAGAGTTGTCGTGGTCATGGTGTCTCTTTGTGACAATAAAAACCCTGACTAAGACAGGGTGGCATTCTTGAGTTCATCTCATTGAGGAGTTATGCTGGCTGTGGGAGAGGCTAGGGATGGACTGTTGTAGTCACAACAAAGATGCATTTGATATAGACATCACTGCAGCCAGTGTGGTCCTTCAGTATTGTTCTACATTGAAGCAAAGGGTCAGGTAGACACATGTCCTCATCACCTGACTTTTTCTCTATAGTTTGGAATGCATTCCAGGATCTCTTCAGCTGAGGGTAACTCCTAGGAGAACCAATAGTGTCCCCAAATCTTAGAGTTCCGACCAACAACTAGGAAATTGGGTACTATAGCCTCAAAGAGGATAATGGGGGAATCGCCACAGTAGTCTTCCAGAGGGCAAAGGAGGACTTGATGCAGCAGCCTACACTTCATGTAGCTTGATCTTTTGCTTTGTACATTGTATTCTTTGGGTCTCTGGCTGTTCTTCATTTGAGGGGTGCATCTTACAAGAGAAAGGAAATGGAAGGGACTATAGCCCACATTTGCATACAAAGACTCCTTCTCTGAGCACTGTTCAAAGCTCCCCAAACACAGTTGGCAACTATGTTTGGCCAGATGGCTTGCCTCAAGTAAGAACCAGGCTTCTAACTCTCAAGGGTCTGAGTTGAGTCTTAATGCCCTGACAGCTGCCTTCCATCTGTGACCAAGCTTGATTGTCTTTCTCCGCTGCCCTCCTTGTAAGCAATCCTCTTCTTTGTAAGCAATCAGTTCAGTGACTTCTTCCCTTGTCTATCACTGACATAAGGAGGCAAAAGTAGCCCCTCGGTCAACATAATTGACCCAGATGGGGCGCTAGAACCTCTAAACTCAGAGATATTGTGTTGGGAACAAATTCCACATGTGGGATGATAGAAGGGGCAGTGAGAAAGACAGTGTTGAATCCTTGCTTGTGGTTCCTTGGACCCACACATTTTACATACTGAGTGCCCAGCACTGTGCAATGGCAGTTCATCTAGAAAAGTAGCTTTCAACTTTTTTTTGCAGAAATTTTTTAATTTGAATTAGAAACAAGATTGTTTTACATGTCAATTCCAGTTCCCTCTCCCTCCCCTCCTTCCCTACCACCCCCCTTAACTAAAACCCTATCTATCACATATCCTTTCTGCTCCCCCTGGATGGTGAGACCTTCCATAGGGTGTCATCAGAGTCTATCGTATCCTTTGGGATAGGGCCTAGGCCCACCCCCGTGTGTCTTGGCTCAGGGAGTATCCCTCTATGTGGAATGGGCTCCTAAAGTCCACACCTGCTTTCAACTTTTTAGTCTTGGGACTTCTATACACTCTTAAAAATTATCTAAGATAGCTGTCCCCAGAGCTTTTGTCTGCATGGGTAATAGTTGTTGATGCTGTACTAATAATTAAAACTGAGCATATTTTAAATACTGCTTTCATTTGAAGATAGCAGCAAGGACTGCATTGCATGTTAGAGACTGTCTTAATTCAAATTATCACGAAGTTAATTTTGACCTGTTGCTCATGGAACCTGAAGAGAGTGTCAGTGTCAGAGTGTTCCTGAATGTCACGGACATTATAAAGGGCACACATTGGCAAGTGAATTTGATTTGCTTTGGTTTATAGTGCCTGACTCTTCAAAGAACCCAGAGATGCCTTATCACTTTGGTAAAGCCTGCGCTACATTCTTGAGACTGCTTCGGTGACTTGGTGGTCTCCTTGCTGACAATCCAGAGTATGCCACTCACAGCTGTCTATGCCATCTGCCTGGTCCTCTGTTTCACCCTGAGCAAGTCAGTGGAAACAACTGCCATTATTAAAATCCATGTGTGTTGTTTTATTGCTGTATTTACTTTCTGTGGTTAAATAATTATTGCTATTTTGGTTAAATAAAACCAAATAACATTTCCAAGAACCCATAATCCCCTTTAAATCAGCTGTCCAATCCCCTCTGACAACTTTATTATTTTTACCTTCTCAAAATCAGGTCCAAACTTAGAACTCTAAGGAGGATGTTTTGGGATATCTTTTACATCAATCTATTTTGGGATTCCCAGAGGGCCCAGGAAAAAAATCACCAAGATCTGTTCTTTCACCTTATACAGCAGGAGGTGCTGAGAATAATCAGGGCTCTTGGAGTTGTTGCTCTTATGAAGCTTCATGGGAAACTTGTCAAATCGAAAGACATAGTGAGATTTGGAGATGTAAAACTTTTTATTTTTTATTTTTTATTAGAAAGAAGATTATTTTATATGTTAATCCCAGGTCCCCTCTCCCTCCTCCTCTCCCCTGCCTCCCAACCAACACCCTACCTATCCCATACCCTTTCTGCTCCCCAGGGAGGGTGAGGCATTCCCTAGGGGGTCTTCAAACTCTGTCATATCCTTTGGGATAGGGCCTAGGCCAACCCCCTTGTGTCTAGGCTGAGGGAGTATCCCTCCATGTGGGATGGGCTCCCAGAGTCCATTCCTATGCTAGCGATAAGTACTGATCCACTACAAGGGGCCCCATAGATTTCCAAGGTCTTCTCATTGACACCCACATTCAGGGGGTCTGGATCAGTCCCATGCTGGTTTCCCAGCTATCCAGTCTGGGAACCAAGAGCTCCCCATTGTTCAGGTCAGCTGTTTCTGTGGGTTTCACCAGCCTGGTATGGACCCCTATGCTCATTCATCCTCCTTCTCTGCAACTGGATTTCAGTTCAGTTCAAGGTTTAGCTGTTACTTCCACCAGCTGCTGGATGAAGGCTACAGGTGGCATATGAATTAGTCATCAATCTCATTATCAGGAGAGGGCATTTAAGGTAGCCTCTCCTCTGTTGCTTAGATTGTTAGTTGGTGTCATCTTTGTAGCTCTCCAAACATTTCCCATTGCTTGATTTCTCTTTAAACCTATAATGTCTCCCTCTATTATATTATCTCTTATCTTGCTCTCTTCTGTTCTTCCCCCAACTCAACCTCCCTGCCTCATCATGTCCTCCTCGCCCCTCTTCTTCTCCCCTTCTCATTCTCCTAGTTCCCTCTCCCCTTCCTCCCTGCTCCCAATTTGCTCAGGAGATCTTGTCCCTTTCCCCTTCTCCAGGGGACCATGCAGGTCTCTCTTAGGGTCCTCCTTGTTTACTAAACTTTTAACATAGGTTTTGGAAGCACAAACTTGGGGGGGATCCCTCGGTACTCCTCAGGGCCCTCCCTCTCCATGTGTTTTAACTTCAGAGGGAGCACCGCCTGGCTCTAGCGAGTCTTTGTCAGCATCCTGGTGGCCCTTTGCCTGATGATAGCAGACAAAACTCTAACATGAGTCAAGTCATTTCAATTGTTTGCTTGGACATGGGCTTAATTCTTTAATTGGAATATAGTGTATCTTATGCCACTGGTTTTTGAAACATGGAAAACCAAGAACAGCAGGTATTATGAAATGTCTTCAAACAGTTTATGTCTTGGCACATTCCTAGTATGTGCTTGGTGTCACCTGCGACTATGACTCTATCGTATCTCAAAAATTGCATCCATCCAATTATGCTCATCCACTTTTAAAAATCAGAAGTGGCATTGGCCGACTTCTCTGAAGGAGAAGTCGCTGCCGTACAGACGCTTGTCTGAAGCTTGCCTTGGAAGGGCCTGACCATCATGTTTTGTTTTGTTTTTTTTAATTAATAATTTTTATTTTCCCAGCCTGACCACAGTTTCCCCTGTCCCCTTCTTCCAGTCCCCCCCCCACACACACACATGCACACATCCACCCCTCCTCCTTTCTCTTCAGAAAAAGGCATGCCTCCCATGTATATTAGCCAGCCATGGCATATCAAGTTACCATAAGACTAGGCACCTCCTCTGCTATTAAGACTAGATGAGGCAACCCAGTAGGTGGGAAGGGTTCCAAAGGCAGATAATAGAGTCCCAATGTTAGGAATCACACAAGACCAAGCTACACAACTGTAACATACGTGCAGGGTCTATCTAGGCCAGTCCCATGCAGGCTCTCTGGTTGGTGTTCAGTTGCTGTGAGCCTTTTTGAGACCAGGTGGGGTTTCTTGTGGTGTTCTTAACTCCACTGGCTCCTATGATCTTCCTCTCCATCTTCTACAGGATCCCCCAAGCTTGGCCTAATGTTTGGATGTAGGTCTCTGCATCTGTTTCTATCAGTTGACGGATGAAACCTCTCTGGTGACAACTGGGCAAGGTACCAATCTATGAGCATAGCAGAATATCATTAGGAATCATGACATTGACTTTTGCCAGTCATATTTGGTTCTATCGAGCCTCCGGGTCCTGGCCCTCCAGGCAGTGTCAGGGTGGGCTCCCTCTCGTGGTATGGGTGTCAAGCTGGGCCAGTTATTCATTGGTTGGATACTCCCATTATTTCTGCACCACCTTTACCTCGGCACATCTTTTAGGCAAGGCAAATTGTAGGTTAAAGGTTATGTGACTGTGTTGGTACCTCAGTCCCTCCACTGGAAGTCTTGCCTGGTTATAGAAGATGCCAGTTCAGGCTCCGTATCCCCCATTACTCTAAGTGTTTGTTAGGGTCACCCTCAATAGATTCCTGGGAGTGTCCATTGCACTAGGTTTCTAGCTTGTCCCAGAGATTCCCCAACCATACCATTCCCGGACATATACCCAAAGGATGCTTTATCATATCACAAGGATACTTGCTCAACTATGTTCATAGAAGCTTTATTCATAATAGCCAGGAACTGGAGACAACCTAGATGTCCACCGACTGAAGAATGGATAAAGAAAATGTGGTATATTTACACAATGCAGTATTACTCAGCTCTTAAAAACAATGTCATCCGGGGCTGGAGAGATGGTTCGGCGGTTAAGAGCACTGACTGTTCTTCCAGAGGTCCTGAGTGCAATTCCCAGCAAACACATGGTGGCTCACAACCACCTTGAATGAGATCTGCATGCAGGCAGAAGACTGTATACATAATAAATAAATAAAATCTTTTTTAAAAAAATCCTATTTATAGGTCCCTGACAGATGGCTCCATGGTAAAGAGCACTAGCTGTTCTTCCAAAGGATCTGGGTTCAATTCCCAGCACCCACATGGCAGCTCATAACTGACACCCTCACGCAGACATACATGCAGGCAAAAACACCAATGCACTTAAAATAAAATAAAAAATTTTTAAAAAGCAATGACATCATGAATTACGCTGGCAAATGGATGGAACTAGTAAAGATGATCCTGAGTGAGATAACCCAGACCCAGAAAGACAAACACGGTATGCACTCATTCACAAGTGGATAGTAGCTGTAAAGAAAAGAATAACCATGTTACAATATACAGACCCAGAGAGGCTAAGTAACAAGGAGGACTCTGGGTGAAGGGCATATGAATGATATTGTGAAGGGGAAATAGAATAGACATCACAGGTGGATGGGAGAGGGGTCTGTATGGGGTGGGCCTAGGGACAGGAGGGACCAAGTGGGGAAGATGGAGGAAGAGAGTACTGGGAGAGTCATCTTATATCTTATTTCTTCGTCAGTAACATCATTTTTATGGACCAGATCAGATCCTTATATCCAAAAAGCATCAACAATAAACAAGCCATGGCCATTTTCACATCAAGTAGCATTGTAACCATCTTGACAGGAGCCACACTTGTGACCCTCCCCTTAGCCATCAGACTGGAAACATTGGTCCCCCAAATTGTCATTTTCCTAGGAATCTTATTCTGGGAGAAGGAAATAACTGAAACCTGGTAAAAAATGTGTCTTCCAGGAAGAGACTTCACACATCTCTGACTTGTTAGACCACCTTGCAGAGAAACTGGAGCTGAGTCAATGACAGTCAGTGATGGGCATGAGCACACCTTGACAAGGACTGCTCCTCATGTATAACTCTTGCCCTCCGTGTAAACCTCAACCTCATGTTGGGATCTTGGAAATAGACTACAGTGAGGACATTAGACCTCTTTATGTTTTCCTCTTCCCGTTATGCCCACATTAAATAAATCCCCTTTCTTGTAGTTCTGCTTCTTCCTCCAGATCATTGGTGTACTGGTCCATGAGGGTGGAGGGAGCAGAAACAGGAACAGGGTTCAGGCAGTTGTGGGTACAATGGATACAGCCCTCCAGAAGCTGACTTCGGTGGATCAGCTCAGCTTTATTCCAGAGTATAGCGAATATATAGGATTGGGGAGCTCGGAACAAGCCCCAATTTGCATTAAGTGGCAGGGTCCTAGCATAATGTTTCATTTGTGGCAGTAAGGTCCTATAGCAAAGCTGCTAGTATAAGTCTTAGTTACCATATGTGCAGCACGGGGAAGGCTTCTAGCAGGAATCTGTGCCAAGGGTCACCCTAGAGAAAAACCAGGCATCCAGGCTTAGAGAAAGTTTTTAGGTCAGTCCTCCAGGTCCAGGCACATTCTTCAGATAAAGGCAGGTAGAGAGCAGGAAGTCTCACTGGAGAAGGAGTTCCCATGTCATCGAGCTTTGGAAAAACTCCCAGGTCATGATAGGCTGTGACCTCTGACCAGCAAGCCTTCCAAAACTTTCTCTGCTTTTTGCTTAGCTGTTTAATTGGCCCACTGAGACTGGGTGGTTAAGCCTAAGGTATTGGGGCTGCAAAGGCCCAGGCTCTGACCCCAACAGTCCTGGTAAAACATAGCTTTTGTTTGGAAGATGCTCTCCTGATGCTTCTGTGATCAGCTATGAACCAGAATCTATGTCTTCCATAAAGGAAGACCATGTCAAAACCCACAGCAGACAATGCTAGATACAGCAAAGTATAGATGTGTGGAAACATCCCTGAGACAACCTTAAAGACATGCTGCGGAAGGGTTGGGTCAGAATGTCTAGCACTGTCACTTAGGAATCACTAGGCTGGAGAGGCTGCTAAGTCAAGAAGCCACGGAACAAGTGTGAACAGAACCACCTGGGTGAACGGACAGAGAAGCCAACTACACTGGTAGGCTTCGAATGTCACTAAGAGTTACCTGTTGTTTTTCAGATCTAAAAGTAAGCAAACATTTTTCCCTTCTTAAACTTCCTGTGGCCTACAATGATTTACTAGACTCTGCTTTTCTATGCTGAAATTTGACATTAAAACGAGACTGGATTCTCACTGATCCTCCTCCCCCAATGTGGTTAGTGTTACTTGTGGACAGTATCTAGCAAGACCTGAGAAATGCATGCCCATGGCAAGATCATGATTGCATTCATCCATGTGTGAAGATTCATCTTTATCGTTGTGGGCCCATTTCCTAGGCGGAATAGAGGGCTGTGAAGAATGGAGAGAATCAGCTAAGCATTAGCAAGTATTCCTTGCTCTGGGTTTTTGTTTGCTTCGTTCTGACATTTTTTTTAAAACGTCTATTTTATGTGTATGAGAGTTAGGACGCCAGGTATATCTACCTGCATACCATGTGCGTGTAGTGCTGAAAAGTCAGAAGAGGGTGTCACATTGCCTGGAACTGGAATGACAGGCAGTTGTGAGCTGCCATTTGAGTGATGAGGTTCCAACCTGGTTGTCTGAAAGAACCCCTGGTGCTCGTAACTGCTGAGCCACCTGTCCAGTTCTCAGACTCTGTTTTGCCACTGTGATTACAATGTGACCAGCCCCTGCTGCCTTGACCTACCCTCCATGGTGGTACCATTAGCAAAAAATAAATAGAAATACAAAATAAAAACAAACAAACAAAAACCTTACTTCCATAAATTGCTTCTAATGGGGCATTTTATCCCAGCAACCGAAATCAGAAACCCGTGTTAAATCTCCTTCCTTGACAAGTTCAATAAAGATCTAATTATATCAACTCACACTAGGACCCATGGCCTGAATGATTGATGACCCACATGAGGATATTTTATTTTTAATTATTTTTACCAACCTTTAAAAATAATTTCACACCTATAAAAAAAATATCTCAAGTGAAGAAGACTTACTATATACTCTCCTTTGAAGTACATTTGCTTTATTATTTCTGTTTCTACACACATACACATACAGAGAGAGAGAGAGAGAGAGAGAGAGAGAGAGAGAGAGAGAGAGAGAGAAAGCTGTGGTTGTATCCCCAAATGTACCTCCCCCTAACAAGAACCATCTTCTGCAAGTTTCTGGCTCAGTAGTAACCTACAAACATCACTCAACTTTTGATGAACTCAATCTTTTCTAGAAATATAGTCATGATGGCCTCTTTCTTGTTCTTTTCCTTTCGGATCTTACAAACACTGGTGATGCCACCCTGAGTCTGTTTCTTCCTTTTCTTTGAACTCTTTCCATCTGTAGCAGTTCCCTAGTGTTCACGAGTTTCCCATGACATTAGTATCTGTGACGAGCACAGGCCAGTTGCTTCTCTGATGTTTCCTCTGAGGCCTTAGGTCCTGGACTCGGCAGGAACCACACTGAGGTGGAACTGTGTTCTAACTGCATCTCTCAGATGCAGATTTGCATCTTTAGCATCCCATCTTTTGCAAACAGGGATCTTAAATCAATGGCACATTTGCTATGGATTCTACCGCGTTTCTTTGTAAAGTTAACTAGTATTTCATGAATCACTACTAAGTGCTGTGTAGAAATACACTATGAGATCATATAAATATTAGGTTTCTCATCAAATTTTCACTCATTTGTTCTAGAGCCTACCCTTGAATAAACTATTCATTCCCGCAATGAATGCCGGATGTCAGTTTTCTAACTTTGCTGGTTCTTTTCTATTAGTTATCGTGATGGAGAGCCTTTTCATAGCTTCAATTTATCTGGTTCTTCATATAGACATAGACTTGCCAGTTATTATTTTCAATAGCTTATAGTAAATTAGTACCATTATTTTCATTCCCAAATTGGTTCATATTTGACTATTGAGAATTCCAGGAACCCTGACTTGAATATTTGAATTTAGAAAGAGGTTGATTTTCCATTCAAATATGTCTCTAAATACTACAGTGTATCAGGCAATGGCGATCGATGTAGCCTTTGTTAGCTCCTCAAGATGCTTCAACCTCCTACGCTTCTTCCTTCTTCCCTGTCCTACAGCAGGTTCAGAGCCAGAGCCCCTGTAGAGCCTCATATCCATGGTTTCCAGACCAGCTTATTTGGGGGCTTTAGGTTCACAAACTCCAAGGAAAAAATGGTTCAAAT